>NW_028262351.1:2372813-2700065 GCF_047370975.1 Nipponia nippon
TTCACCTGACTGCCATGACTTTTCAAATATCATGGAGAGTGGCTTGGCAACTACATCAGCCGATTCCCTCAGGACCCCGGGATGCATCTCATCAGGTCCCATAGACTTATGTATGTTCTGGTTCCTCAGGTGGTCACGAGCCTGTTCTTCTCTTGCAGTGGGAAGGACTTTGCTCCCCCAGTCCCTGCCTTAAGGTCCATCCACTTGAGAGGTGTGGGAAGAGAGGTTGCCAGTGAAGACTGAGGCAAAGAAGTTGTTGAGTACCTCAGCCTTCTCCTCGTCTGTTTTTACCAGATTGCCAGTCATGTTCATCGGGGAGGTATACTTTCTTTGACCTTCCTTTTCTGGCTGACATACCTCTAGAAGCCCTTCTTATTATTCTTTGCATCCCTTGCCAAGTTCATCTCCAGCCGAGCCTTGGCGTTCCTGATCCCATCCCTACACAACCGGGCAGTGTCCCTGTACTCTTCCCAGAATACCTGTCCCTTCTTCCACTGCCTGTGCAATCTCTTCTTGCCCTTTAGTTTGACCCACAGGTCATGGCTCAGCCATGCTGGCCTCTTCCCTTCCTTGCCCCATTTCCTGCACCTGGGGATTGAGAGCTCTTGTGCCCCATGGAAAGCATCCTTAAAGACCTGCCAGCTCTGTTCTGCTCCCTTGTCCCTGAGGGCCATTTCCCAGGAGGTCCTGTTGATTAACTCCTTGAAGAGCTGGAAGTTTGCTTTCCTAAAATTCAGGGTCCTGACTATACCCTTCACCTGACCCTTATCTCTCCGGACTGTGAACTGTACCAGTGTGTGATCACTGCAGCCGAGGCTGCCTCCAATCCTGATATCACCAATGAGCTTACTTAATAATAATAAAGTGTACCTTGCCATCGAATCTTGTTAAACCTCTGTTGTATTTACTATCAAACTTTGTTATCAATAAACATATTGCTGCTGTTGTCCAAAAAGCGGATTCTTTTCCCGGTGTGCAATAGGCCAATAATCACATATTCAGGAGAGACATTGCTTATTTATTTCACGTTTGCGCAAATCTGGGTGCTTGGTGATCTCCCACAAATCAAGCACACCTTCATACAAAACTACAGCATACTTATCCTGCTATGTGATTAGTATAAACCGGTCCAAATTTACACTTATTGGTCAGTGATTAACATTTCATACACTATTGGTTTACTGTATTTAAATTAGTCTCACTTGCTATGTAAATTAGCATGTGTGCTCCTTTCAGGTGTGGGGGGGCAAGTCTTTTCGGTCCTGAATTGAGTTGGTGGTTGTGATCTCCCCTCGCTGCATTTACCTTTCACCCAGTTACTGCAGTTTTATCAGACTTCATGCTTTTCTGGCCACCAATCAGTCTTTGGTGCCAAGATGTTCCCTTTTATCAGCCTGTTAGCCCTTCTTCAAGGGTATAGCTCATATAGGGTTAGTTTTCCACAGTTCGTTACTTAAACAAATAATATCTTTTAGCTCCTTCCCAAATTCCTTTCCCAAGGCACAGGTGGTTCGTAGCTCTGCTCAGTGGAAAACTCCATTCTCTGCAGGACATCACTGCTTCTCTCTTACCAGTGCACTCTCATTCCATCTGCGACAATGCTCCAGCTGAATTAATCTTTACTTGGTCTGAGAAACTAGAGGTGTGCACACCACTGCCTTCTGTAGTTGCATTAATCCTTGTCAGCTTTTACTGGCAATAGCTTGCCCAATAGGTCTTAGACTGTGTATTTGTCTCTTCTATGGCTGCATGAACAGTGGGGGGTCACAGTCATCCTGTGACTGAAAAGTGCCTCTTTCCTTTTCTTGTTCTCTCTTGCTTCAGTTTGAGCTCTCACTTTAATTTTTAAATTCTGAATAGCCCTTGCACTTTGTGCTATTGAATTTAATCTGATTTTAATGTGTCTAGTTTTCAAGGCTATCTTGTTCTTTTGAGTAACCTGTTGCTCATTCTCTTGAGTTGGCGACAGTTCCCAGCTTTGTGTCATCGGGACATTTCACCGCTAACTCCTCTGGGCAGAGTGGGGATCACAGGACTGACTGGGGAGAATCACTAGCTCCCTGGTAATTTGTCTTTTAGTGCAGCTCATTTCAGTTGCCATTTGCAACTATTCTAATCCTTAATCTTTTTTTTTTTTTTACTTCAGCTAATACTTTGCAATGTGGCACTATCATTAAATGTTCTACTGAAACTTAAATGAATTAGTCCTGTTATATTGCCTTTGTCTAAAGAGCCAAGATAGCATTTTTATCACAAATGGCATTCCAGTGCTATAATATGTTCCTTATTCCAATTTCCATTCCATTTTTGTAATCCATCATTCCTCCAAAACCCACTTTTCTGCCTTGTGTTCTGCTGAGGTCAGACTGGGTACCTGTAATGGTCTGGAATAGCCTGGGTCATATTTTCTTTCCCTTCAACATTTTTTGTAAGCGTTAGCATTTCTGATTCTACGTCACCTGTCACTTTCAATAAGAAAGATTTATTAAAAAAAAAAATCTTCTACTAGATTTGTTATTTCGTGTCCTAATGCTTTCAGAATTCCAGGATGGAGATTATCTGATCATTTAATGTCTGAATTGAAGGAGGGGAAAAAAAAATTATTTTTTGATTTTTTTGTTTTCAAGTGAGTGGACAGTTTTCATGGCCTAGTTACTGGAAGCTAAGTTGCCTTTCCTATCAAGCACCTTAGTAGTTTTACTGAGAGTGGAGTTAACATTGAGGTCATGGCAAGTTTATATTCAGTATCTACCTCACTCATACTGCTTAGCAATCTCACTTTTTTGTTTGTTTTATTTTTAGTTGTGTTGCTGAGGAATTCTTTATTACATCTTTCACAAAGTCTTGGCTTGTGACCCTCTATACCTTCATCTTCTTACAGTCAATATGTGTTCTTGGCTGGTGATAGGTGTTCCCCCTTTTCTTCTGTCTACTCCTGTTCTCCATTTTGAGGTGATTATTCTTCTGTTTCAGTCTGGACCAGAATTTCTGGTCCTCTTCTCTATAGGTAAAGGTTTAAATCCTGGCTGAATGTTTTACCATGCTAAATTAATGCAATTTTTACACCAAATTTCCTTGGTTATAAAGGCAAAGAAAGAAGATGTCAGTAAACTTAGCATGCTTCTTGAAATCTGCACATTTTTCCAATTGCGTGAAGTGACAAAGATATTTCCACCTTTTCTGCTGGTTCAGAAGCAACAGAGAAAATCTTAGTAGGCTGATATGGTGAAATACACTAAACTTTGGTCATTGTATCCTGGCAACTGAAAGTATTTTTAAATGAGTGTTTTGGTTTTTTATCAGTCTATCATTTTCATCAGTCTAATAATTGTAAAGTTAAAAACTTCTGACAAACCACCATAGAATTCTAGGGGAATGAGAAGGACTGAGAAAATACTAATATTTATTTAAATGAAACACCATCACCTTCATGTGTGCTTTCTTCTAGCAACATCCCTTTATGCATAAGGCATGCAAGACTGAGTTGTATGAAAACTATTGAAGGTGTAAGATCAGAGTAGAGGTGTTTGGGACCAGCTGACTGTGACCATACACTTTACTGAAGTCCCTGTGCATTCTCCACTTGTAAGTTTTCTCTGATCCCTCTGATTTGTTCTTAAGAGATTCTTAACTCTCTCGTAACTAAACACTGGGAGTTAGGAAGAGTTTAGGTTATCTGAATAGATATTGCTAAAACAATTGAAAACTTCTAATTCCTTCTGCTGGAGACAGAGGAGATGTGTAAAGCTTTTAAAATATTTTTTAAACAGGTTTAAAATATTAAATATATTAAATATAGGTTTGACCTCGTGTGTTAAAAGTTGACTCCTGCAAAGAAAGAAGGTATGGAGGCTTTCAGATCAAAGGCAAAATGTTTCAAAAGATATGGGAAGGCAGGTTTAAAATGCAGACAGTTTTGGAGCCCTAAGACAAGTAGTTGTTAGAGCTCTGAGATTTAGTACCTGTTTATATAGATGGATATGCTTACAGTTATCAACCTTTTTCATACAACTTCTGAGTGGGCATCCTTTTTGGCAGGGATTTTGGCTAGGGCATTTCGATAGTGGAACAAAAGCAAAACCCTAGCGGACTGATTCAGTCATGTTGGATGTGCCAGTTCAAATGGATGTTGGACCCTCTAGTAAAAAAAAATCTCATCATGATTTACTGGGTTTGGAGAGCAGCGTTGCTCTATGTGCTTCGTGTACTTGTGATGGCATTGGCATCAGGCACACATGCGTGTTTTTCCTATACTGGAATCCAGAGAGTAGATGCACTTTTTCTTATGTTTATCAATGCTTGAGATTCTCATTGCGTACCTTAAGATCTCAGAGTAATTTTTGCTACTTTTCTTATCTGGATTCTCAAATTTATTTAAGGTGCAGTTTCATCTTGCAGCATGGCTGAGACACTGGCTGGTTGTTACTGAAAGGGCTGCATGTCCCTGCTTTGCCAGCTCCTGCTCCCTTCCACGAGCCTGCAGGAGTGCTTGTCTGATCCTGGGAGTGAAAATAGCAGAATACAATTTGCAGTCATCTTAGTGTTAGCTTTCTGCCAATTTTAAATCCCTTGAAGCAGCTTTTCTCAGGGTCAGGAAAGAATCTGTGCTAGCGAAGGGCAGTGGTGAGAGTGTTTGGAGGAGCGACACACAGGAACTACAAGACCACTTCTGCTGGTGGCATCTTTAGTCTGTATTGAGTACATGGAGGAAGGAGTCAAAATCTCAACCTTTTTTAAACAAGGAAAATAATAGGCATGAAATATTTTTTATGGTTGTTATTATTGTGGCTTCTCCATCAGCCTTTAGTTGTGAAGAAATTCTGTCTTTCCAGATTATCCTTGACTGACATTTGGTTGGAAGAAACTAGCTACATTCCTCTCAGGTCTCTTGCCAACTCACTCAGTTGACCCCTCTTTTTTTCTCCTCTTCTGTGGTTCATATACCTCATGTTTGATGTGCTGTTGGTTTGTTTGGTGCATGGGATTGTGGAGGAGGCCCTGATGTGGTTTTGAGATGTGGTTGTGCACTCCCTATTTGGGAGCTAAACTCAAATAAGCCTCATCTCGAAGATAAACCCTCACAGATTGCCATCTAGTATTACCTCTTCTTTCTCTTTTAAGTGGCCTCAGTAGTTCCGTGCCCAAGTGGAGGCCAGATGAATGCTCTTACTTGTGTCAGCTCTTGTGTGTTGAGAGAAATGTGTTTAGAGGCCTCTAAAGGGCAAGGAGTATGTGCCATTTGTTTCAATCTAAAGATGAAATAAAACTCTAAAAAACAATGATGATTATCACACCAACCTACTGCTGAGAAATTACGCTGCTCAAATAAACACAAATCAATGTTTGGTATTTTTCAAAGGATATGCAGTCTTTGCTATTTGCAGTCATAGCCTGTTAAGAATATCATTGTGGTGTGATAATTAAGTGGGCATAGTTTTTGTTTTTAGCATATGCAAGAGGAGGAAGAGAGAGAGCTGAGATAAATATATTATCTTTGCAAAGTAACTTTTTGTTACTTTCTTATCACAGATCAGGAGAATGTAGCAAATAAAATGTTTTAAGAAGCTTCAGTCTTGGCTACTGCTGTGTTTCTGTCACCATGCATAATGGCTTTTGAGGGAAAAAGGGAATGTTACGCTATTCACAGATGGTAAAATATATTCAACCTTAAAGAAAAACAGCATGAAAGTGTGATCTTCTCATCTTGGCTTTTGACCTAGGATTCCTCTGCAGAATATTTTTAATCCATAATTTTAATGATGCTATGGCATTTATTTACATCTTAACTGCCTTAAAGAGTCTTTTTTTTTAGAATAACTATGTCTTACTACTAGAAAATACAGTAGCATTAAAAAAGGATCTTTATTCTTTAACTAAAAAAGCTCAAAATTGTCTCTGTTCATTTCATTAAATGTCAGCTCAGCATTGCCTTCTTACTATAGCAGTCAGTGATTACATTTCTCTTAATATTTCAGTTTAACTGTCTTGCACTAAGATATGAAATATAGCCTGAGAGAGAAGGACCAATTCTGGTTCTTCTGGAGACTGAAAAATTGCAAGTTCCAGTACATAGCAAATTCTCAGTACACCTGAAGGGCTTATGGGTTCTTTTCATCCTAAAACAAGGCAGCACTCCCCTCCCCTTCTTACTTGTCTCCCCATACCCCATTTTGAGTGTGGGCCTTGTTTCATGTCGGATATTAATGGAGGATGAATAGGTGGGATCTTCCACCTGCTAGAAAGTGGGGAATGATTTCAACATTGTCATTGTTGGAGATCTGTAATAGAACAAAATGTGCAAAGCACATTAATGTTTTGTGGAGTTTGGGTTTAGGATTTTTTTTTTTTTTATAAAGTGACAAAGATGGTTAAGTTTGAAGTGGTTGGTTTGTAATTTGGTTCAATGTAAAAGGCATGTTCATGCTCTTATTTCTAAGTTGCCATGTTTTGTTGGAAATAACATCTTCATGATGGCCTGTTCTTGCTCACAAAAATGGAAGCTCTGGAATAGGGAGCATGAATAGTAATCAACTAAACCACAGTTTTTGCTTGTTAATTGATATTGTATGAGGAACACTTTTTCGTTTACTAGGCTGTAATCCCTAGCTGAGGATAACTGCAAGCAGTTCATCTACTCAACACTTTTCTTGGCTGTAGAAGTGGTGGAGAATTTGATGATTACTGTGTGTTTCTGTTAGATTTTACCAGAGGAAGATCATGTTGTAATGATGCATTACCTTGTAATGACATAGGGAGGGGTGGAATGAAAACATTCTGGCACTGCAGTTACTAGTGGTATTAATCATTATTGTATACTTCTTGTATATTATTAGTCTGAGGCAGTGTTTGGGTTATTAGAATATCTTAGCTTGTACGTGTTTCTTTGAAGTATATCTTTCTACCAACTCTAACCCAAAGAATAAATAAGTGTTACCATACTGGTCTATATTTTGTTGGAAACAATCATTTAAGGGCTAGAGACCACTGACACAGATGCCGTTTTTTTCATGATAGGGTTTAAATTTGTAGATGATAAATCCTGCTGTGAGGATACAGGAATTGTCTTTCAGAAGGAGTTTCAGGAGTAGGAATGGTACCCAGGCATTTCTAAATTACCTGTAAAGAAAGAGGAAATGGTTAAAACAGAAGTAAACCTGTTAACATGAATAAGTTAACAGAGTTAATTCTCTCATCTAAATTCATAGCTGGAAGTACAGACCTACTAATGGAACCCCCCCAATGTTCTGCAATGATAGTTTGTGTTGAAAATACTGGTGTTTTTGTCATTGTTTAAATGGTTATGATTTTTAACTTGACCATGCCTTTTGTAATCCACAGAGTAAGTGCAGTAATTTAATGTATTTTTTTGCTATATCAACATTTTTTTATTGTTGCTTTTTTCATTGACTTGCTAGGAAGAGAAATTTCAACCTCTGTATCTGTTTAACCTTTGCCAAAACTCCCAATTTTAAGTTTTGATAGCACTTGCTGAGATGAAGTCAGGTATCACATGGAATATGCTTTCATTTATATACAAAGTGTAATAACTCAATAGAAAAATATTTTAATTGTTTTCAGTGCTTTAGAAGTATTCTAGAGAAATACTGCTATGTGGTGTCAGTTAGAAATGAGAGTAAGATTTATCATTGGAGAACCATTTAATAAAGCTTTCTGTTCTTAAGCTTGGTTTTTGTGTGTGGTTGGAGAAAAATACTGACCATGGAGCCATTTAGTGGTGCCTCTTTCTCCTTTTGTCTGCTGTCATAGTCTATATACAAATAAAAATGATCTCATAAATAAATGCCTTTTCTTAAATACAAGGAATTGTAGCAAATATCTGTCTAAATATAGAGCCAAGCTATAAATGGTAAATATATTGCAGAAAATTCCACTTGTTTTAGCAAGTTGTAAGTTGGCAAGTTTTTTATTCCTCACTTTTGCATTGTGTGTTAAATATTGAGATTTTAATCTTAAATTTGGCTCTTTTCAACTTTCATGGCTTAATTTAATTTGCTTTATAGAAAATAATAGTATGTTGTTTACTAAGATATCCTCTCTAACCAAACTCTTGCACCCAAACCCATAAAAACTCTAATGAAATTCAAATTCAGATGTAATCTTCTGTCCTAATGGTAAGCCAAGCATCATCTAAGCGTGTGGTTGCCATAGTAAAGTTCTGTCTTCTTGTCCTGGTTTCAGCTGGGATAGAGTAAATTTTCTTCTTAGTAGCTGGTAGAGTGCTGTGTTTTGGATTTAGGATGAGAATAATGCTGATAACGCACTGATGATTTGGTTCTTGCTGAGTAGTGTTTACGCCCGTCAAGGACTTGTCAGCTTCCCATGCTCTGCCAGGTGCACAAGAAGCTGGGAGGGGGCACAGCCAGGACAGCTGACCCAGACTGGCCAAAGGGCTATTCCATACCATATGATGTCATGCTCGGTATATAAGCTGGGGGAAGAAGAAGGAAGGGGGGACATTCGGCATGATGGCGTTTGTCTTCCCAAGTAACCGTTACGCATGATGGAGCCCTGCTTTCCTGGGGATGGCTGAACACCTGCCTGCTGATGAGAAGCGGTGAATGAATTCCTTGCTTTGCTTTGCTTTGCTTGTGGGCGCGGCTTTTGCTTTCCCTATTAAACTGTCTTTATCTCAACCCATGAGTTTTCTCACATTTACTCTTCCGATTCTCTCCCTCATCCCATTGTGGGGGAGTGAGTGAGTGATTGTGTGGTGCTTAGTTGCTGGCTGGGGTTAAACCATGACACTTCTCTATGGTTTCTTATGTCTGTTGCTGTTTCTTTGATCTGAAGGGTAATTTAAATTGGAGTGATAGTTTGATGAACTGCTGGTTGTTACGAGCAAAAAGCAGGTGCGGACCCCCAGGGACGAGGTACGACACTCAGCAAGTGAAAGCTTTGGCTTTACTGAAAGCATAGTGTTACCACGGTGGGAGCCCCGAGACACCGACACTAATCAAATGGGGACCCGACGCAGTGGAGCCCTGCTCGGGAGTGAAGCTCAAGGGAAAGCGCTGCAGAGGTGGATAATAAAACTTGTGCCAATTAACATATCATACATATGCAATGTCCTGTTTTGCTCACTAGCGAGCTCGCTGATGTGCTTGGGACTCTACATACTCAGATGGGGGAGATGAACTATCCTGGGTTACCGTGACAAAGTCTTCTCGCACCCTACACTGGTCTTTGTCCTTAACGTGGTTAGCAATATTGAATAGTGGTTATTAGAAGCTTTTCTAATGTCTTCTAATTTTTTTTCCTGTGGCTGTGATTTTGAAAGGCATCGTATCTATGCTATTCTGTATGCTAAGAGTGCTGTTTTTCTTTTGAATACTGACCTGGCTTTATCCTTATCTTCACAACTGTTACAGTAAACGCCATGTTCGGTTCTCTGTATGTGTTATTCTACCCTAGAAAATGGTGTCTTTCAAAATCAGCATTCTTTTAATAGGTTAAGAAAGTAAATAATGCATAGATGTAGCAAGCAATTCAGCTGTCCAGAATTTCCCTGTTCAAACTGTAACATTGCTTAAGGAATTTCCAACAAATAATTTTGACTTTGTGCTTTTTCAGTATCTTGGTTAAAATCTTAGCATGCACACACCCCGAATTAAAAACGCCTCAAAAGAGCAACAATAAAAAACCCCATCAACCCACCCTTCTAATTTAAGCCATCGCTTGAAAAATTCAAGATCATGTTGATCTTGATACTTAGACTGATGCACTTTAAAAGTTCATAGCAAATCAAACAGAACAACATGTAAAGAGTGCTGCTTTTGTCTTTTGAGTACCAACCAGGCTATGTGCATATCTTCACAACTGTCACGGTAAAAGCTGTATTCAGTGCTGTATATAGATGCTATGCAAGTTGGTTGGATAGTGTCTGCAAATTTAAGCTTCCTAATTTTTAAGATTTGATTAAAAAAGAAAAAAATGTAGAGAGTACTTCAGCAAAACAAAATTGTCCTCACTTGTATTACATTTTTAAAATATTTTAACAAAAGAAGCTTGTTTTCCTAGGAAAGGTTGGGGGAGTTCTGTTGTGGAAGTGTAGGGATGGTTTGAAAAACTTTGCAGTGCTGCTTGTCAATGGCTTCAGATTCTTTTGGTGTTCATGACAGCGCAAAGTGGCCTGAGGCTCGTGAGCAGTCAGCAGAAATCAGGAAGGACTAAAATAGCTGTCATTGCGGAGAAGTGGGACAGAAATTAAAATAGAGAAATTCTAGCTACCACAGACCATGAAGGAAATCAGCATCCATACATCTCCTTGTGGTCATGCTGCATCCTAAGGCTCCAGGTTTCTGCTTCTCTAATCCTTTAGACTCAGTGGGAAGACAGATGGCTGACTGAGTCAAGTTGTATTACTAAGAGGAATCATTTTGGTTTTTTTAGAGATTTGGAAGTGCTTGAAGTTATATGGACTGGACTTCAAAGTCTGGTTATTTCACTTCTCTTGAAATTTTCCTTCTCATGTTTTATAATTCTGTGTAGAGGTGTGAAGTTTGTATCACTGCTGCTTCTATTGTTAGATATTTGTCAGGAGGAGTGAAAATTTCTCTCTCCTCTAACCTTATCTCCGCTGTAAGTAACCAAAAACTCAATGTCTTTCTTGTAGTGAGTGGACCCAAAACTGAACACGGTATTCGAGGTGTGGCCTCACCAATGCTGAGTACAGGGGGATGATCACTTCCCTAGTCCTGCAGGCCACACTATTTCTGATAAAAGCCAGAATGCTATTGGCCGCCTTGGCCACCTGGGCACACTGCTGGCTCATATTCATCCAACTGTCAACCAGCACCCCCAGGTCCTTTTCCACCGGGCAGCTCTCCAGCCACTCTTCCCCAAGCCTGTAGCGTTGCATGGGGTTGTTGTGACCCAAGTGCAGGACCTGGCGCTTAGCCTTGTTGAACCTCATACAGTTGGCCTCGGCCCATCGATCCAGCCTGTCCAGATCCCTCTGTAGAGCCTTCCTACCATCCAGCAGCTCAACACTCCCACCCAACTTGGTGTCGTCTGCAAACTTCCTGAGGGTGCACTCGATCCCCTCGTCCAGATCACTGATAAAGATATTAAACAGGACTGGCCCCACTACTGAGCCCTGGGGAACACCACTTGTGACCGGCCGCCAACTGGATTTAACTCCATTCACCACAACTCTTTGGGCCCGGCCATCCAGCCAGTTTTTTACCCAGCAAACAGTATGCCCATCCGAGCCATAAGCAGCTAATTTCTCCAGGGGAATGCTGTGGGAAATGGTGTCAAAGGCTTTACTAAAGTCCAGGTAGACAACATCCACAGCCTTCCCCTCATCCACTAAGCGGGTCGCCTTGTCATAGAAGGAGACCAGGTTGGTCAAGCAGGACCTGCCCTTCATAAACCCCTGCTGACTGGGCCTGATCCCCTGGGTGTCCTGTACGTGCCACATGATGGCACTCAGGATGATCTGCTCCATAACCTTCCCCGGCACCGAGGTCAGGCTGACAGGCCTGTAGTTCCCCAGATCCTCCTTCCGGCCCTTCTTGTAGATGGGTGTCGCGTTTGCTAACCTCCAGTCAACTGGGACCTCCCTGGTTAGCCAGGACTGCTGATACATGATGGAAAGTGACTTGGTGAGTGCTTCCGCCAACTCCCTCAGTACCCTTGGGTGGATCCCATCCAGCCCCATAGACCTGTGTGTGTCTAAGTGGTGTAGCAGGTTGCTAACCATTTCCCCTTGGATTATGGGGGCTTCATTCTGCTCCCCATCCCTGTCTTCCAGCTCAGGGGCCTGGGTACCCGGAGAACAACTGGTCTGACTATTAAAGACTGAGGCAAAGAAGGCATTAAGTACCTCAGCCTTTTCCTCGTCCTTTGTCACTATGTCTCTCCCCACATCCAATAAAGGATGGAGATTCTCCTTAGCCCTCCTTTTCTTGTGAATGTATTTGTAGAAATGTTTTTTATTGTCTTTTAGTGCAGTAGCCAGATTAAGTTCCAGCTGGGCTTTGGCCCTTCTAATCCTCTCCCTGCATAGCCTCATGACATCCTTCTAGTCCTCCTGAGTCACCTGCCCCTTCTTCCAAAGGTGGTAAGCTCTCCTTTTTTTCCTGAGTTCCAGCCAAAGCTCTCTGTTCAGCCAGGCCGGTCTTCTTCCCTTCCGGCTCATCTTTTGGCACGTGGGGACGGCCTGCTCCTGCACCTTTAAGACTTCCTTCTTGAAGAATGTCCAGCCTTCCTGGACTCCTTTGCCCTTCAGGACTGCCTCCCAAGGGACTCTGTCAACCAGGTCCCTAAACAGGCCAAAGTCTGCCCTCCAGAAGTCCAAGATAGCAGTTCTGCTGACCCCCTCTCCTTACTTCTCCAAGAATCGAAAACTCTTATCATTTCATGATTGCTGTGCCCAAGACGGCCTCCAACCATCACATCACCCACCAGTCCTTCTCCGTTCGCAAACAACAGGTCCAGCAGGGCGCCTTCCCTAGTTGGCTCACTCTCCAGCTGTGTCAGGAAGTTATCTTCCACACACTCCAGGAACCTCCTAGACTGTTTCCTCTCCACTGTATTGTATTTCCATCAGGCATCTGGTAAGTTGAAGTCCCCCATGAGAACAAGGGCTAGCGACTGTGAGACTTCTCCCAGCTGCTTGTAGAATATTTCATCTGTCTCTTCATCCTGGTTGGGTGGTCTATAACAGACTCCCACCATGATATCTGCCTTATTGGCCTCCCCCCTGATTCTTACCCATAAACAGTCGACCCTTTCATCACCATCTAGACAGTCAATACACTCCCTAACATACAGGACTATCCCACTGCCTCTCCTTCCTTGCCTATCCCTTCTGAAGAGTTTATAGCCATCCATTGCAGCACTCCAGCTGTGTGAGCCATCCCACCTTGTTTCCGTGATGGCAACTGTGTCATAGTTTTCCTGCTGCACAATGGCTGCCAGCTCCTCCTGTTTATTGCCCATGCTGCGTACATTGGTGTAGATGCACTTCAGTTGGGCTATTGATCCTGCCACCTTTTTTGGGGGAGAAGCCCTAATTCCTATGTGACTATTCTCAGGCGCTTCCGTGGTTTCTATACACATCAATAACCCTTGCATCTTTGCTGCCGTGTGGCTCTCCATCCCCTACCTCCACTGAGATGGCAGACCGAAGGACCTCGCTAGCAGACCGTCCCTCAAACATTGGCGTGCTGCCCCCAGGCTAATCTCTAGCAAGCCTGGTTTTATCCCTTTCCCCCTTCCAATCTAGTTTAAAGCTTTTTCAATGAGCCCTGCTAACTCCTGCGTGTTGTGCGGTTTGGTATACTACTTATATAGAACTTGCTTAGCATATCTTGCTTAGCATTAGTAGCTAAATTTGCTGAAGCCTTAGGCCACAAGCTGTGAACTGTCACCAAGATATGCTGAACTTTTACCTAGTTAAGTAAAAGAAGGCCCCGGAGCTGGTTCGAGCTGGAAGATAAGGAAGCAAGGAAGGCCACTACAATCGTCAGCTGACACAGCAACCTTAGAGATAAGAGAAGAAACGGCCTGCCTAGAGACAATGAAGGGACCCAATGAAGAATGGGAAGACCCCAGACCCTAATATTACTATTGGTCCAAACTGTCGCGTGAAGGGTGGGGAACTTAGATTATAAGGGTATAACTGCCCAGGGATTTTTTTGTTTGGGGTCCCTCTTCGGAGGCACCCAGCTTGAGATGCTCTGCATGTCAGATAAATAAACCACCAATCAGCAGATTGGCAACTCATCGTCTTTGAGCAGGACCTTAGGGCCGAGCCCTGTTGATGGTGGCATAATTCCTGGCATGGTGGCGTAATTTCCTCAACACTGCACAAAGATCCTTTTCCCCCTTTGAGACAGGTGTACCCTAACTGTCACCAGCAGGCCTGGTGACGTGTAGACTGACCCATGATCCAAAAACCCAAAATTCTGCCAGTGACACCAGGCTCAGAGCCAGGTATTGATCTGCTGGCTCTTCCTGTTTCTTTCCTCATCGTTCCCTGCAACTGGAAGGATAGAAGAGAACACTACTTGTGCTCCTGATCCCTTAATTAGTTGTCCCAAGGCCCTGAAGTCTCTCTTGATTGCCCTTGGACTTCTTGTTGGAACTTCCTCACTGCCTACCTGAAAAATCAATAATGGATAATAATCTGAGGGCCATACCAGAGTAGGAAGCTTTCTCTTCACATCTTTAACCTGGGCCCCAGGGAGGCAGCAGACTTCCCTAAGAAGTGGGTCCGGTCTGCATATTGGGCCTTCTGTTCTCTTCAGAAGGGAGTCTCTTATGACAACGACCTGTCTTTTTTTCTTTATGGAAGCAGTTTTGACGCAGGGTGTAGGCCGACTTAACCTCAGCGATGCCTCCAAGCTAGATGAACCATCGTCCTCATCATTGTTCAGTTCCACTTGCAGAGCCTCGTACCTGTTATGCAAGGGCACCTGGGAAGGTGGGGCAGTCACAGAGGAGACGCGCCTGCTGCACCAGGCAGGAACTTGTTGCCATTGCCCCCTATCCCTTAAGTCACTGTGTTCAGCCAGGCAGAGAGAAGATAGGGAATCCTCCATGTCATGCGTCCTGTCTGCCTGACAGGCCTGTCCCAGGGAAGGTAGGGTGTGATTCCAGTAATCTATCTCTTCCTTGGACTCCCTGATACTCCTCAACCTACTCACTTCCTCCTATCACTAAGTGGAGGAGTTCCTCTACCTGGGCGCACCTCCCAGAGGTGTGCTCACTACTGCCATCTGGTACTGGCATAAGAGTAGGGCACACCCTGCAGCCTGACACCTGGGTGGTAGTATGTTCCCACCAGAGCTCTGTCTGGGAAGCTGCGTCAGTCGTGGCGGGTGCAGTTTAGAGTGGACATGGCTTTCTGCCGGATGGATACCATTGTTCCCTGGTCGAGCTGGCAGAGCTTCAGCACCCTTCCTGCGCGCCCTTCCGCGCGAACAGACGCGCCACACCCTGGTCGCTAGCGCTCCCTAGAGGCTGCTTTTATACGGGAAGGGCGGCTTGGCCGCCGTTGCTCCTGGCCCCGCCCAGGTCTCGTCAGCCGCTGTGTCGGGAGCTGCGGGCTCCTGGCGGCTCTCTCGGCTCCCCCTGAGTTTCCCCGGTTCAGAACCCCACCCTGTGCACCGCGCTAGAGCGCTCCGGTGCGGATCATGCCGGCACCGGAGCTGCTCGCCTCGGCGACCTACCTTACTGCATGAGTGTTTTTCATATTACACCTAATTATTGTCCTTTATGAAATGAAATAAAACAAATGAATGGTAGTATGACAAAAAGAAAGAAATATATTTTATAAAAAGGCTTCTGATTGAGGGACTCTGAAATGTGTGTCTAGTTTTTAGGGCTGCCTTATTGCATTCAGCCATTGCATGCACATTCAGAGTTTTTATTTGTGGTTTAACAATTAGAGGTGAAAAATGCTTCATATGGTAAATTCTTTGTACATGATGAAGCATTCAGTTTCCTGATTGTCAATTATTTTTTTAAAAATGATCTTACAAACTGTTTAGTATCCTAATTTTTCACTTCCCCAAATTTAAAGTAGAGGCACAAGCCTGGTCAGGTGCCTGATCATTGTCTGAATTTGCTGTTAAAAGTTTGGTTGTGTATCTAAGCCTGATGGGCTAGTGGCTATTTTTTAGCCTCATTTGGAGGGAGAGGAGGAAACCTAAAAGAGATTCAAGAGATTGATCACCAACAAAGGATGTAAAAGTAACAAAAAGTCTAGGAGACTTTCTTATCTTATTTTCATTACTTCAGATTTTGAGTAAGTAGGGATGCCTTAGTGCCCCTTCATGTATCATTGAAAGAAGAGCTTCTGAATGTCACATACTTTCATCCCTTCCTATACATCCCCTCATGGCATTCAGCAGTCCCTTTTATACAGTCTTAAATCCATCAATGTCTGTCATTCCTTTTCTTAAAATCCTCTGTACTTCACTGTCAGCCAAAATCATCATGGCATAGCATGAACTCTGTCATCTGACCTTTTCTTTCTGCAATAACATTAATTATTTCATTTCACTCCCCAAGCAGACTGCTACAGATCTTTTCTTTGTCCAGTTGACATCTTTACTAACAGCAGTTGTGACAACTCTCTTTTTCATGGTCTTCTACCTTGGTTACAGAATTCTCCTACAACTCTCTCTTTCTCCTTCCAAGCTTTTTGAAAAAGCTGTGGTTAAAATTTTCCTCTCTTTGTTCAAGATCTTTGCTTAACTTTTTCATCAATTCAACTTTCTTCTGTTCCTTCGCTTTCAGAAAGTTTCATATGTCTGTATCTTGATTCATATTTCCTCCTCTTAATTCCATTTCTTCCTACTACAGCTGATGCTTGGTGTAGTTTCCTTGTTTGTATGTTTGGCAGTTTTCATTTTTTCCTTTAAATAAATTTTTGAAACATGCTAAATCTATTAAAATTATTATGTAGGTAGATTAGAAGACCAGAGCACAAATGCATTTTGGTTTTGTATAAACCAAATGTAGCAGTCTGCTACATGGTTAGGTACATCAGTAATCAAAAAGTCCTCTGAAATTGAATGTATGCTATTCCTTGAAGTCTCTACATTGGCTTTAAAACGGTGACTTAGAATAAAAAAATAATTTACAGAAGGCTATGTAAGCATATGCTGTTTTATCTAGGTTTTTTTTTATATCTTGCACATGGGTTCAGATTTTGATTTAGATTGTGGGCGAATGTAGAAAAAGCAGTGATTTTATAGAGCTTGTCATTTTATAGGTCATCTTCCATTGAAAATCCCTCTCTTATGGTTTCTTCAGTATAATCTTGAAGATTGAAGACCTTGGGGGAAAAAACTGAACTTCTTAAAATCAGAACTTCCACAAAATAGCTTTTTTTAGGTGAATATGGTCTGTCAGCTTAATACGAACTTTCCTTGTGAAACCATTTCTGATGAATAGCAGAACTATTCAGAAAGTATCCACAGGCCATTGCTTCTAAATCCATTTGTGAATGTCATTTAAATGAGCACATTTTTCAGTATGATCAGAAATATGTTTTGGTGCATTCATGAGATGCTTGGATTAGATGAGATGTGTGTTCCAGTGCCTTAAGGTTTGTGGAAACTTGCAAAGTATCTAGTATCTACACTATAATTAGGTTTCCTTCATGAGTCTTACATTTTGTTATCCTCTCTTTCCTCTGCAAATGGGGAAAAATTGAAAACATAATGGATAAAAATAAATAAAAATCTAAGGTATAACTGAGATTTAATTAATGCTTATTGAAGTTTTGGAAGCAAAGTAAATTTTAGCAGTTAACCACAAGGGAAAGGGCAGTAACACTGATCAAGATGATGTGAAAAGAATTCTGCATTAATCGATATTTAATGACAACCCAGCGAGAAGTATAGATTTGAGGTCTTTTGAAATGTGTAAAATGTTATAAACAACGAAAAGGGAAAAGGGAATAAAGAACGTTTTTGCACTGCATTTTTCAAGTTTTCAATTGAAAATGCACTGTTGTTAGGAAGAAAATAGTGGCAGAGAGGGATTCATCTTGCTTCTTGATAACCTCTCTTTCTGTATACTAACCCAAGCTCAGAAAAATGCCCATTGGTGCTGAAGGAAAAATAAATAGGAGCATTATTTCTTACTTCACTTTCCAGAAAGTAAAATATGCTGTGAACTTGGGATGATCAGTGTGAGAAGATGACTAGAAGTAATTTTTTTTTGTCATTATTTGGGCAGTATTAGTAGCAAACAAGCTGAGGCTTTCTTCAGGGGCCTGATACTGCAAGATGCAGGGAGTACCTCCCTGGTAACAACTGTGGTTGTAGAAGTATGATAGCAGCTGGAGTTCAGGTCACTTGGAGGATCTGTCAGAAGATGTTGCACTGTAAGCATTGTACCACAAGTCTATATTTTAAATGAAATATATATTTTTTTATTTTTGAGATTCATTGCAGAATCTTCTAGTGATACTGCTGTTGCTTTGAGGAAACTGGAGATATTACGTAGCCCTTGTGCTAATGAAATGGTACTGATTTGTATCACCTGAAGTCCAAAGTTATGTGGTCTCTTAGTTTTGCTCATACTATTCTTAATTCAGTAGAAAATATGGAACTATTTTAGAAACTGTATTGAAACTGGAGTACCTTTCTTTGATTTGTCTCCAGTTCCCTAAACGCTTTTGTTAATGGAAAAGCAGATAGTTTTAATGAGGAGGATACACTGATATTTCACCCTTTGTATATTCGCTCTCCCAAGTACTATTACTTAATTAACTCTTTCCAAGGCTAAAAGAAGAAATTCTCCATACCAGACCTTATGGAAAGACTTTTATATAATAAATAACTTGCAGTTTCAGGAAGAGTATACTTACCCCAGTGAATTTATTCAATAACTTTCTGATTAAAATTCATTATTTAAAATGGAAGATTGCATACTGGTAAGGGAAGCCAAATCCCATGGATTTCTTTGGCTGGTCTGTTAGACGGAGGCTGCTGCTATTCCAGCCCTAGCAAGGTTGAACATGTATTCCAAAGATGTGCATACAATACACACATGGGTGGCCAGAGAGACAACAGAGGCAGAAAATATAAACACAGGCAGTACTCACATAAACATGAACAGCACAGGCAGCTTAATCTTATTCCTTCTTTCTGGCTGATCAGGGTTGAAGTTTGCTAGCACAACATACGAACACCCTCACTCCCTTGATTCACAAGCACGCTCACATTCACTGATCCCTTAAATAATAGCATGGGCTCCAAGTATGTCCAGTATCCATACCCACACCATAGGGCCCTTACACAGCCACTGGCTTTGACCTTGGGTCTTTCCAAATGCTGGTCTTTCTGCACAGTCTCAACAATGCCTTTCAAATATTCCATAATAAGTTTACTCTTTCCCAGGAGACTCGATAAACAAGATGATCTTGTTTCTGTTGTTCTTATCAGTTATGAAGTTCTGTGTGAATCTCTTCAAGGTTGTGCTTGTATGATTCCTTCAGTGGCTGTCTATCAGTGACTTAGGAGTTCTGGTCTCTGTTACTGTCTGCCTTATTCACTGCTCATTAGGGTTACTGTCTTTGGTGTTCAGTTTATTACTACTTCTGTTTCTTGTCTTTGTCTCACTGTTAACCAGATATCCATACAAACCACATCATTACATTCCATGTATCCTTAGAGAGACCATCCAGGTAGATTTAAAAATGGACTTCAAAAGGAATATTTTCTAATAAGTTTTGCATCAATATGTAGGGAGGAGAGTAGGAGAGAGACTGTAACTTTATTAATTTTATATTAATTCACATACGATTCTTTAGAATCTGGAAAGGATGCTTCCTCTAAGGAAGAAAAATAGAAGTTATAATAGTAGGGATGATATAACAACCTCAGTACTGAGTTTACAGCTGATGCTTAAAAAGCATGAAGATGTCTGGATGCATTTAGGGGAAGAAGTGGTACTATACAGCTATACAGGATATTGAGCATGCTCGGAGAGAGTACTTGGAGAACTATGGTCACCTCACAACAACTCAAAATCTTATGAATTGAATTGATCCAATGAAAGATGCACCTGATGTAAGAACTTGAAAGAGAGACATACATTTATTTATGAAGGAAGAATTTCCTTTACAACCTGCAGTTTGCCAAAGGTTAGAATCAAACTGTGAATTTATTTTTGAAAGCAGTAATGATGGTAGGTTTAACTAGTAGGAGAAGAATGATGTGATCAAATCAGTTAACATGTCAACTGATATTCATAGTGGATTATTTTTCCTTTATGTATCTCATGCCACACTGCATTCCTTGGGGTTTACTTTCTACTGTAATGCTGTAGCCTTTGTCTCTCTCCTGACTCCAGCCCCTGCCACAACCCTAACCCCATGCATTGGCTGAGATATGGCCTGGATGAAAAAGCTCTCAGGGGAGAATGCCCTGTGCCTTACCCCTTCCTTTGGCAGCCCTTTCGCAGCCCCCCTACAACTGGAGCTCTAGGCTTTGTCTCTCTCCCAATACTAACCTGCTCTTGCAAATGATTTCTGTTGATGACAGAGTAGTTATGATTTCATAGAATCATAGAATGCTTCAGGATGGAAGGGACCTTTAAAGGTCATCTAGTCCAACCCCCATAATTTAAACATGTTTGGTTTATAGTTTTATAAAATAATACAAAAAGTACTTGTAGAATATAGAATAGAATAAAAAAGAATAGAATAGTTCAGTTGGAAGGGACCTACAACAATCATCTAGTCCAACTGCATATAATAGATCATTGAATACTGTATATAACTGTTCAAGAAACAGGACAGACCCTCCAGGGACTCTCTTTATTTTATCAAATTTTTACTCATGATTAAAAAAAAAAAATCCAGTTAATAAAAAGAAAAATAGATGCTATACAGTGCAAACCATTCAGTATGCTGGAAGATCAATGCACCCATGAAAAACAGTATTTGTAGTTTGAAATCAATTAATACATTAATTGTGAAGAGAGATTGCATCATATTTCAAAGGAAATAATATGAAGGAAAAAAATCTCAGTGCAGTATTATGCTCTTTATTAAGTAAAGCACTTGAACAGTCCTTCACTTTGAGGTGAAATTTGTCAGCTTTCAGTGCATTTGTACGCATGGTTTAATGTGGTGCTGGGTGGGGATGATAAAATTCTGTGAGTGTGCCAGTGTAGGAGCAAAAGATAAAGGGAAGAAGGTTGCAGCTGAGAGGAACTTTTAGCTGAACTTCAAAGAAGAAAAGTATTAGCAATGGAGAGATGTGTAAAATAAATCAAGAGAGTATTACTTTGTTAGAAAGCCTATCTGAGCCCTTTCATAGCTACTGTGTGCAGACAATGCCACTGTTATGTTCCAAGTGCAGAGCTATTAAGATAAGGGGAATGGACACTGACAAGACATCCCTTTTCAGTCTTAGCACCAGAATCCCTCCAGCTGTGCTGCTGGCAGAGGCAAGGACTTGCTCATTGTTTGCTTTTCTTTCATTTCAGCAGCTGGATGGACTACACTTAAAACATGAAGTGCCATTGAATGTTTTCTAAGAGTTTTCCAGCAAAATCAGAGTTCTTGGCCTCATCTTGTTGATGTGAAAAATAAGAAAACAAAATAACTGCGAGCAGGTCGTTTATGTACACCCTAATTAGATGAATGCCAGTGCCAGTCATAAAGGAGAGAGCAGGAAAATGCAGCTGGAAGGTAGATGGAGGCTGAAATAGTGTAGGCTTAACTTAACTTCAGCTAAGGTGAGTTGCATCTTTAGTGCTGTAAGAGAACTTCCACTGACAGGCTGCTTGTCTTGAGGGAGGATGTAATGGCACAACTGCCCGAAATGCTAACCTTCTACCTTTCATGGGTCTTTGAGGCAACCTAGCAGCTTCTTATGGGAGCTGAACCCTTCGCTTGCTGAGAACTCAGGTACTATTGGGTGCCTGTATCTGCATGAGCAGGCACAGATAGCTGTGCATGTTTTCTGCCGTCTCTCAGATCTGGTGTATATTAGCCAGGTGTTTCCTTAAAAAGAGCAGCTGCATTAAGACAGAATCTGTGACCTGTCTAGATTATGAATTCCCACCCTTAAATGGTATCATCCCTTCAAAACAGAAAGCAGCCATAGAATCTGATGAAGTGCATCTCGATCAGACTTTTTCCTCTTCTTTTCTCTAGAAAATACTAGTGTGTTTTGCAGTGCAACTCCCATTGACTTTGTCATTAAGATTTCTGTTTACAGCTTTAAATGTTACTTTTAAACACTGTTAACTGACTTAATCCCTGATGTAATTCTGTTGAAAGGGTTTTTTAAATTGAATTAGGGTTGCCTTTACTTCTTTATACATGTGTCTCTGTGTTTGTGTATGTATGTACAGGGTGTGATGGAAGGGTCTGTGAATTCATTTGAAAGAATCCCTTTGATTTCTGTAGGTTCATAATCTGGCTCAGATTGCAATTCACACACAAAAAAGGATGTTACTGGACTGCCTCTGTATTTTAATTACTATGATTTAACATCTCTTTCTTATTGGAAAGCTATTTGTCAGAAACAAACTGTATGCGCATACATGTATATACATATCTTAAACATCCGTATGTTCAAACCAGATGGCCTATTGAAATTACTTAGCAACTTTAAACATTTTTTTTCTATCCTTAAAACATGTTCAGTGTGTTCAAATGTTAGATGAGAAAGTAATCGTTTTCAATTTTATCAACTGGTTTCCTGTGCTAGTTTTGTTCTAACAATGTCCTTTTAATTGTCAGTTTCTGCTAGTTTGGTTTTTCTTCTTTTAAATGAGGATGCCTTTTTTTTCAGCTACCTCTAAGACCTTTTCCAGTGCTTGTTTAATTGCTTAAGATTGTCACTGTGCTTTCACATGCTTTTGATGCCACGCTTTTCCTATGTTGTCTTAAATAGGTCATTCTATACCTACATGTTTCAGTTTCCCTACCTATAAAGTAAGCATCAGTTCTACCAGATGAAGATTACATTGTTATCTTTATATAGTTTGTTGATTGAAGGGCTTATTTAATAGATTTTTGAAACCATATGTTAACAGATTAAAAAAAAAACAACATACACATGCCCATCTCCCAATCATCAAAAAGCTTTTGCTTTTTTTTCTGAAGGTATTAAGATTTGTTTATTTAATAGTGGCCAATTTTGTACTTCATTTCCAGATTTTTTTAGTTGAAAATAATATTCAAAGAAACACTAATAAGTTGATTCAATTTTATCTTTCAGTTGGGAATGTTGGTTTGTTTTGGTGGTTGGACCATTGCTTGCATGTAGATGATTTGCTGATCTCTATAACAAAACAAATATTAAAATACATAGCAATATAAAATGTAGCAACAGCCAAAAAAGTGACTGCTGAAACAGAATTTTCTTACTCAACATATATTCAGTCCTCCCCCATTCTGTTTATTTTTAAGTAATTAATAAATAGTTCTCAGTAATTCTAGTTTTTATTCCATCCATTTGTGCAGAGCAAAACTACCATGGAAGAGGGCACCATATGATTCTGTGTTGGCTCATGTGTGTGCTGATTGCGTAGCTATAAGTTAGTAATCTTGCTTTATGGGCTGGTGCTGTATTTATTAGAGCTGGATTTTCAGATCCCAAGTTGCTTGCAAGCTGAGCAGTTAAAAATAATAATAATAGTAAAATTTGCATGTAAGTAGCACAAACTTGGTGTGAAATCTTCTGAGAGGAGAAAAATGCAGCATTAAAGCATAGGCTTTTTAAATGCTCTCAGGGCTGAATGTGGAACAAGATGCATTAGTTGTATTGAGTGAAACTATTTCATGCCTTTAGGTAAGCAAATAGAAGAAATCAGTGAAATTTTAGGCTGGTAAAACTGCAGTATATCACCAACTAAAGGAATTTATTTCATGTAAATCTGAGCAGTTATGACCTATGTACAAATTCTTTACGAGAAAGAGACTTTTATTGTACAAGTGAAATAGCGTGTTAGAGTCTCGAGGGAGAAGTAAAAGGGTTATGAGGCTTTGTTTTAAAACCCAACAGTGAAAGAAAGAGGAAATATGAGTGCAATAAGAAGTCAGTGGCAGATAGAGTTAAGAACAGCAAGTAGCTTTTCCATATATTAGAAACAGAAGCAGCTTTATCCATGGTTTTGGCTCCTTGTTAGGCAGAGCTCATTCTGTTGTCAGTTCTAGTGCAGAAAAGGTAGAAGGGTTCAATAACCATAACTCTTCTTTGTTTAGTTGAAAGCCAAATGATACAGTCATATTATGTGATAATGACTAAAAATTTTCATTCCTGTGATCACTGAGATTATTAACCATCCTCATTCATTAGATGTGTAATTGGGGAGAAAAAAAAAATGATAATTTGCAGGAAATTTTTAAAAGCTGATCAAGAAGGTCTCTGAGCTGTGTAATACCATTAATGCTAGTTTCAAAAGGGTCTTGAAACAGAAGGAGAGTTCTGGAAGACTTTGAGAACTACCATGCAAATAGTTTTGGTGAAAATAATCTGGCAATTTAGCCTGCTGTTAGTCCACCTCAGAATAATAGAATGACTGGCATAAGACTGTCTTAATGAAGAACTAAATGAAAGGAATATAATGCTAACCAGTGTGGTTTTGTGGAAAGTATGTGTAGTGAAATGTGTATGTATATGTATTTTTCTCAGACCAGAATCTGGTTTCATAAATGCATCTATAGAATATACTGAAATTTCTGCAAGGCTATTCACTTAACTGTTTTGAGTAATAAACAAACATGGCAGAAATTAAATGGACCAAAACCTCAGTAACTGGAACATCCCAAACCAGTGGCTCTTGATAAAGTAGATATTTCTAGTGGGCCCATACGATTTCTTCTTCATAGTGTATTATTTCAAGATTTATTTAGTGACATCATAGAAGAATGCTTTCTTGCTAAATTGGGCTCAGACAAAGCAAGCTGTGTTTTAAGATAGACATAAATACAAATTTCTAGGAATAAGAAATTTAGAACATAATTTTAGGACTGAGAGCCCTTCCATTAAAGATATAGACCTTGAAAAAGATTTGGGTGATGTGGTGGTTGATCAGGTCAATGTGAACTATTGCAGTGGGACTTTTATGGCATGATCAAAAGGGCTGATATTCATAAGTCCATGAACCTGTGGTTCTTGATCTATCCAAACTGTTCCTTAAATGGACAGCTTAGTAAAGATAGTTACAGGCTTATCCATAGATGAACAGAATCTATTCACATGAAATAAATCAGTATAAAATTGTTTGACTGGTCAAACTTTGCCTCATTTGATTACTTTTTATAGCTGTCTTACAGTATGTTGTCCATGTGTGTTTTGCATGTGCCCATATTTCTTCCTAGCAGTAGAAATGTGAGAATGAGTGACATCGTAGTTAAAATACTCATCTGAGTCTTTGAAGACCTGTGTTTCTCGCTGTGCTGTAGCATTTCTTTGTAACCTAAGGCAAGGGAGTTAATTTCTGGGTTTATGCAATTATATAATAGGGTGTCTTTATTACGTGGTGATATTACCTTGGCATAGTGTAATATACAGTTGTATCCTCTAGGTAATAGAAAATAAGTTCCTGACTGGAGAGAAAGTATTTAAGCATTTGCTCAGCACATGATTTTTCAGGACAGCACACTGCATATATTTATGCATGTGCTGCACATAAATTTAAGCAGTGGCTTAATAGGATTTTTATCCTGAATTGAAGCCTAAGTTAATGCCTGATGGCTATTCCTACATTAGCAATTGGAATAGCCCAGAAAGAGCAAGATTGCAGAGTAACATAGTTGTTGCTCAGAACCAGATTGCATGCTGTGTGGTCGTGGTGGGGTTACACTGGATTAGTTCTTATCTGATGCTTTGAACTGAATCACTTTGAGGGAAGTGATTCCTTTATTCAGTATTCATGAAATCCTATCTAGAATGCTGCATCCAGTTTTGGGATGCCCCCAGTATTGGAGGGCATTGACAAACTAGAGTGAGTTCAGACAAAGTCGCTGAGATGGTGTCCTGCAAGGAGAGGCTGGGGGAGCTGGGCTTGTTCAGCCTGGAGCAGAGACAGCAGCCCCCAGTGCCTACAGAGAGGTCATGGAGGAGACAGAGCCAGGCTCTTCACAGCAGTGCAGAGCAAGAGGGTAAGAGATGATGGGCATAAGTTAAAACAAGAGGTTCAGCATGGATCTAAGGAGAAACTTTTTCTGTGTGAGGACAGTCAGGTGGTGGCACAGGCTGCCCAAAGATGTTGGACAGTCTCTGTCCTTGGGGTTTTGTCCCAGCTGGATGAAGCCCTGAGCAACATAGTCTGACCTTGGAGCCAACCCTGCTGTGAGCAAGAAGTTGGACCAGAGACCCCCTGATGTCCCTCCCAGCCGGAATTATCTTGTGATCCTGTGAATTCCCACTGCTGGCTGGAGTGTATTAGCTGTGCTCCTGGAGATTGCCTTGTAATGTGAAACACAGCATAAGCGGGGAGGATTAGGACATTAGCTTCTGAAATGCATGCCTAACTCCAACTGAGTGCTAATGTAGATGCACCCTATGCAAAAATCTGCTTTTGTTTTTCATTGACAAGGAACCAAGTCCTCTCTCTCTCTCTCAAGTCCTGATGGCATCTCTCTTCCTGTTGATTGCTGCTGTGTCTTGTTTTTCTTTTGTACTCCTGATTTCAGTCTCTGCACCGATTAACTTTAGAATCTTTTTGTGTTTTTATTGTTCTTTAGAGACTTGTGTATATTATGCTGTCTGGCATACTCCTCTTCTATGGCATTAGGTCAATCATCTCCTGTTTTAATAGCCATCTTTTCAGTACTCTGTTGTAAATTCCTTGAGCAGGGACTTCAACTGCTGTTGTATTGGCTTAAGCCTGTGGCTGTAGTTAAGACACTGTCTTTTCATATACCATAGAGTTTTTCTATCTAAAATTTTCTGTGCTATCCAATTTAAAAACTGCTTGATCCTGCTTTGTAATGTCTGGTGTGTTATTTTCTAGCTCTGTTCCCTTTTACTTTTTCAGTGGTAAAGTTTGAAAAGGATCATAGTTTTAGCAGGAAAAATGAGACAAATGTTGACCCAAAAGAGCAAAGAATGCACAATGAAACCATTCAAAAACGGGGCAGGATAAAGTGGAAAACAAGTAAAATCATTAGAAAAGTATAAGTAAAAATGATCAGAAACTAATACAAATTTGACTTGGAAGAGAAGGAATCATATCATCTCTCTCTGGAATATGATAACATCCTGTGTGATATCCTTTTACCTTTGCTGAAGCCTGTATTACTGTACTTTCTGCATGGGGCAAGTTAATTCGTTGACGGTTTTTTACTTTTTTCCCCTTTTCTCTTTCATAAAGGTACCTAGTTCATATTTGAAAGAAAAAACATTTACTACTGTCTTTCATATTGCTGGAATTCAGAAGGAAGCCAGATCTTCTTCCTGTGTGCCACTGTATATCTCAGCAGTGTTCATTCCAATGAACTGGTTTTTTTCTCTTTTTTTGGGTGTTGTGTTTTTGTGGTTTTGGGTTTTTTTTTAATTTATCAGGGAGCTATTTAAGTCTTTTACCTGTTCTAGTTTTAATTAGGTTGGTGGAGATGTTTTAAATGTACATTGTGTACCGTAAGTTGGTGCTAAAAGTTGCAGTTTTTTAATGATAAAGGTTTTGGCAATTTGAAAGGTGTTCTTAAAATCTAGAATTAATGTAGCCAATACATATTAACAAATATACAGTAAATCAGCTTGACTTAATAAGTGGTAACATTCAGTGGGAAATATGATGATGGAAAAAATCATTAGTTTAATATCTGAACAGCTGGATTAAAGATGAAAATGCTTTTTCCATTTTGCTAGAAAAAATTATGAATTTTGGTTCTAATGTTGGCAATACTTTCAGACTCTGGTAAACATATATCAGGAGGTTGGTCATATTATGGTAATGGACTTGTATATTTGCTTCCAGTTATTAAAATTTACATTGAGGTTCATATGTGGGTTGTTCTTAGATAATTGCTGAACACCAGTATATGTCTTTAGTAAGAGAAGACTGATTGGTGATTTGACTAAACTACAATAAAACTTGCATGGCTGAATCAACTCTTATCTTGGTAAGCTGGCTGCTCACCACTTGGATAAGTGCGCTCTGCGCTGGGTTAAAAACTGGCTGGATGGCCGAGCCCAGAGAGTGATGATGAATGGAGTCAAATCCAGTTGGCGCCCATCATGAGTGGTGTTCCCCAGGGCTCAGTGTTGGGGCCGGTCCTGTTCAATATCTTCATTGATGATCTAGATGAGGGGATCGAGTGCACCCTCAGTAAGTTTGCAGATGACACCAAGTTGGGTGGAAGTGTCGATCTGCTGGAGGGTAGGAAGGCCCTACAGAGGGACCTGGACAGGCTGCATAGTTGGGCCGGGGCCAACTGCATGAGATTCAACAAGGCTAAGTGCTGGGTCCTGCACTTGGGTCACAACAACCCCATGCAACACTACAGGCTGGGGGAGGAGTGGCTGGAGAGCTGTCTGGCGGAAAAGGACCTGGGGGTGTTGGTTGACAGCCGCCTGAACGTGAGCCAGCAGTGTGCTCAGGTGGCCAAGAGGGCCAATGGCATCCTGGCCTGTATCAGGAATAGTGTGGCCAGCAGGCCCAGGGAGGTGATAGTGCCCCTGTACTCGGCACTGGTGAGGCCGCACCTCGAGTACTGTGTTCATTTTTGGGCCCCTCACTACAAGAAAAACATTGAGATGCTGGAGTGTGTCCAAAGAAGGGCAACGAAGTTGGTGAAGAGATTTGCTGACCGATAGAGCGGCCGCTAGCGATTTTGGGGGTAGATCGAGCAAATCTGAGGTCACCGCTGCATCCCGGTGTCGGGAGCCAGGACGGACCTGCTAATGACTGTATAAGAAGCAGGAGAAGGGTAAGCAGACCTCTCACAAGAATTATTTAAATCTTTGCATCTACTGAAGGGATATCAACTGGAGCGATAATTATCTGTTTCATTTACCCGTATGTATGTATTGTATGTATTGTATGTATTGTATTGTATGTATTGTATTTACCCGTATGTATTGTAATGTATGTATTGTATGTTGAAAATTTGTGTGTATGTGTGTTTGAGACACAGCATCGCTGTGAAGTGAGTGGGAGTCCTGATTTGCGGTTCCGTGACTCCGCGAGGAGCACGGCCAGAGACGGACAAAGCGCCTGGAACGTTTATAAAATTTGTGAATCTTTTGGTGTGTAAATTGGGCTGCCCCTGGAACGTTTATAAAATTTGTGAATCTTTTGGTGTGTAAATTGGGCTGCCGTGGTGCTTAGCCATTCTCCTAAGTATCGGGGAACTGGCTAATCATCAAAGTGGCAGAACGAAGAGAGTCACTCCTTGGGTGGTTTGGGCTTGAACCCTGGGAATATTTAAACGAGGGAGGAAATTGGATAAGACGGGGAAACGAATGCTTTTACTTGAAGGGGGCATATTTAACTCCCGCGGGACAGAAAGTGGCTCTGGATTGGGAACAGCCTACTCCGGACGCTTTCTCAAATCTCCACATCGGCGGGCAAGTAGGGGTAATTCCTTGCTTTGCGTGTGGACTTACCACTAGACTGCATGGCAATTGGCATCCGACTTGGGTACTGCTAAAATGTAAATCTTGCGGGAAAAGGTGGTATTGTTTATCTAGCAGGCGGAAGGCAGGGTGCCTCAAGTGCCTTCCCCAAACCCCACGGTTTTATGACTGGGAAAGAGCCCATCAAAAATCTGAAATAGTGAAGTTTGTGTGTGGAAAGAAACATCTAATCCCGGAAATTTGGGACGTGTGGGAGGGAGACTGGGAGAAAACTATAGAGATCTGCAAGAAAAGACTTGCGTGGAAGCTGAAACAAAGAACTAGGGTTAACAAGAAGTAATATAAAAGACAGGTAGAAAAGTTAGAGAAATGGGTAACACTCAGGGCGGCATTTTAAAGAAGAGCCCCCTGGGTTGTATATTGGCTCATTGGAAGAACATTGTTGGAACCGGAGGTACAGAGAGCAAGAAAACTCTCATTAAATATTGCAATCAATGGTGGCCGGTCTATAAATTGGAAGATGGGGCTAAGTGGCCACTTAATGGGTCAACTGATTATAATACCCTCTCCTACAATTAATGTTGTTTTTAAGGAGAGAAGGAAAGTGGGATGAAGCATCACATGCAGATATGTTTTTCACCCTCCGAAACCATCCGGAGTGGCAAAGGGACTGTGGAATGGTGTCACCACAGGACCCTATGGTACTCGCCCTTGAGCGGGAAAATAACAAAGAACTTAAAGGTAAACTGAGACGGTGTTGCTCGGCGTGTAGTATTGGACAAAGGTGTACAAGAATGAATAAAGTCCATCAAGCACCAGAACAAGATCTAACGGATTTGCGTAAGCCTCCCCCTCGATCACAGGAGCAGAATGCGGACTCGGACGGGACCTCCACTCCCTCGGATAGTCCTGTATCCTCCCGTACCAGAAAGAAATCTACCCTAACAGCTTTACAAGCACCTCTTCAGGAGGCGGTAGGGCCTGATGGCGGGACGATGCTAATTAAGGTACCTTTTTCCACTACCGATTTAGAAGCATGGAAAAGGGTTGCAAAGGATTACAGGAATGATCCGGTAAGTGTAACTAAACATTTTCAGTTTATTATAAAACAACACAACCCCGATTGGAATGATATACAATTATTATTAGAATTCATGACCGAGACAGAGAAACAATTGATTTTAAAAACGGCAGGAAATTTGGCTGAAGATCATTATAAGACTACAGGAGGGGATGTAAAGGAGTATTTCTCTCTCCAAGACCCAAAGTGGGATGCGAATAGGACTGTGCATTATGGAAAGATTGCAGGCGTATCAGGAGTGGATTTCGAAGGGGATGGAGAGGGCCATCCCCAAAACCATAAATTGGTCGGCATTATATGCAATTAAACAAGGTCCTTCCGAGTCCCCACCTGAATTCCTGGATCGACTGAGGGATGTAATGCGCCGCAGCACACCGCTGGATCCTGGGTCAGAGGTAGGGATACAACAACTAGTTTCCCTGGTTTTGGGCCAGTCCACAGGGGATATTCGGCGCAAACTCCAGAAACTGCGTCCCACAGAAAGCAGAAACTTGGAAGTGTTACTGGATGAAGCATGGAGAGTGTTTAGTAATAGAGAGGAAAGATACAGACAAGAACGGAAAATTGACGGGGACCTGGGGAATCCACCCTAGCGGATCCACTGGTTATAATGAAGCTAGGGAAGGGACAACAACAGGAAGTAGAATTTCTGGTTGACACAGGGGCGACGTACTCGGTTTTGAATCAAGCCTTGATGCCCCTGGGGGATGATTATGTCATGGTAAAAGGAGCGACTGGCCGAAGTGAAAAGGCATATTTTTGTAAGCCTCTGAGATATAAATTAGGAAAACAATGGGGCATCCACAAATTTTTGTACATGCCCAGTTCCCCAAAGGCACTTTTGGGAAGAGATTTGTTGGAACAATTGGGTGCAAAGATTACATTTGAAAAGGGAGAAATTACTCTGGAGGCAAAAGACCAACAGTACATCCAAATACCGAGTCTATCCTTAACTAGTCTTCCCGCAGAAGGAAAAATTAACAAGGAGCTTCTAAACCAGGTATATCCTGGAGTATGGGCCACCGATGTACCCGGAAGGGCGAAGAATGCTTCACCTGTTGAAGTTAAACTTAAAGAGGGCCGACAACCGGTAAGAATTAAACAGTATCCCCTGAAGAAGGAGGATAGGGAAGGAATCCGGCCAGTGATAGAAAAATTTTTACAATTAGGATTATTAAAAGAATGTGAATCTGATTTTAACACCCCTATATTGCCTGTCCGCAAACCTGACGGATCGTACCGGGTGGTTCAGGATCTACGAGCTATAAATAAGATAACTGAAGACCTTTATCCGGTAGTGGGGAATCCATATACCTTGTTGACTGTATTGACACCTGAACTAACCTGGTTTACTGTTCTAGACCTGAAGGATGCCTTCTTTTGCCTCCCTCTCCATGAAGCCAGCCAGAAAATATTTGCATTCGAATGGGAAAATCCTAAAAGTGGACGTAAGACTCAGCTCACTTGGACGGTGTTGCCACAAGGATTTAAGAACAGCCCTACTACTTTTGGCAGTCAACTTGCAAAAGACTTGGAATCTTGGGAAGCCCCGTCTGAGGAAGGAAAACTGTTACAATATGTGGATGATATCCTGATTGCCACTAAAACAGAGGACGATTGTATGGCCTGGACGGTGAGTCTACTAAATTTCTTGGGGCTCCAAGGGTACCGGGTATCTGAGAAGAAGGCCCAAGCAATACAGCGCCAGGTGATTTATCTGGGCTATGAAGTCAGTGCTGGACAAAGGACTTTGGGACAAGCCCGCAAAGAGGTAATACGCCAAACTCAGAGACCGCAAACAGTGAAAGAATTACGGACCTTTCTGGGAATGACTGGGTGGTGCCGACAGTGGATCTATAATTATGGATGGAACAGAGAGACCACACAAGCCTTTGAACTGTTAAAAAGGCCTTAATGTCAGCCCCAGCCTTAGGACTCCCAGATGTGAGTAAGCCGTTTCTTCTTTTCTCCCACGAGAAGCAGGGGATTGCCCTAGGAATATTAGCACAAGATCTGGGCCCATATCGATGAGCAGTTGCCTATTTTTCCAAACAATTGGATGCAACTGCAAAGGGTTGGCCTGGATGCTTGCGAGCGGTCGCGGCCATAGTACTAAACATACAGGAAGTCCGAAAATTCACCCTGGGCCAGAAAATGACTGTATTGGTGTCCCATACAATATCAGCAGTATTGGAAGCGAAGGATGGATGCTGGCTTTCTCCACAAAGATTCCTGAGATATCAGGCTATACTGGTAGAACAAGATGATGTGGAGATCATAGTTAGTTACTAACATTGTCAACCCAGCCTCTTTCCTCAGTGGAAACACAGGAGAACCAGTGCACCATGACTGTCTGGAGACCATCGAAGCAACATATGCAAGCCGTCCGGACTTGAGAGACAGTCCTATAGAAAACGGGGAAAACTGGTTCACGGATGGAAGTAGCTATGTCTTAAGTGGTAAGAGACATGCGGGATATGCCATCACCACCAGTCAAGAAGTAATAGAGTCAGGACCTCTACCCATGAATACCTCTGCACAGAAGGCAGAAATAATTGCTCTGACCTGTGCTTTGGAATTGGCCCAAGGCAAAACTGTGAATATCTATACAGACTCGAAATACGCCTTCGGGGTCGTACACGGGCATGGAGCAATCTGGAAGGAGAGAGGAGTATTGAATTCTCAGGGCAAAAATATCAAGCATGCAGAGGAAATCTTGAAACTGCTGGAGGCAGTCCAACTCCCTGAAAAAGTGGCGATTATGCACATTAAGGCACACCAGAAGGTGAGCTCAGAATTGGAAAGAAGAAATGAGCTGGCGGACAGAGAGGCAAAACAGGTAGCTAAAGTGAAGGCAAAAATAGAAGGGGCTTTGGTCCCGGACGGGCAAATTTCTCTAGAAGGTAAGCCAGAATATACCATGGAAGATCAAAAGCTTATCACAGATCTAGAAGGGTCATATAACAAAGAAGGGTGGGCTTCCACCCCACAAGGGAAACTAATCATTCCCTCTTGTCTAACATGGCATCTGGTAAGAGAAGAACATAGGAAAAGGCATTGGGGAACAGAGGCTCTATATAAACATTTAATTAGAGAAATTGTGGCTAGAAATCTATATACCACTGTGAGACAGGTGACGCAACAATGCAATCTTTGCCTCCAGACTAATCCCAAAAATACCCCCAGACCAGAAATGGGCCAAATTGGGAAAGGCAATGGGCCTGGGCAACAATGGCAGATTGATTTTACAGAACTCCCAGGAAAAGGGGGTATCGATATTTATTGGTACTAACTGACACCTTTTCAGGTTGGCCAGAAGCATTCCCTACCAGAACAGCCAAGGCTCGGGAGGTAACTAGAATATTAATGCAAGAGATAATACCACATTTTGGGGTTCCAGCAACCATATCCTCTGACAGAGGACCACATTTTATCTCAAAGGTAGTACAACAAATTAGCTGCCATTTGGGTATAGATTGGCAGCTTCACACCCCATATCGCCCTCAGTCGAGTGGCCAAGTAGAAAAAATGAACCACTTAATCAAACAGCAGATTGTGAAATTGGGACAGGAGACTAACTTGGCCTGGCCTCAATCTCTTCCTTTGGCTCTCTTGTGCATACGAACTAGGCCAAGAGCAAAAGAAGGACTGAGCCCTTTTGAAATCTTATATGGACGACCCTATGGAATACAGAAAGGGATGTCCACACAGGCTGGGGATGAAATTATAACCTCTTACATGGTAGCATTAAGCAAACAACTCAACAAAATTGAGAAACATGTGGTCGGGACTCGAAGTAGAGGTTTAGATGGACCCGTACATAACATCCAACCTGGAGATTATGTCTATATAAGGTCTCTTGCAGAAAGAACCCTGGAGCCACAGTGGGAAGGACCTTTCCAGGTACTCCTTACCTCCTTCGCTGCAATCAAGATCAAGGAACAGATGCCCTGGATCCACCACTCTAGAGTAAAGAAAGCACCAAGAAAAGTCTGGACTTCTGAAGCCCAGGGACCTTTGAAACTTAAACTGCGGAGGCAGAATGGGGACTAAGTCCTTTGTATAGCAGTCCAGTGTGCCTTATGGTGTTTCCAGGGTACGGGGGATTCCTACAGCGAATGGAAGAAGAACCAACTTCGATGAAAACTTGAATCTAACAAATATTTGGAGAAGACGTTAGATAGAGAAACATTATATTAGAATAGGGTGTAGTAAAAGAATTTACTAACTTTGTAGAAAAGGGGGACTGAAAAGGGGCTTGAGAGCATAACTACACTTATCTAACTATTGTGCAAGATGATTAAAGAGAGGAGCCTGGTAGTCTCACAACAAAGGACAGTTCCTGATAAGAACAGAAACTTGTCTCAAGAACCAGCTGAAACCCACCCTGCGATTTGGACAAGAGCCAAGGAGCAACTGAGTCTGCGCAAGAACAAAGGGCTACTAGTGGTGATGAAGAGGAGTCATCAGCCTTCATCCCCACGACCCACCCCCACCCCCCCCCGCGACCACCACCAGGAAGCACTGCGCAAGTGCAGTTGGGAGGAGTTTATGGAAACGACTTCTTGGGGCTAATTTTAATACGAAGTGGGGACAGGTCATGCATATGTATAGGCGTATTGGGAAACCTTATGTATATGTAACACTTTGTCGTATAAATCCAGGACGAGCTACCACGTGGGCACGCACGACTTTGGCGGGATGACCTGCTGTGCTGCCCAGCGCTGAATAAACATACCTACTTTACAACCTTATGGGTTGTGGAGTCTGTTTCCGCACGTCATTTTGCCCCCTATGATGCTCTTGTGGCCTTAAATGTAATTATTTTTTTGAGTGCTTTTTCTTACTTTAAAAAACCTGGAAATAATATGAGGGCTGTGTTGAATCCGACTACAGGGGTGTTTTGTTTTGTTTTATAGCATGCATTGAATATCCTGGCATGTAGCTCTGAGTATATTGAAGTGTTTGTACCAGGCAGCTTTGCACACAGCATTAGAGAACTGTATAAAGCAGACAAACATAAACCTCATGCATTTTGTCCCTGTCTTTTTTGGGGGATGAACTTGATACAAAAATTCACAGATGCTTCTCCTCACAGTCCGAATCTCCCCAAGGGAGAAATGGAGTATTCAGAGTCCCTGAAATGAAACTCAATAGCAACGAAGTTACTATTAAGCAGGTATTCTTTATTGCAGCGCTGGGCAGCACTGGGGATTCTCCACCATAAGTGCTCTCCCGATTTGGTGGACTTTCAGAGATTATATACTATAAAATCCTAAATATTCACAGGATTTCCGAGAATTCATTTACATAAACATGAGATTTCATGGAACTTATTAACATATGCAAATGTCCAATCCGCATGCGCAGTGTCTCCCGTGGTGGTCTTCAGGTGGTCTTTGGGGGTCTTCAGATGAAGGCTCGTAGTCGTCTTCCCTGTGTTCGCTGATTGACCTTTGCTTCTGCGCAAACTCAGTCCTAGGATCACGTAAACTGTGTCCTTCAAGGCTGTTGTCATTCTTTTGTGACTTCCTATCTTCCACGCATTTGTTCTCCCAAGGCCCAGTTGTCTGAGATGGGATTATCCCGGAGCCCCCTTATCTTACAACCATTCTAACTACTCCCTAAATGACAAAGGCCTTTCTTTTGTTTAGTTAAGTGACTAAGATATTTAAAATATCCTCCTTGCCCCTAGGCTTTAATTCTTTCAGGAGGCATTTTGATGCAGTGGCTTTGTCTATCTTGGCTTTAACCCTTTCAAAGTCTATATCTATTCAGTTTTGATTTTGAGAGAAAAGGTTGATTTTTCTCAGAAAGAAAATTTGAAAGTAAGCTAACACTTCCATAGTTTGGGCAATTGGGAGAATAGAAAATGGCACATACCAGACAGATGGCTCAAAAGAAACTGAATTTAGACACCAATTTTGAAAATCTTGGCAGCTGTGTTCTCCTTTTCCCAGGTCCCCATTCCAACCATACTGCTTTTCCAAGCAACTTTGTGTGGTACCTACCAGTATGCTTTGGTATCATCATGATGATACAGCACCAGGACTGCTGTAGCTTTCTCACTATTCCCCCCAAGTGAGCTGAAATGTGCTAGTCTTCAGCCTTCTCTGAGGTATTGCCCCTGGACTGATGTTAATGTCCCTTTTATGTGGACTTGGTTCTAAATGTGCTGACACTAGGAATGGCCTGTGTTGCTCAAAGAAACAGTTGTAGTGCATAAGCATTTTTATGCTAGCATAAAAAAGTTTCAATACCAATGTAATCAGCATCACTAAGACAAACGAAAAAGAGGGAATAGTGTGCTTTTCTAACAGATGTGCCCTCATCTGAATTTCCGTCCTTACCTCATGAAATAGATAATTTAAAGGATGTTCAATTGCAAGGACCTGTCAGAGTCTAAATTAGAGATAATCTTCCAGTTGGTTTAAAAATAAACCAATCCCAGTAAGAACAACAAAAAAAGCATCAATAAATGTCAATTGAATTAAGTATCTTGGCCAATTTCGGATGTTCAGAAATCTGTCTGGAAACTTTGAATGAATTTTATCATTGCGTTTTGCTCATTTTTCCATAGCAGAATCCCTTTGGTGGAGGGAACTTGATGTTATGGCTTCTGAATAGATGCAATTACTAAGCAAATGCTATTGTAGAGTGTTTGTTAACAATGGAGATATGAAAGCTAGGGAGAACACGTTTTTAGCTTTCACTCCTCAGCTGCTTTAGAAATTCTGAAGTAGGGAAAATTATCATTTTAGTTTGCTAAATGGATTTGGTGTCATATTAAGCCACTGAGGAATAAGACAAGTTGGATATCTCAGTGCCATTTTAACTACCCTGTTTTAAAGACAAATACTAATAACTTTGTCAAAATACTTAGCTGCATCATTCCTTTAAGAGTAACAAGTCTCAGTGAAGATAAAATGTGAGTTTGAATCATTCTTGTATTTTTTATTTCATTTAAGAGCAAGAAGAATGAATAATGTCTCAATCAGATCTTCTTATTTATCATTTTTCATCAGTAAGATGTAGGATGAATACCACCAGTATAGCATGTGTGCATTAAAAATATCTAGGTGGCTCAACTGTAATCTTAAAAAGTTAAAAGAAAAAAACCCAAGAATTTGCTTTAAAACTGTGCATCTTGTTGTTTGTATTAGGAGAAAAGGCTAAAAGAAAAAGCAGCAAGGAGACAAGCCAGGAATAAGAACACACAGGGAAGGATTTTTGTTCTTTTGGTTAAGCTACTGATTGTGGTTTTGAAACTAATTAATTACTGCATTCCTTTCATAAATGAACAATGTTTTGGTTAATGACTCTTTAAAGGCATTTTCTGTTTGCTTTTCTTGTTCTTACTCCCTTGCTCTGATGTCGTTATAATGACTTCTTGTGGCAGGATACTGAGAAATCATGCATATATATTTAAATATATATATATATGGAAGCCTTTTGGAATTGCAGCAATTCCAAATTGCATATATTCCATATCTGTGAATTGCAATTTCAGCTGCGATGCTGATGCCATTTTTTTTTTCCTCTCTGAATACTTGGTCATGTTTATAACTTGTTGGCAGCAAGATTTTTGGTCAAATCTCATTGAAACTTGCTTCTGCTGAATCTTTTCTTTAAACAGCAACTGCTTACACTGAAGTTTATTCCTGCCCTTTCTTAGGCCCACAAACAAAACCTTTGCTATCCTTTACAATATATGTACATTACTAATTTCCTAGTGGCGGCTGTTCTAGTTTTTAGAATCATAGAATCGTTAAGGTTGGAAAAGACCCTTAAGATCATCAAGTCCGACCGTTAACCTATCACTGCCAAGTCCACCACTAAACCATGGCCCTAAGCACCACATCTACCTGTCTTTTAAATACCCCCAGGGATGGAGACTCAACCACTTCCCTGGGCAGCCTGTTCCAGTGCCTGACTACCCTTTCAGTGAAGAAATTTTTCCTAATATCCGATCTAAACCTCCCCTGGCGCAGCTTGAGGCCGTTTTCTCTTGTCCTATCTCTTGTTACTTGGGAGAACAGACCGATCCCCACCTCACTACAACCTCCTTTCAGGTAGTTGTAGAGAGCAGTAAGGTCTTTCCTCAGCCTCCTCTTCTCCAAACTAAACCACCCCCAGCTGCCTCAGCCACTCCTCATAAGACTTGTTTTTGTCCTGGTTTCAGCTGGGATAGAGTTAATTTTCTTCTTGGTAGCCGGTATGGGGCTATGTTTTGGGTTTAGGATGAGAACAATGTCGATGACACACTGATGTTTTGGTTCTTGCTAAGTAGTGCTAAGTAGTTGCTAAGTGGCGCTCACTCTGGTCAAGGACTTTTCAGCTTCCCATGCTCTGCTGGGTGCACGGGGGGGGGGGGGGCTGGGAGGGAGCACAGCCAGGGGGGCTGACCCAGGCTGGCCAAAGGGTTATTCCATACCATATGACATCATGCTCAGTATATAAGCTGGGGGAAGAAAGAAGGGGGGGGACATTGGGCGTGATGGCGTTTGTCTTCCCAAGTAACCATTACGCGTGATGGAGCCCTGCTTTCCAGGGGATGGCTGAACACCTGCCTGCCGATGGGAAGTAGTAAATGAATTCCTTGTTTTGCTTTGTTTGCGTGCACAGCTTTTGCTTTGCCTATTTAACTGTTCTATTTTATTTTACTTCAATTATTAAACTGTTCTTATCTCAACCCACGAGTTTTTTCCCTTTTACCCTTCTGATTCTCTCCCCCATCCCACCGGTGGGGGAGTGAGTGAGCAGCTGCGTGGTGCTTAGTTGCTGTCTGGGGTTAAACCATGACAGTTCTCTAGACCCTTCACCAGCTTCGTTGCCCTTCTTTGGACACTCTCCAGCACCTCAATGTCCTTGTAGTGAGGGGCCCAAAACTGAACACAGTACTCGAGGTGCGGCCTCACCAGTGCCGAGTACAGGGGCACTATCACCACCTCCCTGGGCCTGCTGGCCACACTATTCCTGATACAGGCCAGGATGCTATTGGCCCTCTTGGCCACCTAGGCACACTGCTGGCTCATGTTCAGCCGGCTGTCAACCAACACCGCCAGGCAGCTCTCCAGCCACTCTTCCCCAAGCCTGTAGCGTTGCATGGGGTTGTTGTGACCCAAGTGCTTAGCCTTGTTGAATCTTATACAGTTAATCTCATACAGTTTTCATATTGCTTGGTTTCTGATAAGCTGAGATTTCATTCAGCTGCAGTGATTTTTCCAGAATATGGACAGGGTAACGTGTTTCATTTCTCATGCTGCATCTCCTTACACTACACAACAATAGTTACGTTTCGTTCTTGGCAGTTAGCAAATATCTTACTCCCTTGAGAAAATCGATAATGTTCTGTGTCTGATTTTTTCCAAGCTGGATGTGTGCTGGGAGACTTAGGTATAGGAAGATGCTTCATACTGTAGTTCTGAAGTGGAAAGTAATTACAGTTTAAGATGAAAAGCCTAGTTATAGTAAGTATTAAGTATGATTCTGTCTTCAGAGATGGCAAGCTATGAGAGCTGTTGGCATTGTGACTCCCAAATCAAGCAGAAGTGTTGTGGTTTAACCCCAGCCAGCAGCTAAGCACCACACAGCCGCTCAGTCACCCTCCACCCACCCTGGTGGGATGGGGGAGAGAATCAGAAGGGCAAAAGTAAGAAAACTTGTGGGCTAAGAACCGTTTAATAATTGAAATAAAATATAATAAAAATAACAACAACAACAGCAACAATAATAAATTGTACTGAAAAGGAAAACAACAACAGAGAGGAACAAAATCCAGGAAAAACAAGCGATGAAACTGCTCAGCATCCGCTGACCAATGCCCAGCCCATTCCCAAGCAGCAATCACTGCCCCCAGCCAACTCCCCCCAGTTTATATACTGAGCATGACATCATATGGTATGGAATAGCCCTTTGGCCAGTCTGGGTCAGCTGTCCTGGCTGTGCCCCCTCCCAGCTTCTTGTGCACCTGGCAGAGCATGGGAAGCTGAAAAGTCCTTGACGGGTATAAGCACTGCTTAGCAACAACTAAAACATCAGTGTGTTATCAGCATTATTCTCATCCTAAATTCAAAGCACAGCACTATACCAGCTACTAGGAAGAAAATTAACTCTATCCCAGCAGAAACCAGGACGGTATCCACCCCTTATTCCATACCATCTACGTCATGTCCAGGTCCCCCACTTTCCAATATATTCCAATTAATCACCACCACTTTTCCTGTCTTTTGATATATACAGACAGATATCATTCTGTTAGTCCATGGGCCATCACTCTAAAATGTCCATTGAGTTCATTCAGTCATGGGACTTTGGGCTCCATCTATCGTAACAGTCTTTCAGGGCAGGAGAGATGGTATGTGGTGTTGGATTGTTGCATGCTGAAGCCAGTTCTGGTTCCATCACCTCTGCACTTTACTCGGTTTCCTCAGAGTTCATTCTTCATTAATCTGGGTGATTCTTACTGTAATACCATTGATATGGCATATAGCAACCATAAAAGTGATGACATCCAGTATTATATAGCAATTAACATCATACCATTCAGTTCATTGGCTATTTTCAACCAAAATCAAATCCCCTTGAGGTACACACTGGACTTCCCCATCCTCCCGCACCACCCACCAAATACAACCAGGTCCTTGAGCAAAAGCAATCCCACAAATGGGCTTGCTTCTTCCTGAGGCAGGAGTAACCCAGACTGTCTTCCCCAGCATCTTTTTTACATGCACTACAGGGACTTTATCCCCCTCTACAGTATGTAAAAGTTTTGAATGGGCAGGGCCAGCTCGATTGGCAGATCCCCTAGTGTTGACTAACCAGGTGCCCTTTGCTAAATGTGTATCCCAATGTCTGAATGTCCCACCACCCATTGCTCTCAGTGTAGTCTTTAACAGTCCATTGTATCGTTCGATTTTCCCGGAGGCTGGTGCATGATAGGGGATGTGATACACCCACTCAATGCCATGCTCTTTGGCCCAGGTGTCTATGAGGCTGTTTCGGAAATGAGTCCCATTACGTGACTCAATTCTTTCTGGGTGCCATGTTGCCACAGGACTTCCTTTTCAAGGCCCAGGATAGTGTTCCGGGCGGTGGCATGGGGCACAGGATATGTTTCCAGCCATCCGGTGGTTGCTTCCACCATTGTAAGCACATGGCGCTTGCCTTGGCGGGTTTGTGGGAGTGTGATATAATCAATCTGCCAGGCCTCCCCATATTGATATCTCAGCCATCGTCCTCCATACCAAAAAGGCTTTAGCCGCTTGGCTTTTTTGAATATGGCGCACGTTTTACATTCACGGATAACCTGTGCAATGGCATCAATAGTCAAGTCCACCCCTCGATCACGAGCCCAGCTATATGTTGCATCATTGCTTCCTTGGTGGCCTGAGGTGTCATGGTCCCACCGAGCTAGAAATAATTCACCCTTAGGTTGCCAGTCCACCTGAGCCACTTCAATCTTAGCAGCCTGATCCACCTGCTGGTTGTTTTGATGTTCTTCAGTGGCCTGACTCTTGGGTACCTGAGCATCTACGCGATGTACTTTTACAACCAGGTTCTCCATCTGGGCAGCAATGTCTTGCCACAATGCGGCAGCCCAGATGGGTTTGCCTCTGCGCTGCCAGTTGCTCTGCTTCCATTGCTGCAACCATCCCCACAGGGCATTTGCCACCATCCATGAATCAGTACAGAGAGCGAGCATTGGCCACTTTTCTCGTTCGGCAATATCTAAAGCCAGCTGGATGGCTTTCACCTCTGCAAACTGACTCGATTCACCTTCTCCTTCAGCAGTTTCTGCGACTTGTTGTGCAGGACTCCATACGGCAGCCTTCCACCTCCGATGCTTCCCCACAAGACGAAAAGACCCATCAGTGAAGAGGGCATATTGCTTCTCATTTTTTGGTAGTTTATTATGCAGTGGGGCCTCCTCAGCACACGTCACCTCCTGCTCTGGCGATATTCTGAAATCTTTTCCTTCTGGCCAGTCCACGATCACTTCCAATATTCCTGGGCATTTGGGGTTTCCTATATGAGCCCGTTGTGTGATCAGTGCGACCCACTTATTCCACGTAGCATCAGTTGCATGATGTTGCTCAGGGAGGCACCAGGAGCCCACAGCTCACATGACAGCAGCAAACGAGGGGCCAGGAGCAAGGGTGGCCAAGCCCCCCCTACACATATAAAGGGAGCCCTTAGGGATAGCTAGAGACCAGGAGCGCCGCGAACAGGGCGGGCAAACAGATCATGGCACGTCAGCAAGGGTATAGCATGGCGTGGCGTGACATGGCATGGCATGGCGTGGAAGTTTGTGCGGCTGTGCGCGGAAGGGCATGCAGGAAGGGCACTGAAGCTCTGTCAGCTCGACCAGGGAGCAATAGTATCCACCCAGCAGAAAGCCATGGCCTCTCTAAGCTCTGTACCCACCACAGCTGACGCAGCTTCCTAGACAGAGCCCTGGTGGAAACACGCTGGCACCCAGGTGTCAGGCTGCAGGGTGTGCCCTACTCTTATGCCAGTATCGGAGAACAGCAGTGAGCACACCTGTGGGAGGTGCGCCCAAGTCGAGGAGCTCCTCAACTTAGTGACAGAGCTCTGGGAGGAGGTGAGTAGGCTGAGGAGTATCAGGGAGTCCAAGAGAGAGAGATACAATACTGGAATCACACCCTACATTCCCTGAGACAGGCCCAACAGGCAGATAGGACCCATGACACGGAGGATGTGTCACTTCCTGACACAGCTGGAGAGTGAGCCAACTAGGGAAGGCGCCCTGCTGGACCTGTTGTTTGCGAACGGAGAAGGACTGGTGGGTGATGTGATGGTTGGAGGCCGTCTTGGGCACAGCAATCATGAAATGATAAGAGTTTTCGATTCTTGGAGAAGTAAGGAGAGGGGGTCAGCAGAACTGCTATCTTGGACTTCTGGAGGGCAGACTTTGGCCTGTTTAGGGACCTGGTTGACAGAGTCCCTTGGGAGGCAGTCCTGAAGGGCAAAGGAGTCCAGGAAGGCTGGACATTCTTCAAGAAGGAAGTCTTAAAGGTGCAGGAGCAGGCCGTCCCCACGTGCCAAAAGATGAGCCGGAAGGGAAGAAGACCGGCCTGGCTGAACAGAGAGCTTTGGCTGGAACTCAGGAAAAAAAGGAGAGCTTACCACCTTTGGAAGAAGGGGCAGGTGACTCAGGAGGACTAGAAGGATGTCATGAGGCTATGCAGGGAGAGGATTAGAAGGGCCAAAGCCCAGCTGGAACTTAATCTGGCTACTGCACTAAAAGACAATAAAAAACATTTCTACAAATACATTCACAAGAAAAGGAGGGCTAAGGAGAATCTCCATCCTTTATTGGATGTGGGGAGAGACATAGTGACAAAGGACGAGGAAAAGGCTGAGGTACTTAATGCCTTCTTTGCCTCAGTCTTTAATAGTCAGACCAGTTGTTCTCCGGGTACCCAGGCCCCTGAGCTGGAAGACAGGGATGGGGAGCAGAATGAAGCCCCCATAATCCAAGGGGAAATGGTTAGCAACCTGCTACACCACTTAGACACACACAGGTCTATGGGGCTGGATGGGATCCACCCAAGGGTACTGAGGGAGTTGGCGGAAGCACTCACCAAGTCACTTTCCATCATGTATCAGCAGTCCTGGCTAACCGGGGAGGTCCCAGTTGACTGGAGGTTAGCAAACGCGACACCCATCTACAAGAAGGGCCGGAAGGAGGATCTGGGGAACTACAGGCCTGTCAGCCTGACCTCGGTGCCGGGGAAGGTTATGGAGCAGATCATCCTGAGTGCCATCATGTGGCACGTACAGGACACCCAGGGGATCAGGCCCAGTCAGCAGGGGTTTATGAAGGGCAGGTCCTGCTTGACCAACCTGGTCTCCTTCTATGACAAGGCGACCCGCTTAGTGGATGAGGGGAAGGCTGTGGATGTTGTCTACCTGGACTTTAGTAAAGCCTTTGACACCATTTCCCACAGCATTCCCCTGGAGAAATTAGCTGCTTATGGCTCGGATGGGCATACTGTTTGCTGGGTAAAAAACTGGCTGGATGGCCGGGCCCAAAGAGTTGTGGTGAATGGAGTTAAATCCAGTTGGCGGCCGGTCACAAGTGGTGTTCCCCAGGGCTCAGTAGTGGGGCCAGTCCTGTTTAATATCTTTATCAGTGATCTGGACGAGGGGATCGAGTGCACCCTCAGGAAGTTTGCAGACGACACCAAGTTGGGTGGGAGTGTTGAGCTGCTGGATGGTAGGAAGGCTCTACAGAGGGATCTGGACAGGCTGGATCGATGGGCCGAGGCCAACTGTATGAGGTTCAACAAGGCTAAGCGCCAGGTCCTGCACTTGGGTCACAACAACCCCATGCAACGCTACAGGCTTGGGGAAGAGTGGCTGGAGAGCTGCCCGGTGGAAAAGGACCTGGGGGTGCTGGTTGACAGTTGGATGAATATGAGCCAGCAGTGTGCCCAGGTGGCCAAGGCGGCCAATAGCATTCTGGCTTTTATCAGAAATAGTGTGGCCTGCAGGACTAGGGAAGTGATCATCCCCCTGTACTCAGCATTGGTGAGGCCACACCTCGAATACCGTGTTCAGTTTTGGGTCCACTCACTACAAGAAAGACATTGAGTTTTTGGTTACTTACAGCGGAGATAAGGTTAGAGGAGAGAGAAATTTTCACTCCTCCTGACAAATATCTAACAATAGAAGCAGCAGTGATACAAACTTCACACCTCTACACAGAATTATAAAACATGAGAAGGAAAATTTCAAGAGAAGTGAAATAACCAGACTTTGAAGTCGAGTCCATATAACTTCAAGCACTTCCAAATCTCTAAAAAAACCAAAATGATTCCTCTTAGTAATACAACTTGACTCAGTCAGCCATCTGTCTTCCCACTGAGTCTAAAGGATTAGAGAAGCAGAAACCTGGAGCCTTAGGATGCAGCATGACCACAAGGAGATGTATGGATGCTGATTTCCTTCATGGTCTGTGGTAGCTAGAATTTCTCTATTTTAATTTCTGTCCCACTTCTCCGCAATGACAGCTATTTTAGTCCTTCCTGATTTCTGCTGACTGCTCACGAGCCTCAGGCCACTTTGCGCTGTCATGAACACCAAAAGAATCTGAAGCCATTGACAAGCAGCACTGCAAAGTTTTTCAAACCATCCCTACACTTCCACAACAGAACTCCCCCAACCTTTCCTAGGAAAACAAGCTTCTTTTGTTAAAATATTTTAAAAATGTAATACAAGTGAGGACAATTTTGTTTTGCTGAAGTACTCTCTACATTTTTTTCTTTTTTAATCAAATCTTAAAAATTAGGAAGCTTAAATTTGCAGACACTATCCAACCAACTTGCATAGCATCTATATACAGCACTGAATACAGCTTTTACCGTGACAGTTGTGAAGATATGCACATAGCCTGGTTGGTACTCAAAAGACAAAAGCAGCACTCTTTACATGTTGTTCTGTTTGATTTGCTATGAACTTTTAAAGTGCATCAGTCTAAGTATCAAGATCAACATGATCTTGAATTTTTCAAGCGATGGCTTAAATTAGAAGGGTGGGTTGATGGGTTTTTTTATTGTTGCTCTTTTGAGGCGTTTTTAATTCGGGGTGTGTGCATGCTAAGATTTTAACCAAGATACTGAAAAAGCACAAAGTCAAAATTATTTGTTGGAAATTCCTTAAGCAATGTTACAGTTTGAACAGGGAAATTCTGGACAGCTGAATTGCTTGCTACATCTATGCATTATTTACTTTCTTAACCTATTAAAAGAATGCTGATTTTGAAAGACACCATTTTCTAGGGTAGAATAACACATACAGAGAACCGAACATGGCGTTTACTGTAACAGTTGTGAAGATAAGGATAAAGCCAGGTCAGTATTCAAAAGAAAAACAGCACTCTTAGCATACAGAATAGCATAGATACGATGCCTTTCAAAATCACAGCCACAGGAAAAAAAATTAGAAGACATTAGAAAAGCTTCTAATAACCACTATTCAATATTGCTAACCACGTTAAGGACAAAGACCAGTGTAGGGTGCGAGAAGACTTTGTCACGGTAACCCAGGATAGTTCATCTCCCCCATCTGAGTATGTAGAGTCCCAAGCACATCAGCGAGCTCGCTAGTGAGCAAAACAGGACATTGCATATGTATGATATGTTAATCGGCACAAGTTTTATTATCCACCTCTGCAGCGCTTTCCCTTGAGCTTCACTCCCGAGCAGGGCTCCACTGCGTCGGGTCCCCATTTGATTAGTGTCGGTGTCTCGGGGCTCCCACCGTGGTAACACTATGCTTTCAGTAAAGCCAAAGCTTTCACTTGCTGAGTGTCGTACCTCGTCCCTGGGGGTCCGCACCTGCTTTTTGCTCGTAACAACCAGCAGTTCATCAAACTATCACTCCAATTTAAATTACCCTTCAGATCAAAGAAACAGCAACAGACATAAGAAACCATAGAGAAGTGTCATGGTTTAACCCCAGCCAGCAACTAAGCACCACACAATCACTCACTCACTCCCCCACAATGGGATGAGGGAGAGAATCGGAAGAGTAAATGTGAGAAAACTCATGGGTTGAGATAAAGACAGTTTAATAGGGAAAGCAAAAGCCGCGCCCACAAGCAAAGCAAAGCAAAGCAAGGAATTCATTCACCGCTTCTCATCAGCAGGCAGGTGTTCAGCCATCCCCAGGAAAGCAGGGCTCCATCATGCGTAACGGTTACTTGGGAAGACAAACGCCATCATGCCGAATGTCCCCCCTTCCTTCTTCTTCCCCCAGCTTATATACCGAGCATGACATCATATGGTATGGAATAGCCCTTTGGCCAGTCTGGGTCAGCTGTCCTGGCTGTGCCCCCTCCCAGCTTCTTGTGCACCTGGCAGAGCATGGGAAGCTGACAAGTCCTTGACGGGCGTAAACACTACTCAGCAAGAACCAAATCATCAGTGCGTTATCAGCATTATTCTCATCCTAAATCCAAAACACAGCACTCTACCAGCTACTAAGAAGAAAATTTACTCTATCCCAGCTGAAACCAGGACAAGAAGACAGAACTTTACTATGGCAACCACACGCTTAGATGATGCTTGGCTTACCATTAGGACAGAAGATTACATCTGAATTTGAATTTCATTAGAGTTTTTATGGGTTTGGGTGCAAGAGTTTGGTTAGAGAGGATATCTTAGTAAACAACATACTATTATTTTCTATAAAGCAAATTAAATTAAGCCATGAAAGTTGAAAAGAGCCAAATTTAAGATTAAAATCTCAATATTTAACACACAATGCAAAAGTGAGGAATAAAAAACTTGCCAACTTACAACTTGCTAAAACAAGTGGAATTTTCTGCAATATATTTACCATTTATAGCTTGGCTCTATATTTAGACAGATATTTGCTACAATTCCTTGTATTTAAGAAAAGGCATTTATTTATGAGATCATTTTTATTTGTATATAGACTATGACAGCAGACAAAAGGAGAAAGAGGCACCACTAAATGGCTCCATGGTCAGTATTTTTCTCCAACCACACACAAAAACCAAGCTTAAGAACAGAAAGCTTTATTAAATGGTTCTCCAATGATAAATCTTACTCTCATTTCTAACTGACACCACATAGCAGTATTTCTCTAGAATACTTCTAAAGCACTGAAAACAATTAAAATATTTTTCTATTGAGTTATTACACTTTGTATATAAATGAAAGCATATTCCATGTGATACCTGACTTCATCTCAGCAAGTGCTATCAAAACTTAAAATTGGGAGTTTTGGCAAAGGTTAAACAGATACAGAGGTTGAAATTTCTCTTCCTAGCAAGTCAATGAAAAAAGCAACAATAAAAAAATGTTGATATAGCAAAAAAATACATTAAATTACTGCACTTACTCTGTGGATTACAAAAGGCATGGTCAAGTTAAAAATCATAACCATTTAAACAATGACAAAAACACCAGTATTTTCAACACAAACTATCATTGCAGAACATTGGGGGGGTTCCATTAGTAGGTCTGTACTTCCAGCTATGAATTTAGATGAGAGAATTAACTCTGTTAACTTATTCATGTTAACAGGTTTACTTCTGTTTTAACCATTTCCTCTTTCTTTACAGGTAATTTAGAAATGCCTGGGTACCATTCCTACTCCTGAAACTCCTTCTGAAAGACAATTCCTGTATCCTCACAGCAGGATTTATCATCTACAAATTTAAACCCTATCATGAAAAAAACGGCATCTGTGTCAGTGGTCTCTAGCCCTTAAATGATTGTTTCCAACAAAATATAGACCAGTATGGTAACACTTATTTATTCTTTGGGTTAGAGTTGGTAGAAAGATATACTTCAAAGAAACACGTACAAGCTAAGATATTCTAATAACCCAAACACTGCCTCAGACTAATAATATACAAGAAGTATACAATAATGATTAATACCACTAGTAACTGCAGTGCCAGAATGTTTTCATTCCACCCCTCCCTATGTCATTACAAGGTAATGCATCATTACAACATGATCTTCCTCTGGTAAAATCTAACAGAAACACACAGTAATCATCAAATTCTCCACCACTTCTACAGCCAAGAAAAGTGTTGAGTAGATGAACTGCTTGCAGTTATCCTCAGCTAGGGATTACAGCCTACTACACTACTCAGCAAGAACCAAAACACCAGTGTGTTATCAGCATTATTCTCATACTAAATCCAAAGCACAGCACTCTACCAGCTACTAAGAAGAAAATTAACTCTATCGCAGCTGAAACCAGGACAGTATCCACCTCTTATTCCATACCATATATGTCATGCCCAGGTCTTACACTTTCAAATACATTCCAATTAATCACTACCACTATTCCTGTCTTTTCTTATATTTAAATATATATATATACACACACATAGATATAATTTCCCTAGTCTATAGGCTATCCCTCTAAAATGTTTGTTGAGTTCATTCAGTCCATGACTTTGGGCTTCATCTGTCATAACAGTCTTTCAGGGCAGGAGAGATGGTGTGTGGTGTTGGACTGTTGCATGCTGAAGCCAGTTCTGGTTCCATCACCTCTGCACTTTGCTTGGTTTCCTCAGAGTTCATTCTTCATTAATTTGGGTGATTCTTACTGTATACTGTTGATATGGCACATAGTGATCATTGAAGTGATGACATCTAGTATTATATAGCAACTAACATCATACCATTCAGTTCATTGGCTGTTTTCACCCAAAATCAAATCTCCTTGAGGTACACATCAGAATTCCCCATCCTCCCGCATCACCCACCAAATACAACCAGGTCCTTGAGCAAAAGCAATCCCACAAATGGGCTTGCTTCTTCCTGAGGCAGGAGTAACCCAGACTGTCTTCCCCAGCATCTTTTTTACATGCACTACAGGGACTTTATCCCCCTCTACAGTATGTAAAAGTTTTGAATGGGCAGGGCCAGCTCGATTGGCAGATCCCCTAGTGTTGACTAACCAGGTGGCCTTTGCTAAATGTGTATCCCAATGTCTGAATGTCCCACCACCCATTGCTCTCAGTGTAGTCTTTAACAGTCCATTGTATCGTTCGATTTTCCCGGAGGCTGGTGCATGATAGGGGATGTGATACACCCACTCAATGCCATGCTCTTTGGCCCAGGTGTCTATGAGGCTGTTTCGGAAATGAGTCCCATTACGTGACTCAATTCTTTCTGGGTGCCATGTTGCCACAGGACTTCCTTTTCAAGGCCCAGGATAGTGTTCCGGGCGGTGGCATGGGGCACGGGATATGTTTCCAGCCATCCGGTGGTTGCTTCCACCATTGTAAGCACATGGCGCTTGCCTTGGCGGGTTTGTGGGAGTGTGATATAATCAATCTGCCAGGCCTCCCCGTATTTGTATTTCAGCCATCGTCCTCCATACCAGAGAGGCTTGAACCGCTTGGCTTGCTTGATTGCAGTGCATGTTTCACATTCATGGATAATCTGTGCAATGGCATCAACAGTCAAGTCCACCCCTCGATCACGAGCCCAGCTATATGTTGCATCATTGCTTCCTTGGTGGCCTGAGGTGTCATGGGCCCACCAAGCTAGAAATAATTCACCCTTATGTTGCCACTCCAGATCCACCTGAGCCACTTCAATCTTAGCAGCCTGATCCACCTGCTGGTTGTTTTGATGTTCTTCAGTGGCCTGACTCTTGGGTACCTGAGCATCTACGCGATGTACTTTTACAACCAGGTTCTCCATCTGGGCAGCAATGTCTTGCCACAATGCGGCAGCCCAGATGGGTTTGCCTCTGCGCTGCCAGTTGCTCTGCTTCCATTGCTGCAACCATCCCCACAGGGCATTTGCCACCATCCATGAATCAGTACAGAGAGAGAGCGTTGGCCACTTTTCTCATTCAGCAATATCTAAAGCCAGCTGGATGGCTTTCACCTCTGCAAACTGACTCGATTCACCTTCTCCTTCAGCAGTTTCTGCAACTTGTTGTACAGGACTCCATACAGCAGCTTTCCACCTCCGATGCTTCCCCACAAGACAACAGGACCCATCAGTGAACAGGGCATATTGCTTCTCATTTTCTGGCAGTTTATTATATGGTGGGGCCTCCTCAGCATACGTCACCTCCTGCTCTGGCGATATTCTGAAATCTGTGCCTTCTGGCCAGTCCACGATCACTTCCAAGATTCCTGGGTGACTGGGGTTTCCTATTCGAGCCCACTGTGTGATCAGTGCGACCCACTTACTCCACGTAGCATCAGTTGCATGATGTGTACAGGGGATCCTCCCTTTGAACATCCAGCCCAGCACTGGCAGTCGGGGTGCCAGGAGGAGCTGTGCTTCAGTACCAACCACTTCCCAAGCAGCTCGAACCCCTTCATATGCTGCCAATATCTCTTTTTCAGTTGGAGTATAGCAGGCCTTGGATCCTCTGTATCCCTGACTCCAAAACCCTAGGGGTCGACCTCGAGTCTCCCCTGGTGCTTTCTGCCAGAGGCTCCAGGTAGGGCCATTCTCCCCGGCTGCAGTGTAGAGCACATTTTTTACATCTTGTCCTGCCCGGACTGGCCCAAGGGCTACAGCATGAACTATCTCCTGTTTAATTTGTTCAAAGGCTTGTCGTTGCTCAGGGCCCCATTTGAAATCGTTCTTCTTGCGGGTCACTTGATAGAGAGGGCTTACGATGAGACTGTAATTTGGAATATGCATTCTCCAAAAACCCACAATGCCTAAGAAAGCTTGTGTTTCCTTTTTGCTGGTTGGTGGGGACATGGCTGTGATTTTGTTGATCACATCCACTGGGATCTGACGACATCCATCTTGCCATTTTATTCCTAAAAACTGGATCTCCTGTGCAGGTCCCTTGACCTTACTTTGTTTTATGGCAAAGCCAGCCTCCAGAAGGATTTGGACTATTTGCTTCCCTTCCTCAAAAACTTCTGCTGCTGTGTTGCCCCACACAATGATGTCATCAATGTATTGCAGGTGTTCCAGAGCCCCACCCTGTTCCAATGTAGTCTGGATCAGTCCATGGCAAATGGTGGGGCTGTGTTTCCACCCCTGGGGCAGTCAATTCCAGGTGTACTGGACCCCCCTCCAAGTGAAAGCAAACTGTGGCCTGCACTCTGCTGCCAAAGGAATTGAGAAAAATGCATTAGCGATGTCAGTTGTGGCATACCACTTGGCTGCCTTTGACTCCAATTCATATTGAAGTTCTAGCATGTCTGGCACGGCAGCACTCAGTGGCAGCGTGACTTCATTCAGGCCCTGATAGTCTACTGTTAGTCTCCACTCTCCGACTTTCGCACTGGCCATATGGGACTGTTAAAGGGTGAGCGAGTCTTGCTGATCACTCCTTGGCTCTCCAGCTGACGAATCAGCTTATGGATGGGAATCTGTTGGTGCGATATTGCCGCCGGTGCACTGTTGTGGTAGCAATTGGCACCTGTTCTTCTTTGACCCTCAGCAACCCCACAACAGAAGAGTCCTCCAAAAGACCAGGCAGGGTAGACAGCTGTTTAATTTCCTCCGTCTCCAAGGCAGCTATACCAAAAGCCCACCAGTACCCTTTTGGGTCCTTGAAATACCCTCTCCTGAGGTAATCTATGCCAAGGATGCACAGATCCTCTGGGCCAGTCACAATGGGGTGCTTCTGCCACTCCTTCCCGGTTAAGCTTACTTCAGCCTCCAACACAGTCAGCTGTTGGGATCCCCCTGTCACTCCAGAAATACAGATGGGTTCTGCCCCTTCATAGCTTGATGGCATTAGGGTACACTGTGCACCGGTGTCTACTAAAGCCTTATACTCCTGTGGGTCTGATGTGCCAGGCCATCGAATCCACACAGCCCAGTACACCCGGTTGTCCCTTTCCTCCACCTGGCTGGAGGCAGGGCCCCTCTAGTCCCGGTCATAGCATTCGTTACTCACTTCTTGTAAATGCGAATCAAAAACCCCTTTATTGAGATCAGAAGCAAAATCAGCCCTTCTACCCTGTCTAGGGAACTGCTCACTGGAAATTGGAGCAGCAATTTTCCTGGAAGAACCACCTTTTGTAATTGTTTTTCCTTGCAACTCACGTACTCGTGCCTCTAGGGTCGAGGTAGGTTTTCCATCCCACTTCCTCATGTCCTCTCCATGGTCACGCAGATAAAACCACAGGGTGGCCCGTGGTGTGCATTCACTATATCTTCTCTCTTGAAGAGAGGGATGCTTACTCCTGATGGCTGAGATACTGGTCCGTACAGGTGAGGAGTAGGACCTCTTTGAATCGCTGGAACTCCCGGGATAATTTCTCAGCTAGCACGTCAGGCAGTTTCTCCACAGCCGCGACGCAGGCCCATAGGGAGGAAGAGAGACTTTCTTTGTAGTGTCGGAGTTGGCCAGCCAATTCATCCACCGTTGGTCCCTCTTCATCTTTCCAGGTCATTATTGCCAAAGAGTTTGCATACAATGATGGTGTGCTCCGCACAAACTTCCACCACATGGGCCGTGTGCACCGGACTTCATCTGGATCTTTGGATAACTGCTCATTGTTCAAGTCATTATGCATCACCTCCAGCACGGCTCATTCCCTCAGGTACTGGATACCTCTCTCCATGGTGGTCCACTTGCCTGGGTGACATATAACATCTTCCTTGAAGGGATACCTTTCCTTCTTTCCTTCACACCTGACAGGAGTCGCCTCCAGAGGCTGAGGGCTTGTGCCCCTTTTCCAATCGCTTTGTCAATGCCCCCTTCCCTAGAAAGGGATCCCAGCTGCTTGGTTTCCCTACCCTTTAATTCCAGGCTGCTGACCCTGTTATCCCAGCATCGGAGCAGCCAGGTGATGATGTGCTCGCCTGGATGACGACTAAAATCTTTTCGCATATCTCGCAGCTCACTCAGGGACAGAGATCGGGTTGTTACCATCTCATTTGTGGGTTCTGCCTCTTCCTCCTCCTGTTCTTGTGATGGCCCTGGTTCATCATCAGCCCTTACTAAACGAGTTGATTTCCTTGTGTATTTTTTCTTCTGTATAGGGGCGACTGATACTGGCACGGGTTGGTTCTCTGGTGTAGCCACAGCGCCTGTTGCCGGGACTGGCATAGCCACAGTGCCTGTCGCTGGCATAACTGCAGCACCTGTCACAGGGGCTGGCGTATCGGCAGTGCTCGTCACAGGGGCTGGCATAGCCACAGTGTCTGTTGCCGGGGCTGGCATAGCTGCAGCGCCAGTTGTTTTGTTGTCAGATCAAGAGACCTTCTCTTCCCCTTGAGGGTTCTGAATAGTGTTTAATACGGCTCGGTAGGCATGGGCCAGGCCCCAGCACATTGCAGTGATTTGTGTCTCCCTAGAACTGTCAGGATGACAGCATACTTTTTCCAAATGTTCTACTAATTTTTCAGGATTCTGCACTTGTTCAGGGGTGAAGTTCCAAAACACTGGAGGGGCCCACCGTCCTAGGCATTTGCCCATGCTCTCCTGGCTTCTAATGTGGATTACACAATAGGGATGTTTTCGTTGTTCTATTAAGAATAATAGCTCCTTAAACTTCAAAACCAAGGCTTCTTTCAGTATATGTTTTAGTTGTGCCCTTTCAATGCGTTGCACAATTCCTACAGCATATAGTGAGTCTGATACAATATTTAGTGGAGTTAGAGGCCATTCTCTAAAAGCCATGGTAATAGTGTGCAACTCGACTAATTGAGGTGAACCCTCAATTTGTTCTATTTTGTGCTGCCATTGACCTTGTTTTTTCCATGTGATGACTGCTTTTCCTGTTTTCCCTGAGCCATCGGTGAACACCGTTTGACCCTTAACCGGTTGCCACTGGTATAGTGGCGCCTCTTCAGTTTTTACATCATTATTGTAAAAGGTGAACATTTTATGAGGGGGGTGATGAGTATCAATTCTTCCACTAAACCCTGCTAAGGCCGTTTGAAGTTCTAGACTATTTTGTAAGCACCAATCTAAGTAGTCCTTTACGACAGGAAGGACAATGAGATGAGGCTCTTCTCCAGCCATTTCTACAATTCGTTCTCTGCCCTTTTTTATCAAGGCGGCGAACATTTCGATACGAGTAGCCAGGGTTTTCGCAGGTTGATGTGGCAAAAACACCCATTCCAACATTATGAGAGGGTCTATTCCTTTGTTCTCCCATTGTCCGATGATTGCTAGAGGCTGTTGTTTTTGGTTGCAGATATATAATTGTATGGGTAAATTTTCAAGTCGTCGGTGACATTGTTGTAGTGAGAGTTTTTCATTTATGATTCTCAGTGCGTTTTTTGCTTCGGTCGTCCATTGGCATGGTGCGTTAATATCGGTATCTCCTTTAAGTAGCTCAAATAAGGGTGTTAATGTGTAGTTATCAATATCACACTGCGCTCTAATCCAATTTATGTTTCCCAATAGTTTTTGTACATCATTCAAGGTTTTTATGTCTGCTGAAATGATCACATTTTGAGGTTGGATACTTTGTTGTAAGATTTTCCACCCAAGATATTTCCATGGTGCTTCCATTTGAATTTTTTCTGGTGCGATTTGCAGTCCTTTGCTTTGCAATGCATATTTTAAAACAGGTAGTGCTTCACGCACCATGGTGTTCGTGGGGCCTGCTAGTAAAATGTCGTCCACATAGTGATAGATATACATTTCTGGGAATTTTAGTCATACAGGACGTATGGCTTTAGCCACATATGTTTGACAGATCGTTGGAGAATTCTTCATTCCTTGAGGCAGGACAGTCCAGTGGTGTCTATCCATTGGCTCACCTCGGTTAATTTTTGGTACCGAAAACGCAAAACACGGTGCATCCGTAGGATGTAGTGGGATAGTAAAGAAGCAGTCTTTTAAGTCTACTATGATTATGTCCCAATTTCGGGGTATCATTGTTGGCGAGGGCAAGCCGGGTTGGAGCGCTCCCATTTCTTCCATAGCTTCGTTTATTTGTCTCAAGTCATGTAGCAGTCGCCATTTTCCACTCTTCTTTTTTATAACAAATACAGGAGAATTCCAGGGGCTGGTTGTAGGAGTGATATGTCCTTGTTGAAGTTGTTCTTTGACCAGTTCTTGAAGGGCAGCGACCTTTTCTTTGGGGAGCGGCCACTGATCTATCCAAATGGGTGTTTCTTTTTTCCAAATAAGTTTCATTGTCGGTCGCTCATCAATGGCCGCTACTGAAAATTTTCAGGGCAATTTAAGGTGAATCCGCATTGGGACATTACGTCTCGCCCCAACAGGCTCATGGGCAAATTTGTCACATATGGCCGTACAGTAAATGTAGACCCTTCTTGGGTATTGATACTGAGCAGGTGGGTGCTTTGAAAGGTTTGAGAAAGGCCGCCGACTCCAATCAAGCCCTCTGTGGGGGTGGCTAACAGCCAACTACGTGGCCGGTCCTTAAGAGCTAAGACAGTAACATCGGCTCCAGTATCCATTAAGACTGATAGCTGGGTACAAGAAGGAGTTGCGCGTGGGTTGTGTAATGTAACTGTAAGTGTCGGTCTTGTAGTGGCGATGTCTGTGGCCCAAAAAATCGCAGGAGGCCCTGTTGATCCGAATCCCGCGTTGTGCCGCGTGCGATTTTCAGCTCGCGGAACTGTAGCTTTAAACAGGATTAGTTGAGCAATTCTGGTTCCCTTAGGTATAAATACTGGGGGAGAAGGAGTCCAAACCATTGCTTGAATTTGCCCCTCATAGTTGGCATCAATTACTCCAGGCAAAACAAAACAGCCTGTTAAGGTGGTGCTTGATCTACCTAATAATAGTGCACTATATCCTTGTCCAATGGGTCCTTTCACGTTTAGCGGGGTTTTTTGCACATGGGATCCCCAAAGGGTAAGATCTGCTATTGTGGCGACATCCAGTCCGGCACTCCCTCTGGTCTGGGCAGCGAGGGTGCCCACGGGGACGATGTCTGTTGCTGTCACTGTTGCAGAAACCGGCCTCTCGGCCAGCATTGCCCTTGGCCGGAAACCTGGCGTTGGCCGTCCTTTCGGTCCGGGAGGCGGTGGAGCTTGTGTCATTGCGCGGCTCCGCCCCGCACTCCGCCTCCCGTTTCCCTGCCGTGCTGGCAGGGGTTGTCCTTCCGCATTATATTTCGAGCATCACTGGTTAGCCCAGTGCCACCCTTTTCCACATCGTGGACATAGGGTAGGAGGATTGGGAGCGGCACTTCGGCTGGCCCGCTGTGGGCAATCAGCAGCTAGGTGTCTGGTGGCATGACACCGATAGCATCGCCGTTCCCCATCGGTACCCCTCCCAATGTTGAGGGCTGCAGCAAACGCTCCTGCCAACGCGGCAGTATGATGTTCAATAGATCCGACTCGATTACAAGCCTCTACCATCTGCACCAGTGTGGCGTTTACAGGTAGCGCCTGCAGTAATTTTTTACAATCGTCCCCTCTGGACGCCGCCTCCCAAATCGTCTCCCCTGCCTGTTCCCAAGTTTTCACATCAAATACTGCAGAGACTGTAGAGGGAGCCCCTTGCTTTTGCAATAACTTCAGTAATAATTTTATTTTATATGCGTCATACTTCACTCCTCGTTTCGCTAATAGCTGCATTAAAAGTTTAACTATAGCTTCTTCTTCAGCTGATATGTTAGCTCCCATGATTACTGCCCAGCTGCTCACCTGTTTCTTAAGGTGATGTCCCGGGATTAAAGCCGCAGTCCTGCCGTCAGCTTGAGTCGTTCAGCTGGGTTCCCTCCGGACGCTACTTGCAGTGCTGCCTCCTCCGGATCACATCGGGGTCACCATTTGAAGGGAATGAGACACGGACTCCGCATATGAGTTCAGGCGAAGACCCTTTATTTTTACAATCTATCCCTTTTATAATATGATCTAGTGTTCACGAGCAAGCAAAACTTATTTCATTGGTTACTGCCTTACGTTCACGCGTCTCTTCCGCGCTGCTTATTGGTTCTTCAAGTTGGTGCACGCAACTTTTCTCTTTCAGAAACGTATCTAATCACATCCTTATTTTGCTGCCTCTAAGTTTCACAAACTTGTTTGTAACAAGCCTCAAGGGCACAGCTGCATCCCTTCAAACCTGTTTGTAACAAGCCTCAAGGGCACAGCTGCATCTCATCACAGTCAAACACAGCCTCATTTATTCCCACAGGTATAATTGCTAATTGTCTCCATGAGGTGGTACCTGAAGTACAGTAATGGCTTCATTACAGAACCCAAATACCAGATAGCACTCAAGGTCAGTGTTTTAATAACAAATCTCCCAGGCAAAACATCACTAATCACGGCAGAGCACAGCAAACTGCAACACCCAACACCAATCTTTAACATGTACTGCAAAAACAAGAGCATGGTGCAAATCAGGGAGACTAATACCGAGAGCAGATGAATCAATATTATGACCAGAAACTGTTAACAGATACAAATTCCTTAATACACTCTGATTAATCTGTTATTATCTCAAACCCTTCGTGTCCCATCTGGGTCACCAAAAAGGACTGTCGTGGTTTAACCCCAGCCAGCAACTATGCACTACACTCGCTCACTCCCCCCCAGTGGGGTGGGGGAGAGAATTGGAAGGGTGAAAGTCAGAAAACTCGTGGGTTGAGATAAGAACAGTTTAATAATTGAAGTAAAATGAAATAGAATGGTAGTATAATAATAATAATAATAATAATAATAATAATAATAATAATAATAATAATAAATACAATAATAATATACAAAGCAAGTGATACACGACACAATTGCTCACCACCCACTGACCGATGCCCAGCCCGTTCCTGAGCAGCGATCGCTCCCCCCCCCGGCCAACTCGCCCCAGTTATATACTGAGCATGACGTCATATGGTATGGAATAGCCCTTTGGCCAGTCTGGGTCAGCTGTCCTGGCTGTGCCCCCTCCCAGCTTCTTGTGCATGGGAAGCTGAAAAGTCCTTGACTGGTGTAAGCACTACTTAGCAACAACTAAAACATCAGTGTGTTATCAACATTATTCTCATACTAAATCCAAAACACAGCACTATACCAGCTACTAAGAAGAAAATTAACTCTGTCCCAGCTGAAACCAGGACAGACACTTGTAAGATAAGCTCCTGGATACTCACCTTTAGACAGCTAGGCCTTGGGAGAGCAGATATGTGGAGCCATGAGGATAAGAAAGTTGCAAGATGACCATTAGACCAGAACAAACTGACCTTGAAGGACATAGTATACATGATCCCAGAACTGAGTTTGCGCAGAAGTAAAGGTCAGTCAGTGAACACAGTGAAGAAGACTACGAGCCTTCATCTGAAGACCCCCAAAGACCACCTGAAGACCACCATGGAAGATGATTGTGCATGCGGATCGGACATTTACATATGTTAATAAGTTCCAGGAAAGCTCATGTTTATGTAGACGAATTCTCGGAAATCCTATGAATATGTATATTTTCATAGTATATAGTTACTGAAAGTCTATCAAGCCTTCGGAGCACTTATGGTGGAATTATCCCCAGTGCTGCCTGGCGCCACAATAAAGAATGCCTGCTTTCTAGAACTCCAAAATTAAGTTTTAGAGAGTGAATTATTTTGCTGCTTTCCGGTAACAAGGCCAATGAAAAGATGAAAAGGTGAAGGCTTATTGCTGTATAGATCCCTTTCAGTGTACTATGCTGGCCTCTACTTGCATGTCCACATACTGGCTTATGTTCCATAAATATAACATGGTAGCACTCCTACCCCCCCCAGATGGCTGTTGTTGGGGAATTTTTATTGTAACCCTTGAGGCGAATTAAACACATTTTTGCTCAAGTATAAAGAGATTTAATGAACAGTGCATTGGACAGAGTCCTACCGCCTTAAGCAGTTCTACAAGGAGTCTGCAAAGATGTGGCACCAACGGATTCCTTATATGCACTTGGGCCAGCACCAATAGTATTGTTACAAGTCAATACTGTGGCATTTCTTATCTTATCAGCAAGGGAATCTACATTCCCCTATATGGAGTTGTTCCGCCTTTGGTATTCCTGCTTCTGTTGTTTAACCTGGTTCTGCAGTTAGGCCTTCTTGCCCATCACACCAGGTCATTCCTTGGTCTCGAATTACCATTGCTGAGCAGTTACAGTTTGAATTTCCCCTTCATTGTCATCAGAGGACAAAGAGATATTCAGCCCCCCTCTATTCAATGGCTTATGTATGTGGTGAAAAAGGAAAATATTGAAATCCAGCACATGTTGCAAGGCTGTTAATATCAAGTGGGAGCCTACTTCTAGGATGGCTATGCAGTCATTGACGGGGTGCTGATAGCTTTTGAACGTAATGGGTGCTTTTTCCATGGCTGTATCAAATGCTACCGTGAAAATGACTAGAACCCTCTGGCTGTTGGGCCACCTTCAGGTATTTGTCTCAAAGGATACAGAAAAAGATGGACCACCTGAAGAGTCAGGCTTCAACATCAGATATATATGGGGGCACAGATGGACCACCATGAGAAAATCAGATAAGGAGCTTGCAGAATTCTTAGCCAGAACCAAACTGCCTAGGCCGCTGAACCCCAGAGACTCTTTAAGAGGCAAGACAAACACCATGTTTCTGTATTACAAATCAGCCCCTGATGAAAAGATGATTATTGTGCTTTTACTGCTCTATATCCCCTTATCAACAAAACAAAAAAAATGCCCTCCTTGGGCACCTTGAAGTTATTTTTGAGAATTACAGCACCCTGATGGCCTATTTTAGGATAGTCAAAGTAAAAGCATAACCACCTCAAAGGCTCTTCCACCCCCCCACTTCCTGTGAGGGTAAACAGCAAGCTAACTGGGGGGGGTGTGTGTGGGGGGTGTGTTGGCTTCCTTAGTTTCATTTGCATATGAAAGCAGGGGGGGAACACAACAGTGCTTTTCAATAAAATGAAATGAGCTGATCCAGCATCCTTGCACTGCTATGGAGGCAGGCCTGGGAACATGATGTCCCAATGTCTGAAGAGTAACCTGTCCCTCCTGGAGCTGTTGACCTGGTGGTCCTGCTCCCGGCAGAGGAAAGCAATACTCTGTGCTGCTTCTGATGACCTGATAAAGGCCATTTCCGAAATTACTGTGAATACCTTGAAAGGGGAAAATTCCATTAACACCCTACGAGATACACATAGTGAAAAAGGGCTGCAAATTAATTAAAAGCCTGAGTAGTAAAAGTGTGTCCTTCAAAAGAAAGAAGCTGCTGGTGAAGCAAGCCAGAGGTTTTAGTAGTCCCCATCTGAGTTTTGCTCGTCCCTTCAAAACAGGGCTTTTGGTAAAGCAGTGATAGAATATGCTGAAAAGATGTATCTGGTACCTGCAAAACAGCTGGGGTAGCTAAGGACACCTTCGCTACCTGGGGAATATATTAGGACTGGTGGGACCCACTCCTTGGATGATGAAATGAGGGATATTATTCAAAAGCAGGCTTACTGGCACATGAAAAAGCCAAGCTGTGTACACCACCACTCTTCAGAAGTACTTGGCACACCTGAAGCAGAGTGAAAAGGGGAAATGAACTCCCATTATTCTACCATAGCAAAAGACAGAAAGGTTAAAGCCCCCTTAACCTCCCGAGAACTCTGACCTCATTGTTCAGGAATTCTTGAACAATGTGCACCCTCAGAATAGGAAGAATGGACAAGTGCTCCTTCATAAACTAGGCAAACACACTTTGGAAAACCAGGGGAGATCTGTATACAAAGGAGCAGTCATCAAGGGATCCAACCTGCTTGATCTCATCTGAAGAATACTTCTGGCCCATATCCCTATCAGCATGAAAACATCTAAACGCTGGAATGCTTTTATAAATGCAACGGCTGCTGCCAATATCCCATCTTTTTTCATGGGTAGTACCAGGAACTACTTAAACAATTGAAAGCAGGAGTGAACGAATGTGCTGGTTTTGTCTGGGACAGAGTTAATTTTCTTCATAGTAGCTAGTATGGGGCTATGTTTTGGATTTGTGCTGAAAGCAGTGTTGATAATACAGGGATGTTTCAGTTACTGCTGAGCAGTGCTTACACAGAGTCAAGGCCTTTTCTGCTTCTCACCCCACCCCACCAGCAAGTAGGCTGGGGGTGCACAAGAAGTTGGGAGGGGACACAGCTGGACGGCTGACCCCAACTGACCAAAGGGATGTTCCAGACCATATGACGTCATGCTCAGCAATAAATCTGGGGGAAGAAGAAGGAAGAGGGTACGTTCAGAGTTATGGCATTTGTCTTCTCAAGTAACCATTACGTGTGCTGGACCCCTGCTTTCCTGGGGATGGCTCTAAACACCTGCCTGCTGATGGGAAGTGGTGAATGAATTCCTTATTTTGCTTTGCTTGCGCGCGCAGCTTTTGCTTTACCTATTAAACTGTCTTTATCTCAATCCACAAGTTTTCTCACTTTTACCCTTCCGATTCTCTCCCCCATAGCACCAGGAGGGAGGGAGTGAGTGGCTGTGTGGTGCTTAGTTGCCAGCTGGGGTTAAACCACAACAACAAATTAAAACTTAAAGCCCAGTGGCTCACCCAGCAAGGTTTAATAATGAAAATAATCACAGAATCACAGAATGGTTGAGGTTGGAAGGGACCTCTGGGGGTCATCTGGTCCAACCCCCCTGTTCATGCAGGGCCACCTAGAGCAGGTTCATAGAATCATATCATAGAATGCTTTGGGATGGAAGGGACCTTTAAAGGCCATCTAGTCCATCCCCCCTGCAATTGGCAGGGACATATTCAACTAGATCAGGTTGCTCAGAGCCCCATCCAGCCTGTCCTTGAATGTTTCCAAGGATGGGGCATCTACCTCCTCTCTGGGAAACCCGTTCCAGTGTTTCCCTACCCTCATCGTAAAAAACCTCTTCCTTATATCTAGTCTGAATCTACCCTCTTTTAGTTTAAAACCATTACCCCTTGTCCTGTCGCAAAAGGCCCTGCTAAAAAGTCTGTCCAGACTTTCTGAAAGAAATAAGTCCTAGATTTGGGGCTCCAGAGGGATTGTCCTCTGATGATGGACCCCATTTTATTGCAGAAATAGTCCCCAGCCTGTATTGATACCGGGGATTGCCCCGACCCGAGTGCAGGACCTTGCACTTCTCCTTGTTGAACCTCATGAGGTTCACACAGGCCCACCTCTCTAGCATGTCCAGGTCCCTCTGGATAGCATCCCATCCCTCAGGTGTGTCGACTGCACCACTCAGCTTGGTGTCATCTGCAAACTTGCTGAGGGTGTACTCGATCCCGCTATGTCATTGACGAAGATGCCCATCATTGGGCATCATTGGGCCATCATTGTCATTGATGAAGATGCCATTGATGAAGATGCTTCATCAATGTTGCCCACGAACATGTTCAGATGGCTTTTGGATATCTCCAAGGATGGAGACTTCACAACATCTATGGGCAATCTGCACCAGTGCTCAGTTGCCCTCACTCTAAAAAAGCATTTCCTGATGTTCAGAGGGAACTTCCTGTGTTTTAAGTGTGTCCTGAGAATTAATTCCTTATTTTGCTTTGCTTGCGCTCACAGCGTTTGCTTTACATATTAAACTGTCTTTATCTCAGTCTGTTGAGGGTTAACTAGAAGTTCATTATTAGGAAACAGGATGTACTTAATAGACAGTTAGATTGTAGGAGTGTAGTCTGATGGATGGTGTTCATATATTAAAAGTTTAAATATAACCAGGATGTCCTTTGAAATGTCAGTAATAATTGATTTTGGATTCTTTGATGTAAACCAACCAAGGACACTGTGGAAACAGTGGACAACATACCTGTCCTTTCTATGAACTATCCTCATTATAATACTAAAAATCACACCCCCTACTGTGGGACCCTCCTCTGATTAAGGGGACCCCTATTCTCTGAGCATGCTCTGTAAAGATGTACTTATCTTGTTACCAAATTAGGAATGTATATTAACATATACCAATCAGGTAGCAAAAAGGCTATGTAATGGATTACATATGTTATGTTTGTGCTGTATAAAAAGGGCTGTTGGTAGAAATCTCGTGTGCTTGATTTGTGGGAAACCACCGAGCACCCAGGCTTGTGCAAACCTGAAATAAATAATCAATGACTCTCCTGAGTGTGTGATCATTGGCCTATGGCACACCGGGCAACGAATCCGCTTTTCGGACAACAGTTTTGGTGACCCAGATGGGACAGCCGTGAAGCCTTGCCTGGATCGACTTGCCAGCCACTGGAGGGGAGAAGCTGCTCTTTGGATTCCAGCGTGCACTGACCTGTTTGTTCAGGGACTCCGTGAGTGCTTTCCTCATCCGGAGCGGGTAAGTGACTCAAAGGTGCAATGCGTAAATTAGAGACATTGTAAGGGGGTTGTATAAAAGGTAAAAGTAAAAGGTATTCGTGCACGCTTGACGGTGACGACTCGAGTGCATGAAAACGTGGTTAAGAACGTTCTTTTTGGGTAAAAGTAAAAGGTATTCATGCACACTTGACAGAATAAGAACGTTCTTTTTGGGTAAAAATATGGGAGCGGGACACGGGGCAGGACAGTCTGTTCAACCTCCCCTCTGCTCTCCATTAGGATGCATCCTGAAACACTGGGATAAGTTTGGTGGGGATCCCCTAACAAAGAGAAAATTAAGAGAGTACTGCAGTCAATGGTGGCCGATGTATAAATTGGATGATGGGGAAAAATGGCCAGAAATGGGAATCTTGAACTGTAATACTATTTTGCAACTCATGTTATTCTGTAGAAGGCAGGATAAATGGGATGAAATCCCATATGTGGATTTGTTCTTTTCTTTAAGAAATGATCACGAAAGAAGAAAGAAGTGTAAATTATTGGTATCTGATTCAAATGTTTTAATGATGATGGAAGAGAAAAAGAAGCTACCTCGTTGTTGTTCTGCTTGTAGTATGGGGAAAAGATGCATGAAAATAGATGATGAGGAAGATGATGTACAATTGTTGGTTTCTTCTAGTAATGAACAGGATAATGGTTCCCAGAAGAGGGGTGATGAATTTAGCCCTATCGCGGGCAGGACTTGTGCCCAGCAAAATCCGGTGCTACAAGCCCCAAAGCGTGAGGCAGTGGGACTGGACGGAATGCCGGTACATGTAAAAGTGCCGTTTTCTACCTCAGATTTGATGAATTGGAAAGAATCTGCCGGGTTGTACCAGGAAAATCCAGAGAAAGCATATCGGGCTTTCCAGATGATAGTTGAATATCATAACCCAGATTGGAAAGATATGCAGGTGAGCTTTTGCTCAGGAGGAAGATATGAGGTTAAATACCAGGGATGGTCCAGATCGTTTTATGCCTGCACAAGAACCTGATTGGAATCCAAATACAGGAGCAGGGTGACTGATGGTTAAATAATATCAGCAGTTAATTTTGTGTGGGGTAAAGCATGGGGTACCTAAAAAATCTTGCAAAGTACAAGTGGTACAGAGTAAAAATGAGGACTCCTCTACTTTCTATGAGAGGATGTGTGAAACTGCGCAAAAGTGGACTGATTTGGATCCTGAGGATGAGGCTAACAGAATGACTTTTACTGTTTTGTGGTGCAATCAGCTCCAGATATAAGGAGAAAGTTACAAAAGTACATGGCACGTCTGGAATGTCAATATCTCAGTTAATAGAGATTGCTTATAAGGTTTATAACAACAGAGAAGAATTGGAAAAGAAGGAAAAAACAGAGAGAGAAAGTAAAGGAAAAGAAACAAAATGCTGCAATTTTGGCAGTCGCATTTGCCCAAGTGCAAACCTCCTCTCGGGGAAGAGGTTTTCCGAGAGGACGAGGGCATGGCAGAGGACAAAGAGCAGGAGGAAATATAGGGAGTAGAATCCCTTTGGGAAAAGATCAGTGCACAATTTGTCAGGAAAAGGGACACTGGAAAAATGAATGTCCAAAGAAACGATCAATTAATTGGATTCCCCCGTCTGCACCTGTTCCGGAGGCAGATCTGCTTATGATCGGTACGGAAGATTCAGATTGACGGGGACCGGGGATTGAGAAATTAGATTCCCCAGCCGAACCCCTGGTTTCAGTTAAGCTGGGGAATGAGACTGTTAAATTTTTAGCTGACACAGGAGCAACATATTCTGTATTAAATAGTTGTAAAGGACCTATGAGTAAATTCTCTATGTCAGTAATTGGTGCCACAGGAAAATGAAAGATTAGGCCTTTCTTTCAACCGATTAAGCGTGAAATTGGAAACAAAACACTTACACATGATTTTTTGTATATGCCAGAATGTCCCCTACCTCTGATGAGAAGGGATTTATTGAATAAATTGGGAGCACAGATAACTTTTGGTCAGAATAAAGTTCGAGTACATATTCTGCAAAATAATGCCTGGGAGGCACAAGTATATATGTTACAGGAATTGTCGGAAATGAAGAATGCTGAAAATAAGTAGGAAAAAATTGAAGTCCCCTCTGAAATCATGGATGGAGTGGTTCCTTTTGTCTGGGAACTGAGAAACCTGGAAGAGCCAAATCGTCAGAACTGGTAAAGGTGGAATTGAAACCAGGAGCGAAGCCAGGAAGATGAAAATATTCCATGAGACTGGAAGCTCGGGTTGGACTGGAGCCTCTAATTAATAATTTTCTAAAATATGGACTGTTGCGAGAGTGTAAGTTGGAATATAATACCCCGATTCTGCCTGTTAAAAAGCCACATTCACAGGAATATCAGTTATTACAGGATCTAAGAGCTATCCATCAAATAGTGATTGATGTACACCCGGTGGTGCTTAATCCCTTCTTTGGACACTCTCCAGCACCTCAATGTCCTTCTTGTAGTGAGGGGCCCAAAAATGAACACAGTACTCGAGATGTGGCCTCACCAGTGCTGAGTACAGGGGGATGATCACTTCCCTAGTCCTGCAGGCCACACTATTTCTGATAAAAGCCAGAATGCTATTGGCCGCCTTGGCCACCTGGGCACACTGCTGGCTCATATTCATCCAACTGTCAACCAGCACCCCCAGGTCCTTTTCCACCGGGCAGCTCTCCAGCCACTCTTCCCCAAGCCTGTAGCGTTGCATGGGGTTGTTGTGACCCAAGTGCAGGACCTGGCGCTTAGCCTTGTTGAACCTCATACAGTTGGCCTCGGCCCATCGATCCAGCCTGTCCAGATCCTTCTGTAGAGCCTTCCTACCATCCAGCAGCTCAACACTCCCACCCAACTTGGTGTCGTCTGCAAACTTCCTGAGGGTGCACTCGATCCCCTCGTCCAGATCACTGATAAAGATATTAAACAGAACTGGCCCCACTACTGAGCCCTGGGGAACACCACTTGTGACCGGCCGCCAACTGGATTTAACTCCATTCACCACAACTCTTTGGGCCCGGCCATCCAGCCAGTTTTTTACCCAGCAAACAGTATGCCCATCCAAGCCATAAGCAGCTAATTTCTCCAGGGGAATGCTGTGGGAAATGGTGTCAAAGGCTTTACTAAAGTCCAGGTAGACAACATCCACAGCCTTCCCCTCATCCACTAAGCGGGTCGCCTTGTCATAGAAGGAGACCAGGTTGGTCAAGCAGGACCTGCCCTTCATAAACCCCTGCTGACTGGGCCTGATCCCCTGGGTGTCCTGTACGTGCCACATGATGGCACTCAGGATGATCTGCTCCATAACCTTCCCCGGCACCGAGGTCAGGCTGACAGGCCTGTAGTTCCCCAGATCCTCCTTCCGGCCCTTCTTGTAGATGGAAGTCACGTTTGCTAACCTCCAGTCAACTGGGACCTCCCCGGTTAGCCAGGACTGCTGATACATGATGGAAAGTGACTTGGTGAGTGCTTCCGCCAACTCCCTCAGTACCCTTGGGTGGATCCCATCCAGCCCCATAGACCTGTGTGTGTCTAAGTGGTGTACCAGGTCGCTAACCATTTCCCCTTGGATTATGGGGGCTTCATTCTGCTCCCCATCCCTGTCTTCCAGCTCAGGGGCCTGGGTACCCGGAGAACAACTGGTCTGACTATTAAAGACTGAGGCAAAGAAGGCATTAAGTACCTCAGCCTTTTCCTCGTCCTTTGTCACTATGTCTCTCCCCACATCCAATAAAGGATGGAGATTCTCCTTAGCCCTCCTTTTCTTGTGAATGTATTTGTAGAAATGTTTTTTATTGTCTTTTAGTGCAGTAGCCAGATTAAGTTCCAGCTGGGCTTTGGCCCTTCTAATCCTCTCCCTGCATAGCCTCATGACATCCTTCTAGTCCTCCTGAGTTGCCTGCCTCTTCTTCATAAACTCTCCTTTTATTCTTGAGTTCCAGCCAAAGCTCTCTGTTCAGCCAGGCCGGTCTTCTTCCCTTCCAGCTCATCTTTTGGCACGTGGGGACGGCCTGCTCCTGCACCTTTAAGACTTCCTTCTTGAAGAATGTCCAGCCTTCCTGGACTCCTTTGCCCTTCAGGACTGCCTCCCAAGGGACTCTGTCAACCAGGTCCCTAAACAGGCCAAAGTCTGCCCTCCAGAAGTCCAAGATAGCAGTTCTGCTGACCCCCTCTCCTTACTTCTCCAAGAATCGAAAACTCTTATCATTTCATGATTGCTGTGCCCAAGACGGCCTCCAACCATCACATCACCCACCAGTCCTTCTCCGTTCGCAAACAACAGGTCCAGCAGGGCGCCTTCCCTAGTTGGCTCACTCTCCAGCTGTGTCAGGAAGTTATCTTCCACACACTCCAGGAACCTCCTAGACTGTTTCCTCTCCACTGTATTGTATTTCCATCAGGCATCTGGTAAGTTGAAGTCCCCCATGAGAACAAGGGCTAGCGACTGTGAGACTTCTCCCAGCTGCTTGTAGAATATTTCATCTGTCTCTTCATCCTGGTTGGGTGGTCTATAACAGACTCCCACCATGATATCTGCCTTATTGGCCTCCCCCCTGATTCTTACCCATAAACAGTCGACCCTTTCATCACCATCTAGACAGTCAATACACTCCCTAACATACAGGACTATCCCACTGCCTCTCCTTCCTTGCCTATCCCTTCTGAAGAGTTTATAGCCATCCATTGCAGCACTCCAGCTGTGTGAGCCATCCCACCTTGTTTCCGTGATGGCAACTGTGTCATAGTTTTCCTGCTGCACAATGGCTGCCAGCTCCTCCTGTTTATTGCCCATGCTGCGTACATTGGTGTAGATGCACTTCAGTTGGGCTATTGATCCTGCCACCTTTTTTGGGGGAGAAGCCCTAATTCCTATGTGACTATTCTCAGGCGCTTCCGTGGTTTCTATACACATCAATAACCCTTGCATCTTTGCTGCCGTGTGGCTCTCCATCCCCTACCTCCACTGAGATGGCAGACCGAAGGACCTTGCTAGCACACCATCCCTCAAACATTGGCGTGCTGCCCCCAGGCTTATCTCTAGCAAGCCTGGTTTTATCTCTGATTTTGATCTGATCATTTTTCAGTCTGATCTGATTCATTGCATGGCCTCACAAGCACATAGACTTATGGACTGGAGGGAGAAGTATGGGGACTAGAATGAATGGCTGGGTGGTCGGGGGGGGGGATTTTTTCAACCATCTCTATCAGACTGTGCCCCTCACACTAATGATTTGAAGGATGAAGAGGACAATATTTTTGAGGACAAGAGATAATCTGGTGGAAATAGTGCAGGCTATATATCAGCTGCCTACCCGGGTTGAGCTGAGGAAATGTGGGTTTTCTTGAATACTCAGGATTGCAGTCTGAGATTTTACCAGACCTTAACTGACTCTGAAAATGCACAGAACAAGTAAAGAGCATGGATACTTGTATTTTTAGAAGTAGCTAGAATTATGGTTTTTTTTTTCTTTGCCTCTTAAAATATGCTTTCAAACAAAAACATTATGTAAGATTTTGACTGTGAAGTTTCCTCAGGCCCACAATGGAATTTCTTGTCAAAACAAGCTGGAAGGATGGCTCTACTGACCTCGCTTTATGATGACAGCAGCGAGCTACAATGGTAAGGACACAGGGTCTAGGAGAGCAGAAGTGATTCTTTGTTATTGGAGGCATATGTGTTTTGCCAACACAATGACAGTATAAACTCCGGTTGTCTGGGATACCTTTTGAGGTTATGTAGGCTTTTCCTATAATCATTATTTTTATCTTGTCGTGGTTTAATCCCAACTGGCAACTAAGCACCACACAGCTGCTCGCTCACCCTCCCCATCCTGGTGGGATGGGGGAGAGAATCAGAAGGGTAAAAGTGAGAAAACTCATGGGTTGAGAGAAGAACAGTTTAATAATTGAAATAAAATAAAATAAAATAAAATAAAATAGTAATAATAGTGAAAAGGAAAACAACAACAACAAAGAGAGGAATAAAACCCAGGAAAAACAAGTGATGCAACCGCTCACCACCCCGCCGACCAACACCCAGCCAGTCCCCGAGCAGCGATTGCTCCCCCCCCCCCGGCCAACTCCCCCCAGTTCATATACTGAGCATGACATCATATGGTATGGAATAGTCCTTTGGCCAGTCTGGGTCAGCTGTCCTGGCTGTGCCTCCTCTCAGCTTCTTGTGCACCTGGCAGAGCATGGGAAGCTGACAAGTCCTTGACTAGTATAAACACTACTCAGCAACAACTAAAACATCATTGTGTTATCAACATTATTCTCATCCTAAATTCAAAACACAGCACTATACCAGCTACTAGGAAGAAAATTAGCTCTATCCCAGCTGAAACCAGGACAATATCCACCCCTTATTCCATACCATATACATCATGCCCAGGTCCTTGTCACAAATGGGTGATTTAGGATGCTTAAGGAATCACCAACAAAGGTATCAGCAAAAGCATCTTTAATATGATGATGTAAAAGTGTGACTTAACAAAGTTCAATGGCAAGGTTCACTGTATTATTTACTGCATGGAAGGATCATAGAAAGGAAAATTGAGCTACACTCGAGTTAGAATGATTCACAGAGAGACCGGAGATGCAAAGAATAAGGGATACCCTCCCATTGTGTCACGAGGTTCAGAGCAGACCCCCTTGCTTTCTAAACTCCTGATGGAGCTTAGGTGCGGGTAGGTTCACTCTTAGTCTCAGATTTGGTCAATGGTGTATGTCTAATGGAGTAAGTAAGACCCTCCCGTTGAGTCACGAGGTTCAGAAAGGACCCCCTTGCTTTCTAAACTTCTTCCTCAGAGAGGAGTCTAGGTGCGGCTAGATCCAATCCTAGTCTCAGACTTGGTCAACAGTTTATGTTTATGGGATTGTATATGCAAAATTCATATAATGTTTCATTAGCAGCAATTCAGCATGCAACCAAAGTTACCAAGACAAAATCAAAGTTACCATACTACAAGGTTATGGGCGATATCGGTCGCTTACCAAAGATCTGCCGTTGATAAAAGGTCTCTCTGCCTCGAGGAGCAACTTTGAGAGGTGTCCCAGCTCAAGGGGAGATAACTGCCATGCAGCCATGCTGCCTAGCAGGGAGAGCTCAAAGAAGGCTCACTTAGGCTGTCATATTTATAGGATAAAGTGGTTGGCTTGTAGTCAAATTACATGTGATAGAAAAGGTATGCAGGAGACTCCTTGTACCCACAACTAACTTTGTTCCTTGATAAAGGAGTCTTGGAAAAGCCACCTGCTATTCATGTGTCAATCGCATGATTGGTGTTCCAAGCTCATATACATCGATGCTCACTGTGTCACTCTGCTCCTTTGTGGGTTTTCAGAGAACAGATTGAAACTAGAGGAGTTCACGGCCTGGCTACAGCTCGGGCGTTTACCTCTTCCGGAGCCTGCACCAAACCATCGCCAGTCTGGTCAAGGGGTCGAGTGCATCCGTCACACTCCACCCCGTGACTACAGTCAATCCACTTTATCGACTCATAGAGTGGTAGCACGGTTACCTCTTGCCTCTATGTTATAAATATGTGGCGTGTTGTAGATCAGTGGTAAGAGCCCAATTATCTTAAAGTGTTTTAATTAATGTTAGTTATATACCATGTTACATACAAAATCAGTTGATTGTATACATTTTACATGCTGGATTGATGTAATTTGTTTCATTTTTTGCCAAACTCTGATATACAGAATGATTATAAGCAATAAACACAATAAGGTCAAAATCAACAAAACTGCAATTGCATGTAGCATCTAATTCAAAATTCCAGTTGCTGTTGGGGACCATCCAAAAAGAGTTTCCCACCAGTGATGTTCTCCATCGTTCTTCACTCTTTCCAGGACATGGTGTATCTCCTCTGCATCGTGATGGACAGTAATTAGGGGTTTTTGTCAGTTGTTCCGAATTCATTTTAACAATTGACTCAGGTCATTGTGTTGCAACAGTTTTCTCACCAATGTGAGATTCATTCCAATGGAGGTAGGCAATAAATCTTGATACGATGTATAGTTAGATTGTAAGAATTGGTGAGTTGTGACAGGAGCTGAATAGTTAAAGTTGCATCCTATGATTTTGGTAAAATTACAAATACAGATATTTGAGTGACTGTATATATCTATGGTGGTATTGTCTATAAATATAGAATCACAAAGGGTTCTCAAACACATCTGTTTCCAACATATACAAATATAGTTTCAGGGATTTCATCAGGATGTATTTCAAAATGACAAACATCTTGTTCAGTGTCAAGACAAATGTCTTGGGCCTTAATGGTATTACTTTCACAAATAAAACCCTGTTGTTCCCATCCAACACATGCATTGACATCAATAGTTTGCCATTTGTTCCCATTTTGTTGGGCCCATTCTCTATGTTCTAATGGATAGAGGACAGTTCCATGTTGATTTAATCCCAATGACTGGGTATATGGTGTATATCGAAGCATTGCGTAGCAATTATGTAAGGTTTAAGAACTGCCAGGGCTCTTCTAAGTAGTGATTTTAGCATCGTATAATTAATTGCAGCAGGTATTGGGATATCACCGAGTTCTCATCTATGCATGGCTTGTATGCAGGCAGCTTTTGTGATGGCTGTAGAGAGCTCGTTAAGAGATCTTATGGGGATTATAGAGGGTTCACCTCATTCCATAGCATCAATTCCTCCAGCCCAATAAGCTATCCTGCTAGTAATAGAATGGGATCCATCTGCCGGTTCTGGTCCTAAATTTAAGAGAACTCCTGGACCCCAAAAGCCATTTGCTTCATCTCCAGCCAGCATTATTCGGTCGCCGCCACTCAGGCAGACTCACCACAAATACTCTGTTTCAGTTTCACCTGGCTTTCTGCCATATTTCTCTTGCAAATTTGCCAGTTGTATTGGATCCTAGGGAGTGGCTCGTACAATGTATCATGGAGCACCACGCCGAGGTCCTTCAGATATTTCCCTTTTAAGAATAGGTCTGGCTTCATATTCAGGGGGATTTGAAGAAAGTAGAGTCATCATCTCCTGAATCACTATTATTGGGGTTACCCCATATATTCCCATCCCATACTTCCGGGGATGCAATTAATTTTCTAATCTGTACAATGTCAGGGGGATGAGGAGCATGCATAAGCTTCATTTTGACCCTTTATTCTAAATTTTTGTTTGCTTTCCTTTTCCTCCTGTAACTGTTTCTGCAGCTGTTCAATTTTCAAAGACAGTATTAACACAGCTGCCTTTCTGCCTTCAATATCTTCTTTTTGGTCCTGTTCCCTTTTATTGTTATTCCTCCTATATTGATGAGCAGCTTCTAAACAAGTACCTAGCATTTTGCAAATAATTCCTTTACCTTTTCCATTCTTTATACACCCTCGGGCTATATTTAGCTGTGTTTTCATAGCTTCCCAATCATGCCAATTCTCACAAGTCCATTCTTCTGAGAATTTGGGACTCAGACTTATTCCATGCTTTCGTAAGTAATCAGTGATACTACTTGCCATCCTGCCGACTATGCCAATTTGTCGCAAATGGGTGATTTAGAACACTTAAGGAATCACCAACAAAGGTATCAGCAAAAGCGTCTTTAATATGATGTTGTAAAAGTGCAACTTAACAAAGTTCAATGGCAAGGTTCACTCTATTATTTACTGCATGGAAGAATCATAGAAAGGAAAACTGAGGAGTTACACTCGAGTTAGAATGATTCACAGAGAAACCAGAGATGCAAAGAGTAAGGAAGACCCTCCCGTTGAGTCACAGGGTTCAGAGCAGACCCCCTTGCTTTCTGAACTAATGATGGAGCTTAGGTGAGGGTAGGTCCAGTCCTAGTCTCAGACTTGGTCAACATTTTATGTCTAATGGAGTAAGAAAGACCCTCCTGTTGAGTCACGAGGTTCAGAAAGGACACCCTTGCTTTCTAAATAAAAAAGAGGAACAAAACCCAGGAAAAACAAGTGATGCAACCGCTCACCACCCCGCCGACCAACAATAATTATAACCCCAGGCACCAGTATATGCTGGGAGGGCTGACCAGCTGGAAAGCAGCTCTGCAGAAAAGGCCCTGGGGGTCCTGGTGGATGCAAAATTGATCATGAGCTAGCAATGTGCCCTTGCTGCAAAGGCGGCTAATGGTATCCTGGGCTGCCTTAGGAGTGTTGCCAGCAGGTCGAGGGTGGTGATCATTCCCTCTGCTCAGCACTGGTGAGGTCACACCTGGAGTATTGTGTCCAGTATTGGGCTCCCCAGTACAAGAGAGATGGCGCTACTGGGGAAAGTCCAGCAAAGGGCCGCTAAGACGATGAAGGGACAGGAGCATCTCTCCTATGAGGAAAGACTGAGAGAGCTGGGACTGTTTAGCCTAGAGAACAGAAGGCTCAGAGGGGAATCTCATTATTGTAGATAAATACCTGAAGGGAGGGTGCAAAGAGGATGGAGCCAGGCTCTTTTCAGTGATATCCAGTGACAGGACAAGAGGCAATGGGCAGAAACGAAAACACAGGATGTTTCCTCTGAACATCGGGAAACATTTTTTGACTGTGAGGGTGACTGAGCACTGGAATAGGTTGCCCAGGGACGTTGTGGAATCTCCATCCATGGAGATATTCAAAAGCTGTCTGGACATGGTCCTGGGCAACTGCTCTAGGTGGCCCTGCTTGAGGAGGGGGGGCTGTACTAGATGACCTCCAGAGGTCCCTTCCAACCTCAACCATTCTGTGATTCTGTGATAATTATTTCTGTTTTTACAGCACTCGGGGAATCTAGCTGTCTTCAGATGAAGAAATAAAATTGGAATTGTCACCTCTGGTATCACTTTCACGATCAGGTAAAAACAACAAAAAACATTTGGAAATAGATGGATATTCAAACCTGTTTGGTTTAAATAAAGAGAGAAAGTTAAAATCTATTTTTCCCATATAGGAAGTGTGTAAACTGCATTTGCCCTTAGCTCCACCACTGCTCTGGGACTGGGCTGGGGAACTGCTTAGTTACATTATTGCAAAGATGCTCTCCCTTTCTGGTGCTTCTCTGTACTTTCCACCTGCAGTACAAGTCACTGGGAGGATGTCACATGTTTAGGGGGTTCAGATCCAGTGGGTTCTGGAAACCATACCAAAGCCACAGTATTAGCTTTTATTGCACATGCTGATTTGGTTTGCTGGCTGGAGGTTGTAGTGTGATCTCATTTTATCCCCTGCCTTTCACTAATTGCTACATCTCTGGTGTTTCCAAGGCTAGTTGTCAGTTTGGGGATCTAGAAATGATATTTTTCCCCATTGCAAATTAGCTTATTCCCCATCCATTTGGGAAAGGACGGGTCATTTTGAGGATTAGGTTACATTTATCACAATTTTGGCATGTGCCACAATGTTTGGAAAACCTAAAAAGGTACCAGATGACGGTCCCTGTGTCCTTGTGGACTATAAGGGCATTAGCACTAAGTTGATTGGTGAACAAGGGATGGGAGCAAGACTGTGTCTTATGCAGTTTACCTTCTGTCTCCTGTTTTCAGCCTGAAAGGACAGGTTGTGGCTTCCCATTGCAGTTACTGAGGCAATCCTGGAACTGCAGAAGGGCCGTAGCCTCTTTATGCCTCACCATCAGGCTTTTGTTCATTGTGGAGTTGAGAAACACCCCAAAACATGCTTTCTGGGTTATTGAACATTGCCAGTATTTGTTCATACATTTGTAGCCTTTCTCTGTAACTTTATTATTGTCTCATTGTTCCTATATTCCTATCTTTCATTTGATGTTTATCAGAGAAGTTACAGGGGTGGTGTAGTTCTCATATATAGGATGTAAGGAGCAAAACTGTGGGTTAGGTATTTTTATGAAAGCAATAAACATATTTTGAGGTGTGGTGGGTTGATCTTGGCTGGCTGCCAGGTGCCCACCAAGCCACTTTATCACTCCCTCTCCTCAGCAGGACAGAGGGGAAGAAAATAAGATGAAAAAGAGCTCGTGTGTCAAGATAAAGGCAGTTTAATAAAGAAAAGCAAAGGCCGTGCACAGAAGCAAAGGAAACAAAAAAAGAAGATTTTTTTTTTTCTCTACTTCCCATCAGCAGGTGATGTCCAGCCACTTCCTGGGAAGCAGGGCCTTGGCGATTGCTTCGGAAGACAAATACTTTAATAACAAATGCCCCCACTCCTCCTCCTTTCCTCGAGCTTTTATTGCTGAGCACAATGTCATATGATATGAAATATCTCTTTGGTCAGTACATGTCAGCTGTCCCAGCTATGTCCCCTCCCAACCTCTTGCTCACCCCCAGCCTACTGGCCTTTGGGGCGGGGGGGGGGCGGGTGGGGGTTGGAGAGTGCCTTGATGCTGTGAGCACTGCTCAGCAGTAGCCAAAACACTGGTGTGTTATCAACACCTTTCTAGCTACCAATACAAAGCACAGCACTATGAGGGGTGCCATGGGAAAAGTTAACTCCATCCCAGTCAAACCCAATACAATCTCCACCCTTTATTCCATACCATTTGTGTCATGCTCAGGTCCCACATAACTTAATACATTTATAGATCTTCTAACCATCCCATTGTATCTAATTCTCATTACTGAAATCCCTTCTTACCAACACTTACAACTTATACTGTATACTTAAACCATCTTTATACCCAGCATACATTCTCATTAACTACTCTCCCCTGTCCTTTAACAGATAGATAGATATTATCCTCTGTATTGGACCCCATGCTGGAGCAGGGGAAGAGTGTGAGGAGGAAGGAGCCACAGAGACAACGTATGATGAACTGACTGCAACCCTCATTTCCTGTTGCCCTGTGCTGCTGGGGGGGAGGAGGTAGAGAAACTGGGAGTGAAGTGGAACACCGGAAGAAGGAAGGGGTGGGGGAAGCTGTTTTTGAGATTTGGTTTTATTTCTCATTACCCTACTGTGATTTGATTGGCAATAAATTAAATTAATTACCCCAAGCTGAGTCTGTTTTGCCCATGACGGTAACTGCTGAGTGATCTCCCTGTCTGTCGTGGTTTAACCCCAGCCAGCAACAAAGCACCACACAGCCGCTCACTCACTCCCCACCCCAGTGGGATGGGGGAGAGAATTGGAAGGGTGAAAGTCAGAAAATTCGTGGGTTGAGGTAAGAACAGTTTAATAATTGAAGTAAAATAAAATAGAATAGCAGTAATAGTTGTAATAATAATAATAATATAATACAATAATAATATACAAAGCAAGTGATACACGACACAATTGCTCACCACCCCCTGACTGATGCCCAGCACATCCCTGAGCAGTGATCACTGCCTCCCAGCCAACTCCCCCCAGTTCATATACTGAGCATGATGTCATATGGTATGGAATAGCCCTTTGGCCAGTCTGGGTCAGCTGTCCTGGCTGTGCTCCTTCCTAGCTTCTTGTGCACCTGGCAGAGCATGGGAAGCTGAAAAGTCCTTGACTAGTATAAACACTACTCAGCAACAACTAAAACATCAGTGTGTTATCAACATGATTCTCATCCTAAATCCAAAACACAGCACTATACCAGCTACTGGGAAGAAAATTAACTCTATCCCAGCTGAAACCAGGACAGTATCCACCCCTTATTCCATACCATATACGTCATGCCCAGGTCTTACACTTTCCAATACATTCCAATTAATCACCACCACTTTTCCTATCTTTTGATATATATATACACACACACACACACAGATATCATTTCCTTAGTCTATAGGCTATCCCTCTAAAAGGTCTGTTGAGTTCATTCAGTCCGTGACTTTCGGCTCCATCTGTCATAACAGTCTTTCAGGGCAGGAGAGATGGTGTGTGGTGTTGGATTGTTGCATGCTGAAGCCGGTTCTGGTTCCATCACTGCTGCACTTTGTTCGGTTTCCTCAAAGTTCATTCTTCATTAATTTGGGTGATTCTTACTGTATACTGTTGATATGGCACATAGTAATCATAGAAGTGATGACATCCAGTATAATATATCAGCTAACATACCATTCAGTTCATTGGCTATTTTCACCCAAAATCAAATCCCCCTGAGGTACACACTGGACTTCCCCATCCTCCCGCATCACCCACCAAGTGCACCCAGGTCCCTGAGCAAAATCAATCCCACGAATTGGTTTTCCTTTGCCTGAGGCAGGAGTTGACTAACCAGGTGGCCTTTGCTAAATGTGTATCCCAATGTCTGAATGTCCCACCACCCATTGCTCTCAGTGTAGTCTTTAACAGTCCATTGTATCGTTCGATTTTCCCGGAGGCTGGTGCATGATAGGGGATGTGATACACCCACTCAATGCCATGCTCTTTGGCCCAGGTGTCTATGAGGCTGTTTCGGAAATGAGTCCCATTACGTGACTCAATTCTTTCTGGGTGCCATGTTGCCACAGGACTTCCTTTTCAAGGCCCAGGATAGTGTTCCGGGCGGTGGCATGGGGCACGGGATATGTTTCCAGCCATCCGGTGGTTGCTTCCACCATTGTAAGCACATGGCGCTTGCCTTGGCGGGTTTGTGGGAGTGTGATATAATCAATCTGCCAGGCCTCCCCGTATTTGTATTTCAGCCATCGTCCTCCATACCAGAGAGGCTTGAACCGCTTGGCTTGCTTGATTGCAGTGCATGTTTCACATTCATGGATAATCTGTGCAATGGCATCAACAGTCAAGTCCACCCCTCGATCACGAGCCCAGCTATATGTTGCATCATTGCTTCCTTGGTGGCCTGAGGTGTCATGGGCCCACCAAGCTAGAAATAATTCACCCTTATGTTGCCACTCCAGATCCACCTGAGCCACTTCAATCTTAGCAGCCTGATCCACCTGCTGGTTGTTTTGATGTTCTTCAGTGGCCTGACTCTTGGGTACCTGAGCATCTACGCGATGTACTTTTACAACCAGGTTCTCCATCTGGGCAGCAATGTCTTGCCACAATGCGGCAGCCCAGATGGGTTTGCCTCTGCGCTGCCAGTTGCTCTGCTTCCATTGCTGCAACCATCCCCACAGGGCATTTGCCACCATCCATGAATCAGTACAGAGAGAGAGCGTTGGCCACTTTTCTCGTTCGGCAATATCTAAAGCCAGCTGGATGGCTTTCACCTCTGCAAACTGACTCGATTCACCTTCTCCTTCAGCAGTTTCTGCAACTTGTTGTACAGGACTCCATACAGCAGCTTTCCACCTCCGATGCTTCCCCACAAGACAACAGGACCCATCAGTGAACAGGGCATATTGCTTCTCATTTTCTGGCAGTTTATTATATGGTGGGGCCTCCTCAGCATACGTCACCTCCTGCTCTGGCGATATTCTGAAATCTGTGCCTTCTGGCCAGTCCACGATCACTTCCAAGATTCCTGGGCGACTGGGGTTTCCTATTCGAGCCCATTGTGTGATCAGTGCGACCCACTTACTCCACGTAGCATCAGTTGCATGATGTGTACAGGGGATCCTCCCTTTGAACATCCAGCCCAGCACTGGCAGTCGGGGTGCCAGGAGGAGCTGTGCTTCAGTACCAACCACTTCCCAAGCAGCTCGAACCCCTTCATATGCTGCCAATATCTCTTTTTCAGTTGGAGTATAGCAGGCCTTGGATCCTCTGTATCCCTGACTCCAAAACCCTAGGGGTCGACCTCGAGTCTCCCCTGGTGCTTTCTGCCAGAGGCTCCAGTGAAAGGGTTAAAGCCAAGATAGACAAAGCCACTGCATCAAAATGCCTCCTGAAAAGCCTAGGGGCAAGGAGTATATTTAAATATCTTAGTCACTTAACTAAACACAAGAAAGGCCTTTGTCATTTAGGGAGTAGTTAGAAGGGTTGTAAGATAAGGGGGCTCTGGGATTATCCCATCTCAGACAACTGGGCCTTGGGAGAACAAATGCGTGGAAGATAGGAAGTCACAACAGGATGACGACAGCCTTGAAGGACACAGTTTACCTGATGCTGGGACTGAGTTTGCGCAGAAGTAGAGGTCAATCAGCGAGCACAGGGAAGAAGACTACGAGCCTTCATCTGAAGACCCCCAAAGACCACCTGAAGACCACCACGGGAGACAACTGCGCATGCGGATTGGACATTTGCATATGTTAATAAGTTCCGTGAAACCTCATGTTTATGTAAATGAATCCTCGGAAATCCTGTGAATATGTAGGACTTTATAGTATATAATCTCTGAAAGTCCACCAAATCGGGGGAGCACTTATGGTGGAGAATCCCCAGTGCTGCCCAGCGCTGCAATAAAGAATACCTGCTTAATAGTAACTTCCTTGCTATTGAGTTTCATTTCAGGGACTCTCTGAATACTCCGTTTCTCCCTTGGAGAGATTCGGACTGTGAGGAGAAGAAATATATAGGTGTGTTAAATCCTGCTTCTGGGAAGAAGTAGCTGAAGAAATGATTGAACACATTGGTCATTTCTCTTATGATGATGTCCCAACCTGGGTCCCTGGAGAGCACATGATCTTCAGCTGTGCCCTGTAACACTCGTCCCTCAATCTATGTTTCTACATGAGCTCGGGCTGCCTTTAATACAAGCTGCTTCTCAGTTTCAGTCATAGCCCCTAGCATAAGATCCACATCTTTCCAATCCGGGTCCAAATTCTTAGTAATCCACTCAAACCTTTTCGCAATCCCACTTGGGTCCTCCCTATACCTCTTAACTGCATCCTTCCACTTATCCACATCATCCATCTGGAAAGGCACTTTTCTTCTGCCTTTCTGGGTCTCTCTTTCACCTTCAAACACCTCTGTCCAATACTACATGCTGAACAACACTGCTTCAACTTCCCTAACTCTTTCTGATTTTCCTTTTCCAAAGCCAACACCATGGGATCTTGGGGAGCAAAATTAAAACCACAATCTTTCTGCCACTCAGGGTGATTTCGGAGGGTGAAAACCATATCCGCATACATAGCTTCGTCCCATTTTCCCTTCCTCCTTAAAAATAACAGGAGTTGCAGCAAGGCATTATACTTCGGAGTCCCATTCAAAGGCCACTTTTCTTCATCATCTAATTTATACAGTGGCCATCACTGATTACAATACTTAATTAGAGTTTTCTTATTCACATTTCCTCCAGGAGGACCCCCTATGTCCTTCCAGTGATATAAAATGCAACCTAGTGGAGATTTCTTTGGTATTTCTTTACTTTGTTGTGACCCTCCCATTTTATTGGTCCCAGTTCTCTCCTGTATTCCCACAGTATCTTAACAGTTAGTTCCACGGTCCACACTTTACCACTTAGAGGGTTACAGAATTACTGTTTTACATCCTTACAACCTTTTTCTTTCGCTTCGTCCGTCTCTGGCCGTTTCCCTCGCGGGACAACGAAACCGCGGATCAGGACTCCGCACTCGCTTCGTACTAAGAGTACGTCTCATTCACACACGCACAGGACAGCATACACACTTTTGACGACAAAACACTCAAATACCAAGTACGTCTCATTCACACACGCGCAGGACAGTATAGACACTTTTGACAACAAAAAGCTCACATACCAATACAATGAACAAAAATCCTAAAAGCAAACACAGAGCAACTACTTGTCCTTATAACATGCCAAACACAATCCCAAAATCAAATAACCGAGTTCCAAAGCCAAGATCCAATATACCCAAATGCAAGCGTTCCAAATGAGCACCGAAGTACTCCCAGATGAGCACAGAAGTGCTCCCAGATGGGCACCGAAGTGCCCCCAGATGAGCACCGAAGTGCCCCCAGTGTATACCTTTAAGGCGCTAGCAGCCCGGTATACTCCACCAAGCGTGAACCACTCACGGTTTACAGGGGTTTCCGACAGATGACTAGTCCCAAACCAAATTTAAGAAAGAATACCTTTTTCCGAAGACGGTCCTTGTCTGCTCCCGCAGCGATCCGATTGAGGCAAGGAGTCCCTCCGGAAATTTTCCGGGGGTACCCTGGGGAGTCCCGTTCTCAACGGGTCCTGCAGCCGAGCAGAGAGGGTCCCATCTGGGGTGCCAAAACTGATACAAAAATTCACGGATGCTTCTCCTCACAGTCCGAATCTCTCCAAGGGAGAAACGGAGTATTCAGAGAGTCCCTGAAATGAAACTCAATAGCAAGGAAGTTACTATTAAGCAGGTATTCTTTATTGCAGCGCTGGGCAGCACTGGGGATTCTCCACCATAAGTGCTCCCCCGATTTGGTGGACTTTCAGAGATTATATACTATAAAGTCCTACATATTCACAGGATTTCCGAGGATTCATTTACATAAACATGAGGTTTCACGGAACTTATTAACATATGCAAATGTCCAATCCGCATGCGCAGTTGTCTCCCGTGGTGGTCTTCAGGTGGTCTTTGGGGGTCTTCAGATGAAGGCTCGTAGTCTTCTTCCCTGTGCTCGCTGATTGACCTCTACTTCTGCGCAAACTCAGTCCCAGCATCAGGTAAACTGTGTCCTTCAAGGCTGTCGTCATCCTGTTGTGACTTCCTATCTTCCACGCATTTGTTCTCCCAAGGCCCAGTTGTCTGAGATGGGATAATCCCAGAGCCCCCTTATCTTACAACCATTTTAACTGCTCTCTAAATGACAAAGGCCTTTCTTTTGTTTAGTTAAGTGACTAAGATATTTAAAATATCCTCCTTGCCCCTAGGCTTTAATTCTTTCAGGAGGCATTTTGATGCAGTGGCTTTGTCTATCTTGGCTTTAACCCTTTCAGTCCTTCCCAGACTGGTCCAAGGGATACTGCATGAATTATCTCCTGTTTAATTTATTCAAAAAGCTTGTCGTTGCTCAGGGCCCAGCACAGTGCGATGAGTTGTGCCTCTTTGGAATAACCACAGCACTTCTTTTTCAAGCATTCTGTCACTTCATCAGGATCCTGTAGTTGTTCAGGAGTGAAGTTCCAGATCATTGGAGGTGAGAAGTTCTCTAAGTACCTGCCGGTATTTTCCCACATGCCGCGCCACCCATGACTGTCCAGCCTCAGGGCAGATCTCTGGCTAATTTTTTTAAATAGTTGTTTAAACCTAAACAAGACCTGAAACACATTCAGGAGACAGCAATAGGAGCATGCTGGTTTGAACATCCCAAGGATATTAAAAATTCTCGAGAGCTGGTGTAACTAGCCTGAAGGAGAAAGGGAAGGTAAAAGAACGGGGGAAAGCATCCCCCCCCTCCCGTCTTCCCCATAGATTGGTTCTCCGAGAAGAGGTGAAGAGTGTCATTATTAATTATTTCCGAGAGATGGCGTCCGAGGTACGGAGATGACAGCAATACCAAATAAAATACCAAATGAGTTTTTTGACTAGTAATATTATCGTATCATAAGCCGATGTTACACAGTACAGTAAAATGATAATCCTGATCCATCTCCCAGAGGTGATAAACAGCACCACAGGGAATGAATACTGCAAGTGAGGAATTACATAATACAACCATGCGAACAAATAAACCACCATTGTGACCAGCCACTATTAAACTAATATAATGAATGCTTATAAAAAATTTATTTTAACATGCATTGGTCAGATCTGTCGTTATCTCAACCTTTCGTGCCCCACGTTGGGCACCAAAAAGGACTGTCGTGGTTTAACCCCAGCCAGCAACTAAGCACCACACAGCCGCTCAGCCACCCTCCCCCTCCCGGTGGGATGGGGGAGAAAATCGGAAGGGTGAAAGTGAGAAAACTCGTGGGTTGAGATAAGAACAGTTTAATAACTGAAATAAAACAAAATAATAACAACAACAATAACAGTGAAAATGAAAACAACAACAACAAAAAGCACAACCTAGGAAAAGCAAGTGATGCAACTGCTCACCACCCGCCAACCGATGCCCAGCCAGTCCCCGAGCAGTGATCACTGCCCCCCGGCCAACTCCCCCCAGTTCATATACTGAGCATGATGTCATATGGTATGGAATAGCCCTTTGGCCAGTCTGGGTCAGCTGTCCTGGCTATGCTCCCTCCCAGCTTCTTGTGCACCTGGCAGAGCATGGGAAGCTGACAAGTCCTTGACTGGTGTGAGCACTACTTAGCAACAAATAAAACATTAGTGTGTTATCAACATTCTTCTCACACTAAATCCAAAACACAGCACTATACCAGCTACTAGGAAGAAAACTAACTCTAGCTCAGCTGAAACCAGGACATATCTACAGAGAACTTAGCTATCTTAAAGGCTCAACCTATCTTCTTGTGCACTGACATATCACGGTAGATAATACTTTTTAGGGATCTTCCAACTACTGGCTATATGGAAGAAGGTCTGTAATACATATAGTATAGAATCGAAACATGTAGTTGTCTATATGTACAGCTATAATTAATAACAGACCCTATGTAGACCACCTGTCTTGTCCTTAGATTTTATTTTTTTCATTGGTGTTCTCTATATCTTGAATAAGTTCATTTTTAATGAGTTGTTATGTCAACTAAATCAATCCCTGGATTCAATACCAGCATCATAAGAGAAATGACCAATATGTTCAATCATTTCTTCAGCTACTTCTTCCCAGAAGCAAGATTTAACACACCTATATATTTTTTTTAATTATCATCCACAGTCATGCATCTTGATAATGCCAATAGTTTAATATAGAGGGACTATTACCAGAAAAGTTCACACTGAATTTAGACTCCATTTCCCATTACAGTTCTTAATGTTCATCTGTATTATCAACTGTAGGTATGTTCTACTATTTGCTTAATGGATACACTCTCTTAGTAGGATGGAAGAATCTGGACAGCATGTATATAATGAAAAGCAATTTATTTCTGTATTGGGTCTGGCTGGGATAGAGTTAACTTTCCCCATATCAGCCCTCATAGTGCTGTGCTTTGTATTTGTAGCTAGAAAGGTGTTGATAACACACCAGTGTTTTGGCTACTGCTGAGCAGTGCTCCCACAGCATCAAGTCTGTCTCTCCAACCCCACCCCACCCCCAAATGCTAGCAGGCTGGGGGTGGGCAAGAGGTTGGGAGGTTCAGGACAGCTGAACCAAAGTGACCAAAGGGATATTCCATACCCTATGAGGTCGTGCTCAGCAATAAAAGCTAAGAGAAAGGAGGAGGAGGAGGGTCATTCATTATTAAGGCATTAAGGGACTTCACCTGACTGCCATGACTTTTCAAATATCATGGAGAGTGGCTGGCTTGGCAACTACATCAGCCAATTCCCTCAGGACTCTGGGATGCATCTCATCAGGACCCATAGACTTATGTATGTTCTGGTTCCTCAGGTGGTCACGAACCTGATCTTCGCTTACAGTGGGAGGACCTCTTCCCCCCTGATCCCCGTCAAATGGCCCATTGACTCGGCAGGTGTGAGGAGAGAGGCTGCCAGTGAAGACTGAGGCAAAAAAGTTGTTGAGCACCTCAGCCTTCTCCATCTGTTGTTACCAGCTTGCCACTTTTGCTCATCAGAGGGGGTACGCTTTCCTTAACCTTCCTTTTCTGGTTGACGTACCTGTAGAAGCCCTTCTTATTATTCTTTGCGTCCCTCGCCACGTACAGCTCCAGCCGCGCCTTGGCCTTCCTGATCCCATCCCTACACAACCAGGTAGTGGCCCTGTACTCTTCCCAAGATACCAGTCCCTTCTTCCAATGCCTGTGCATTCTCTTCTTGCCCTTTAGTTTGACCCACAGGTCATGGCTCAGCCATGCCGGCCTCTTCCCTTCCTTGCCCGATTTCCTGCACCTGGGGATCGAGAGCTCTTGTGCCCCATGGAAAGCATCCTTAAAGACCTGCCAGCTCTGTTCTGCTCCCTTGTCCCTGAGGGCCATTTCCCAGGGGGTCCTGTTGATTAACTCCTTGAAGAGCTGGAAGTTTGCTTTCCTAAAATTCAGGGTCCTGACTTTACTCTTCACCTGACCCTTATCTCTCCGGACTGTGAACTCTACCAGTGTGTGATCGCTGCAGCCGAGGCTGCCTCCAATCCTGACATCACCAATGAGCTCACTTGCATTGGTGACCACCAGGTCCAGTACTGCATCCCCTCTGGTAGGGCTATCTATTACCTGGCTTAAGAAGTTGTCCTCCATGCACTCCAGGAGCCTCCTAGATTGCCTACCGCCTGCCGTGTTACTTTCCCAGCAGATGTCGGGGTGGTTGAAATCCCCCAGCAGGACGAGAGCCTGAGAACGCGAAGCTTCCTGTAGTTGGAGAAAAAAGGCTTCATCAATAGGCTCCCCTTGATCAGGCGGCCTGTAGTAGACCCCAACCACGAGGTTCCCTTTGTTGCCTTGGTCTCTAATTCTTACCCATAAGCTTTCAACCTGCTCATGGCTATTCTTCAGGGACAGCTCTTCACATTCTATCCGTTTCTTGACGTAGAGGGCAACGCCTCCGCCCCTCCTACCTCGCCTGTCCCTTCTGAACAGCCTGTAGCCTTCGATAGCTGCACTCCAGTCATGGGATTCATCCCACCAAGTTTCAGTGATGGCAACCAGGTCATAACTTTCTAGCAGCACGGTAGCTTCCAGCTCCTCCTGTTTGTTGCCCATGCTGCGTGCATTGGTGTAGAGGCACTTCAGCTGGGCTGTCATCCGTGTCATCTTCTTGGAGGAACACCCCTTGGTTCCCTTGAGGAATTTCTCTGATATTTCCCTGTTGGCTCCTATTACCTCAAGAGCCCCCTGCTCATCCCTGTAGGACTTTGACTGTGCTGCAGTGTCTCCAGCACGCTGTGGGAATAAATGAGATTGTGTTTTACTTTGACGAGATGCAGCTGTGCCCTTGAGGCTTGTTACAAACAGGTTCGCAGGAATGCAGCTGTGGCCTTGAGGCTTGTTACAAACAAGTTTGTGAAACTCAGAGGCAGAAAAATAAGGATGAGATTGGATACATCCCTGAAAGAGGAATTCGCGTGCACCAACTTGAAGAACCAATAAGCAAAGCTGGAGATGCGTGGACACTAGATAATATTATAAAAGAGATAGATTGTAAAAATAAAGGGGCTTCGCCTAAACTCATATGCGGAGTCCATGTTTAATTGCCACAAATGGTGACCCCGACGTGATTCGGTCCTACGACGTGATTTGGTCCTAAGAACCGCGGACGAGAGAGCGGCTGGTCGCAAGCTCAGCTGAACTTTATTGCAGCGGACCATAGAGCTGAACTCTACTGCAGCGGACCAGAGAGCTGCTTGTCGACAATTAATCGCCTCGGGAAAAAGAGGTGAGCAGCTGGGAACGGGAAAATGGGGGCGCAAATGTCCTCGGAAGAAAAATCTATTTTGCGTATATTTTTGCGAATCCTTGCAAAAAGGGGCATAAATTATGATGAAGGAAAGGTTCGGTTGTTGTTAACTTGGCTGCGAAAAAACGGGCAACAAGTGACCGCAGCGACCGCGTTCCAGGTGGAGACTTGGGAGGAGGCAGGAAAAGTGTTATGGGAAGCGGCCACCAGGGGGGACAGTAATGCCACAAGTGTTTTGACGACGTGGCGTTTACTGAAAGACTCTTTAGAACAATTAAAGTCAGACCGAAAGGCTGCAGCCTCTGCTACCACTCCGGAGCTAACCCCGCAGGGCACGCCGGAGACACCGACATTGGGTTCGTCCTCCGACATATCTCTGTTAGTGGGGGCTCAGGCTGCACAACCCTCCACCCCCCCCCGCGCCGCCACTACCCTCTGCGCCGTTTTCTCCTTCACCTGCTCCTATGGCTTCAACACCTCCGCTAGACCTTCCGATCCCTGCAACCAGTACCCCTCCACTTCCCCGCCCACCCCCGGCCCCCGCTGCGTCGGCACTCTTACCGCCTTTCTCTACCGCTTCTAATGCTGATACTCCACAAACCGATAATCAATTGCCGCCCGAGGAATGGGGGGCATCAGCCGCTGCTACGAGGTGGCAAAGGATTAGACACCAAGCGTTGCAAGTGGGAGATACAGCTTTTTGTTCAGCGATCGCGTGTCCCGTCATATGCAGCAACGCAAATGTCCCCGATGAGCATGAACCTTTTGGCTATAATGTTTTAAAAGATCTACGACAAACGATTGCCGCGCATGGACTGGGTTCTCCTTTTACACAATCCCTGCTACGGGGAATATTTACAAATGAAATGGTACCATTTGATATATACACGCTTATTAATCTTATATTGACCCCAACGCAAAAGGTGATCTTTGAAAGCACCTGGCGTACCGCCTGTCAAAACGCCACAATTATCAATAAGCAGCGACAACAAGGCGACCCTTTACAAGGGGCAGGACTCCCTCAGCTTATGGGGGATCCGCCGCTAAATCACCCAACGTTATAGGCACGGTTACGACCAGAGATATTAGCACAAGGCAGAGACCTTGCTTTACAGGCATTACTAAGAGTGCCGGATGCCGGAAGAGCGACAAAATCATTTACATTAATAAAGCAAGGGGCAGGAGAGGGATATATCTCATTCTTAGATCGTCTTAAAGAGGCTTTGGAAAACCAAGTCAAAAATGCAGAAGCAAGAGAGGTCCTACTCCTAAAATTAGCCTTTGAAAATGCGAATACGGACTGTAAAAAAGTGCTTTTGCCTCTAAAAAATCCCTCCTTAATGGATATGACAGAAGCTACCCAGAAGGTGGGGTCAATGTCACATAATATGGAAACATTAGCTACAGCTTTTGCCACTGCAATGAAAGTACAGAAATCATGTTTCTTCTGTGGAAAAACTGGACATTTTAAAAGAGATTGCCCACAATTGAGAAGGGGAGGAAAACCGAGCGCACCAAGCGCACCTGGACTATGTCCAAAATGTAAAAAAGGAAGGCATTTCACGAACCAATGTCGATCGAAATATGACGTAGATGGCAAACCATTATTACCGAGATCGGGAATCTCGCGAGGGAGCGCAAAAGCGGAGCGCGCTCAGACAGCAAATACGCCGTTACAAGCCTTTCCGATTGTCTCCGAGCCAGCACCGCCGGCAGTGCCGGACTAGATGTTTCCACATTCACCACGAGGCCAAGCCATAGTAGAACGCGCACATCGCACTCTAAAATCCATGTTGCAAAAACAAAAAGGGGGAATGCCAGGGGCCGCTCCAGCAGACAGACTAAGTAAAGCCGTGTATGTGTTAAACTACCTGAATATGTCTGAAAATAATATTCCTGTTATTATCTCTCATTTTCTGTCTCTTCAATCAAAAGATTTAACAGCCACACCACAGAAGGCCCGAGTTTTTACAAAATCGCTACAAACGGGTAATTGGGAAGGTCCTTTTGATCTACTAACCTGGGGCAGAGGGTATGCTTGTGTCTCAACAGATGTAGGACCTAAGTGGGTACCTGCAAGGTGCGTAAGACCGGCTCTTGCATCGGATAACAGGAACGAGCAGCAGAAGACACTGAACTCCAAGAAGACTGATGGGGAATGACTTATCAGATAACTCCGAATCAATCCATAAAGCAATCAAAGATTTGAAGGAGGGGGTTAGCAAATTACAAGTCAGTGATGGATTTGGTTGGCTGAATCACTTACTAACAAGTTGGGGAATTGGCGGGTGGATAATGTCTCTAATCAAAATGGGTCTTTTGTTGTTACTAATATTTTGCGCTATAATAATGATAGTTTCTTGTCTAGTGTCTTGGGTACAGAAAATGCTACAGAATATGATTAAACAAGCTTTTGTGGTAGAAAAACAAGGGGGGAATTGTGGGAATAAATGAGATTGTGTTTTACTTTGACGAGATGCAGCTGTGCCCTTGAGGCTTGTTACAAACAGGTTCGCAGGAATGCAGCTGTGGCCTTGAGGCTTGTTACAAACAAGTTTGTGAAACTCAGAGGCAGAAAAATAAGGATGAGATTGGATACATCCCTGAAAGAGGAATTCGTGTGCACCAACTTGAAGAACCAATAAGCAAAGCTGGAGATGCGTGGACACTAGATAATATTATAAAAGAGATAGATTGTAAAAATAAAGGGGCTTCGCCTAAACTCATATGCGGAGTCCATGTTTAATTGCCACAGCACGCCTCAGATCAACAGGCTGAGGGCCCTCACTAGCACCCCATCCCCCGCTAGTACCCCATCCCTCTAACCATGGCGTGCCATCCCACCGCTTATCACAGGCAAGCCTGATATCAACCCCCTCCCCTTCAAGTCTATTTTAAAGCCCTGTCGATGAGTTCTGCAAGCTCCTCAGCAAAGACCCTCTTCCCCCTTTGAGAAAGGTGAATCCCGTCCAGATGCCAGCAAGCCTGGTGCCGTGTAGGCCATCCCATTGTTGAAAAACCCAAAATTGTGATGATGACACCAGCCACGGAGTCATGTATTAATGGACTGGATCCGTTTGTTCCTTTCAATGTTCCTGTCCTCAACTGGAAGGAGGGAGGAACAACTAACCTGTGCTCCCGATTCCCTTACCAACCGTCCCAAGGCCCTGAAGTCTCTCTTGATTGCTTTTGGACTACAGGTTGCAGCTTCCTCTCCACCTACATGGAAGGTCAATAACGGGTAGTAGTCCAAGGGTTGTACCAGGCTGGGAAGTTTCCTGGTGATGTCCTTAACCTGGGCCCCAGGGAGGCAGCAGACTTCCCTTTGAGGAGGGTTTGGCCGGCATATTGGACCCTCTGTCCCCTTCAGAAGGGAGTCACCTACAACTATAACCCTTCTTTCCTTCCTCGTGGAGGTGGTTGTGATACTGTGGGTAGGCCTATCTAACCTTGGAGACACCTCTGGTGTAGATGGACTATCATCCACATCCTTCCTTGACTGGCCTTCCACTTCCAGAGCCTCATACCTGTTGGACAGAGGCACCTGCGAGGGTGTAGTGGGCAAGGAGGGAGTTCGCCTTCTGCCCTGAGCATGGCCTTGCCTCCGTTCACTTCTTTCCTTTAGGCTGCTGCCTGGCAGTGGGAGGATACAGGGTCCCCTTGATCTTGAGTATTTCCTGTTTGGTGCTCCTTTTTCTGATCCAGGGAGGGCAGAACTTGGCTCCACCAGTCAATCTCTCGCTCAGCCTCCCTGATGCTTCTCAACCTTTCTACTTCCTCTTGTAGCTCTGCCACCAAGCTGAGCAGATCATCCACCTGTTCACACCTCACACAGCTGTTCTCACTACTGCCATCTGTTACCAGTGAAAGGCTCTGGCACCCTCTGCAGCCTGAGACCTGGATGGCTGCGTGGTTTGTTGGGAGCACAGTTTGGGTTGCCACATCCAGGTTGCACCAGGGGAGGTTCAGACTGGACATTAGGAAGCATTTCTTTACCGAGAGGGTGGTCAAACACTGGAACAGGCTTCCTCGAGAGGTGGTTGATGCCCCATGCCCATCAGTGTTTAAGAGGCATTTGGACAATGCCCTTAATAACATGCTTTAGCTTTTGGTCAGCCCTGAATTGGTCAGGCAGTTGGACTAGATGATCATTGTAGATCCCTTCCAACTGAAATAGTCTAGTCTATTCTATCTTTGAAACCCTCCCAGTGTCTGGTGTCATAGATAAGTAACTGTAGCAAGACGGTTATTGGTCCCAGTTCTCTCCTGTATTCCCACAGTATCTTAACAGTTAGTTCCACGGTCCACACTTTACCACTTAGAGGGTTACAGAATTACTGTTTTACATCCTTACAACCTTTTTCTTTCGCTTCGTCCGTCTCTGGCCGTTTCCCTCGCGGGACAACGAAACCGCGGATCAGGACTCCGCACTCGCTTCGTACTAAGAGTACGTCTCATTCACACACGCACAGGACAGCATACACACTTTTGACGACAAAACACTCAAATACCAAGTACGTCTCATTCACACACGCGCAGGACAGTATAGACACTTTTGACAACAAAAAGCTCACATACCAATACAATGAACAAAAATCCTAAAAGCAAACACAGAGCAACTACTTGTCCTTATAACATGCCAAACACAATCCCAAAATCAAATAACCGAGTTCCAAAGCCAAGATCCAATATACCCAAATGCAAGCGTTCCAAATGAGCACCGAAGTACTCCCAGATGAGCACAGAAGTGCTCCCAGATGGGCACCGAAGTGCCCCCAGATGAGCACCGAAGTGCCCCCAGTGTATACCTTTAAGGCGCTAGCAGCCCGGTATACTCCACCAAGCGTGAACCACTCACGGTTTACAGGGGTTTCCGACAGATGACTAGTCCCAAACCAAATTTAAGAAAGAATACCTTTTTCCGAAGACGGTCCTTGTCTGCTCCCGCAGCGATCCGATTGAGGCAAGGAGTCCCTCCGGAAATTTTCCGGGGGTACCCTGGGGAGTCCCGTTCTCAACGGGTCCTGCAGCCGAGCAGAGAGGGTCCCATCTGGGGTGCCAAAACTGATACAAAAATTCACGGATGCTTCTCCTCACAGTCCGAATCTCTCCAAGGGAGAAACGGAGTATTCAGAGAGTCCCTGAAATGAAACTCAATAGCAAGGAAGTTACTATTAAGCAGGTATTCTTTATTGCAGCGCTGGGCAGCACTGGGGATTCTCCACCATAAGTGCTCCCCCGATTTGGTGGACTTTCAGAGATTATATACTATAAAGTCCTACATATTCACAGGATTTCCGAGGATTCATTTACATAAACATGAGGTTTCACGGAACTTATTAACATATGCAAATGTCCAATCCGCATGCGCAGTTGTCTCCCGTGGTGGTCTTCAGGTGGTCTTTGGGGGTCTTCAGATGAAGGCTCGTAGTCTTCTTCCCTGTGCTCGCTGATTGACCTCTACTTCTGCGCAAACTCAGTCCCAGCATCAGGTAAACTGTGTCCTTCAAGGCTGTCGTCATCCTGTTGTGACTTCCTATCTTCCACGCATTTGTTCTCCCAAGGCCCAGTTGTCTGAGATGGGATAATCCCAGAGCCCCCTTATCTTACAACCCTTCTAACTACTCCCTAAATGACAAAGGCCTTTCTTGTGTTTAGTTAAGTGACTAAGATATTTAAATATACTCCTTGCCCCTAGGCTTTTCAGGAGGCATTTTGATGCAGTGGCTTTGTCTATCTTGGCTTTAACCCTTTCACTGGAGCCTCTGGCAGAAAGCACCAGGGGAGACTCGAGGTCGACCCCTAGGGTTTTGGAGTCAGGGATACAGAGGATCCAAGGCCTGCTATACTCCAACTGAAAAAGAGATATTGGCAGCATATGAAGGGGTTCGAGCTGCTTGGGAAGTGGTTGGTACTGAAGCACAGCTCCTCCTGGCACCCCGACTGCCAGTGCTGGGCTGGATGTTCAAAGGGAGGATCCCCTGTACACATCATGCAACTGATGCTACGTGGAGTAAGTGGGTCGCACTGATCACACAATGGGCTCGAATAGGAAACCCCAGTCGCCCAGGAATCTTGGAAGTGATCGTGGACTGGCCAGAAGGCACAGATTTCAGAATATCGCCAGAGCAGGAGGTGACGTATGCTGAGGAGGCCCCACCATATAATAAACTGCCAGAAAATGAGAAGCAATATGCCCTGTTCACTGATGGGTCCTGTTGTCTTGTGGGGAAGCATCGGAGGTGGAAAGCTGCTGTATGGAGTCCTGTACAACAAGTTGCAGAAACTGCTGAAGGAGAAGGTGAATCGAGTCAGTTTGCAGAGGTGAAAGCCATCCAGCTGGCTTTAGATATTGCCGAACGAGAAAAGTGGCCAACGCTCTCTCTCTGTACTGATTCATGGATGGTGGCAAATGCCCTGTGGGGATGGTTGCAGCAATGGAAGCAGAGCAACTGGCAGCGCAGAGGCAAACCCATCTGGGCTGCCGCATTGTGGCAAGACATTGCTGCCCAGATGGAGAACCTGGTTGTAAAAGTACATCGCGTAGATGCTCAGGTACCCAAGAGTCAGGCCACTGAAGAACATCAAAACAACCAGCAGGTGGATCAGGCTGCTAAGATTGAAGTGGCTCAGGTGGATCTGGAGTGGCAACATAAGGGTGAATTATTTCTAGCTTGGTGGGCCCATGACACCTCAGGCCACCAAGGAAGCAATGATGCAACATATAGCTGGGCTCGTGATCGAGGGGTGGACTTGACTGTTGATGCCATTGCACAGATTATCCATGAATGTGAAACATGCACTGCAATCAAGCAAGCCAAGCGGTTCAAGCCTCTCTGGTATGGAGGACGATGGCTGAAATACAAATACGGGGAGGCCTGGCAGATTGATTATATCACACTCCCACAAACCCGCCAAGGCAAGCGCCATGTGCTTACAATGGTGGAAGCAACCACCGGATGGCTGGAAACATATCCCGTGCCCCATGCCACCGCCCGGAACACTATCCTGGGCCTTGAAAAGGAAGTCCTGTGGCAACATGGCACCCAGAAAGAATTGAGTCACGTAATGGGACTCATTTCCGAAACAGCCTCATAGACACCTGGGCCAAAGAGCATGGCATTGAGTGGGTGTATCACATCCCCTATCATGCACCAGCCTCCGGGAAAATCGAACGATACAATGGACTGTTAAAGACTACACTGAGAGCAATGGGTGGTGGGACATTCAGACATTGGGATACACATTTAGCAAAGGCCACCTGGTTAGTCAACTCCTGCCTCAGGCAAAGGAAAACCAATTCGTGGGATTGATTTTGCTCAGGGACCTGGGTGCACTTGGTGGGTGATGCGGGAGGATGGGGAAGTCCAGTGTGTACCTCAGGGGGATTTGATTTTGGGTGAAAATAGCCAATGAACTGAATGGTATGTTAGCTGATATATTATACTGGATGTCATCACTTCTATGATTACTATGTGCCATATCAACAGTATACAGTAAGAATCACCCAAATTAATGAAGAATGAACTTTGAGGAAACCGAACAAAGTGCAGCAGTGATGGAACCAGAACCGGCTTCAGCATGCAACAATCCAACACCACACACCATCTCTCCTGCCCTGAAAGACTGTTATGACAGATGGAGCCGAAAGTCACGGACTGAATGAACTCAACAGACCTTTTAGAGGGATAGCCTATAGACTAAGGAAATGATATCTGTGTGTGTGTGTGTGTATATATATATCAAAAGATAGGAAAAGTGGTGGTGATTAATTGGAATGTATTGGAAAGTGTAAGACCTGGGCATGACGTATATGGTATGGAATAAGGGGTGGATACTGTCCTGGTTTCAGCTGGGATAGAGTTAATTTTCTTCCCAGTAGCTGGTATAGTGCTGTGTTTTGGATTTAGGATGAGAATCATGTTGATAACACACTGATGTTTTAGTTGTTGCTGAGTAGTGTTTATACTAGTCAAGGACTTTTCAGCTTCCCATGCTCTGCCAGGTGCACAAGAAGCTAGGAAGGAGCACAGCCAGGACAGCTGACCCAGACTGGCCAAAGGGCTATTCCATACCATATGACATCATGCTCAGTATATGAACTGGGGGGAGTTGGCTGGGAGGCAGTGATCACTGCTCAGGGATGTGCTGGGCATCAGTCAGGGGGTGGTGAGCAATTGTGTCGTGTATCACTTGCTTTGTATATTATTATTGTATTATATTATTATTATTATTACAACTATTACTGCTATTCTATTTTATTTTACTTCAATTATTAAACTGTTCTTACCTCAACCCACGAATTTTCTGACTTTCACCCTTCCAATTCTCTCCCCCATCCCACTGGGGTGGGGGGAGTGAGTGAGCGGCTGTGTGGTGCTTTGTTGCTGGCTGGGGTTAAACCACGACAGACAGGGAGATCACTCAGCAGTTACCGTCATGGGCAAAACAGACTCAGCTTGGGGTAATTAATTTAATTTATTGCCAATCAAATCACAGTAGGGTAATGAGAAATAAAACCAAATCTCAAAAACAGCTTCCCCCCACCCCTTCCTTCTTCCGGTGTTCCACTTCACTCCCAGTTTCTCTACCTCCTCCCCCCCAGCAGCACAGGGCAACAGGAAATGAGGGTTGCAGTCAGTTCATCATACGTTGTCTCTGTGGCTCCTTCCTCCTCACACTCTTCCCCTGCTCCAGCATGGGGTCCAATACAGAGGATAATATCTATCTATCTGTTAAAGGACAGGGGAGAGTAGTTAATGAGAATGTATGCTGGGTATAAAGATGGTTTAAGTATACAGTATAAGTTGTAAGTGTTGGTAAGAAGGGATTTCAGTAATGAGAATTAGATACAATGGGATGGTTAGAAGATCTATAAATGTATTAAATTATGTGGGACCTGAGCATGACACAAATGGTATGGAATAAAGGGTGGAGATTGTATTGGGTTTGACTGGGATGGAGTTAACTTTTCCCATGGCACCCCTCATAGTGCTGTGCTTTGTATTGGTAGCTAGAAAGGTGTTGATAACACACCAGTGTTTTGGCTACTGCTGAGCAGTGCTCACAGCATCAAGGCACTCTCCAACCCCCACCCGCCCCCCCCCCGCCCCAAAGGCCAGTAGGCTGGGGGTGAGCAAGAGGTTGGGAGGGGACATAGCTGGGACAGCTGACATGTACTGACCAAAGAGATATTTCATATCATATGACATTGTGCTCAGCAATAAAAGCTCGAGGAAAGGAGGAGGAGTGGGGGCATTTGTTATTAAAGTATTTGTCTTCCGAAGCAATCGCCAAGGCCCTGCTTCCCAGGAAGTGGCTGGACATCACCTGCTGATGGGAAGTAGAGAAAAAAAAAAATCTTCTTTTTTTGTTTCCTTTGCTTCTGTGCACGGCCTTTGCTTTTCTTTATTAAACTGCCTTTATCTTGACACACGAGCTCTTTTTCATCTTATTTTCTTCCCCTCTGTCCTGCTGAGGAGAGGGAGTGATAAAGTGGCTTGGTGGGCACCTGGCAGCCAGCCAAGATCAACCCACCACACCTCAAAATATGTTTATTGCTTTCATAAAAATACCTAACCCACAGTTTTGCTCCTTACATCCTATATATGAGAACTACACCACCCCTGTAACTTCTCTGATAAACATCAAATGAAAGATAGGAATATAGGAACAATGAGACAATAATAAAGTTACAGAGAAAGGCTACAAATGTATGAACAAATACTGGCAATGTTCAATAACCCAGAAAGCATGTTTTGGGGTGTTTCTCAACTCCACAATGAACAAAAGCCTGATGGTGAGGCATAAAGAGGCTACGGCCCTTCTGCAGTTCCAGGATTGCCTCAGTAACTGCAATGGGAAGCCACAACCTGTCCTTTCAGGCTGAAAACAGGAGACAGAAGGTAAACTGCATAAGACACAGTCTTGCTCCCATCCCTTGTTCACCAATCAACTTAGTGCTAATGCCCTTATAGTCCACAAGGACACAGGGACCGTCATCTGGTACCTTTTTAGGTTTTCCAAACATTGTGGCACATGCCAAAATTGTGATAAATGTAACCTAATCCTCAAAATGACCCGTCCTTTCCCAAATGGATGGGGAATAAGCTAATTTGCAATGGGGAAAAATATCATTTCTAGATCCCCAAACTGACAACTAGCCTTGGAAACACCAGAGATGTAGCAATTAGTGAAAGGCAGGGGATAAAATGAGATCACACTACAACCTCCAGCCAGCAAACCAAATCAGCATGTGCAATAAAAGCTAATACTGTGGCTTTGGTATGGTTTCCAGAACCCACTGGATCTGAACCCCCTAAACATGTGACATCCTCCCAGTGACTTGTACTGCAGGTGGAAAGTACAGAGAAGCACCAGAAAGGGAGAGCATCTTTGCAATAATGTAACTAAGCAGTTCCCCAGCCCAGTCCCAGAGCAGTGGTGGAGCTAAGGGCAAATGCAGTTTACACACTTCCTATATGGGAAAAATAGATTTTAACTTTCTCTCTTTATTTAAACCAAACAGGTTTGAATATCCATCTATTTCCAAATGTTTTTTGTTGTTTTTACCTGATCGTGAAAGTGATACCAGAGGTGACAATTCCAATTTTATTTCTTCATCTGAAGACAGCTAGATTCCCCGAGTGCTGTAAAAACAGAAATAATTATCACAGAATCACAGAATGGTTGAGGTTGGAAGGGACCTCTGGAGGTCATCTAGTACAGCCCCCCCTCCTCAAGCAGGGCCACCTAGAGCAGTTGCCCAGGACCATGTCCAGACAGCTTTTGAATATCTCCATGGATGGAGATTCCACAACGTCCCTGGGCAACCTATTCCAGTGCTCAGTCACCCTCACAGTCAAAAAATGTTTCCCGATGTTCAGAGGAAACATCCTGTGTTTTCGTTTCTGCCCATTGCCTCTTGTCCTGTCACTGGATATCACTGAAAAGAGCCTGGCTCCATCCTCTTTGCACCCTCCCTTCAGGTATTTATCTACAATAATGAGATTCCCCTCTGAGCCTTCTGTTCTCTAGGCTAAACAGTCCCAGCTCTCTCAGTCTTTCCTCATAGGAGAGATGCTCCTGTCCCTTCATCGTCTTAGCGGCCCTTTGCTGGACTTTCCCCAGTAGCGCCATCTCTCTTGTACTGGGGAGCCCAATACTGGACACAATACTCCAGGTGTGACCTCACCAGTGCTGAGCAGAGGGAATGATCACCACCCTCGACCTGCTGGCAACACTCCTAAGGCAGCCCAGGATACCATTAGCCGCCTTTGCAGCAAGGGCACATTGCTAGCTCATGATCAATTTTGCATCCACCAGGACCCCCAGGGCCTTTTCTGCAGAGCTGCTTTCCAGCTGGTCAGCCCTCCCAGCATATACTGGTGCCTGGGGTTATTCCTCCCCAGGTGCAGGACTTGGCACTTCCCTCTGTTGAACTCCATGAGGTTCCTGTCAGCCCATTTCTCCAGCCTGTCGAGGGCCCTCTGGATGGCAGCACCACCCTCTGGCCTATCAGCCACTCCTCCCAGTACCATCAGCAAACATCCTTCTGAGAGTATACTGAGTGTATACTCTGCCCCATCATCCAGATCATTAATGAAGATGTTGAACAGGACTGCACCCAGTATTGACACCTGGGGTACACCACTAGTGACTGGCCTCCAACTAGACTTCATGCCACTGATCACCACCCTCTGGGTCCATCCATTCAGCCAGTTTTCAACCCACTTCACCGTCTGCTCGTCCAGCCCATACATCAACAGCTTCTCTATGAGGATCTTATCAGAGACAATGTCAAAGGCCTTAAAATATCCACTACTCTCCCCTCATCTACCAGGCCAGTCATTTCATTGTAGAAGTTTATCAAGTTGGTCAAGCACGAGTTCCCCTTGGTAAAGCCATGCTGACTACTCCAAATCACCTTCTTGTCCTTCATTTGCCTGGAAATGGTTTCCAGGATTAGCTGCTGCATCACCTTCCAAGGGATCAAGGTGAGGCAGATCAGCCTATAGTTCCCTGGGTCTTCCTCCTTGCCCTTCTTGAAGATAGGAGTGACATTTGTTTTCTTCCAGTCCTCATTATACTTTATTCCTGCTGAAAAGACAAGTAAAGCATGGGCTGCTTGTTATACTGGCTTAACAGTTATACAGGAGATAGATAGCTATATAATACTATAAAGGAGCAGTATCTTGAGGTAGTTAATTGGCAAAATCTGGTTCCAGTGCAGTCATTTATGGCTGGTCCTAAAACTCTGCTGAAAGCCTGACTGTCCATGTCCCCTGAGGAAGGCAGTGGGGTCCAAATGTGACGGCAGGTGAAAACCTGTTTTGCAAGCTGCCCAAAAAAGCAAGGGCAGGCAACAGACCTATATAATTACCATGACCCAACATACACCCATTAATGCATTAATATAATGGTACAAATTTAGCTTTCATTTATTCACATTAAATCTGTTTATAGAATAAATTGCCCACAAAGAAATACAATAGTAAATCAGTTTTAAATCTTGTATGTGTTAAACATTGCAGCAATTACTGTTCAGTGCCATCAAAACAATAGATATAATAATATCTAATATTTGGGGAGGTTTAGGTTGGACATCAGGAAAAGGTTCTTCACCCAAAGGGTGGTGGAGCACTGGAACAAGCTCCCCCGGGAGGTAGTCACGGCACCAAGCCTGACAACATTCAAGAAGCATTTGGACAACGCCCTCAGACATATGGTGTGATTTTTGGGGTTGTCCTATGCAGGGACAGGAGTTGGACTCGATGATCCTTGTGGGTCCCTTCCAACTCAGGACGTTCTATGATTCTATGATTCTATATCCTTTAGGCATCCCCTTTTTATAGGCTCTATACTTAAAAAAACAATGCTGCCAATATTCACATTTCTTATCAATTTTGTACTCATTTCCACAGTCCTCAGATATTTCTGTTTGGAATTCAAATTGAGAGTGTAGCTTCACAGTTTTTGCAGCCTAACATACATATGAAAATTTCAAGTCAGTATTTACTGATGAATGGTTTGTCAATAGGAGGGACAGCAGGGAGGAAATAAAATGTTTAACTTTCTGAGTGCAGACTAGGAATTGCAGCTTGCTTAAATTATTGTTTCTGATGAAATGATCTAATGAGATCATTCTCTTTTTGTGTTTCAAAAAGAGAAGACTCTCTACAGGAGTATCCCAGTCCATAGTGTGAGATGGGTTAAAACAACAGAGGGACAGATGGGGAGGCTCAGTAACAGCTCAGGGGTTTCAAAGGGAAGATTTGCATTCCTTCTACTTGCCTTAACACTTTGCTTTCCTCGATGTTCCCTGAGCTTGAGGGAAATAAGTGGCAGTAACAGATCTTTTGGAGACAAAGCAATATAAGCAGGAAAAAATCATAATAGCATATTTGTTTCAATGACCCCGGTGAACTGCAGTGATGAGCACTTCAGGATAAAACTGACATAACTGGATAGAGAATCTCACCCATGATGCCTGATCTCTCTCAAATCTGTTTTTGAAGCTGCTTTTTGCTTAAATATGATCCATTGTTTGTCCTTGGTACATTTTTAATAGTAAAAGATGTTATGAACACATATTTCTATAAAAAAAGAGCAGAGTCCCAGCCTCAAGAGTCACTGGGAATTTCACTTTGAGTTCTTGGGACCCATGCCATTACCCAAGGTTTCTAGGTAGAAACAGATTGCAGTGGGTTGACCCTGGCCAGCAGGTTAAGCACCACACGGCTGCTTGCTCACTCCCCCATCCTGCTGGAGAACGAATAGGAAAGAGCAGGAGAAAATAGGAAGAGCAAAAGCGAGATATGAAGAGCAAAAGCAAGAAAAGTTGTGGGCTGAGATAAAGACAGTTTAATAAGTGAAGGAAAGAGGAAGAAAAAAAAAAGTGATGCAAAGGCAATCACTCACCACCTCCCACAAGCAGACCAATGCCCGGACAGTCTCTGACAAATGGCTACCTCCTCCCCCAAAAAACTCAGTTGTTATTGCTGAGCATGACATCATATGGTACGGAATATCCCTTTGGTCATTTTGTGTCAGCTGTCCAGGTTGTGTCCCCTCCCAAGTTCTTGCCCACCCTCGGCCTATTTGCTGCAGGTGCAGAGTAGGAAAAAGAGAAGGCCTTGATGCTGTGCAAGCACTGTTCAGCAATAGCCAAAACACTGATGTGTTATCAACACTGTTTTAGTCATAAATCCAAAACACAGCACCATACAGGCTGCTATGAAGAAAATGAACTCCATCCCAGCCAGACCCAGCACACAGATAAAATGTTTAGAGATCTGGCTGTGGAGTATGGAAGAAAGAACTGAATATAGGGATCAAATGAATTTGAATCAACGCTGTAAATGGTCATAAAAGAAAGCGGCAGAATACAATATCATATTTAACAAGTAGATTGTGTGCTGCTTTGGTAGTGCTTTCAGTTCAGCTGGTGAATCTCAGAATTTTGTTTTTGATACCTTTCTTTTAAAGACAACAGCAAACTGGAAACATTTTAAAGAGTAACAGAAAGGAGCAAAGCTTTGTAAAATTATAAAGAGAAGTTATTCTAGACAACAGAATCTCAATAATAAAAAAACCAGAAGATAGAGTGGAAATACGTTAATCACCTCTATAGCCATGTAAAGATGCTAGCAAGGAACTTGGGACTGGGATACCATCTGTCAGTAAGAATAGAAGTAATGGGATTTAGGTTAGATATGGAGAAAATGATGAAAATAAGAGTTATGCAATAGAACAAGTTGCCAAGGAAGACTGCAAAATCGCCATCTGTACATATGTTCAAGGTTATATATGACACTTGTCAATTAAGAAAGGTTTAAGAGCAATTAAACAAATCCTTCTGCAAAGGGGAGGATTGGATGACCCACTCCAGATCTGCTCCCTAAAAAGATTTTATGTCCTATTTCAACAAAATTAATTACTTGCTTACCTTGTTGCATAGAAAATATTCATATGCATTTATTTTCTGACTTTCACAAACTAGAGAGAAAGACTGTCTTTACAAGTATATTATCAATCTTTCCAGGTGTCTGGAGTAGATATAGTGGCTGAAGTATAATTTGGAGAAGAGAGAAACTAAACATAGAAAATGCTAAATGGGGGGTGCACAATATGTTCTTCATCTTCTTAGGTCATCTATCATTGAGTAGCTTGCAGCACAAGACTGATCTTGCCACCTACAGTGCAAAATTATTTCCATCTTTATTGAAAATACCGCATTTGGACAATCAGGGGCAGAAAAACAAGAAGCGGCAGCACTCGGAATTGTTTTATATGCTGATTTCTGTCCCCTTCTGGCCCATCTTAGATGTTTCTGCCCCTGAGGCAATGATCTAAAATGTTGTTGCTCATTTTTGCCTGAAAGGTTAGCCAGTCACTAGCGGTGTTCCTCAGGGCTCAATTCTAGGGCCAGTTCTGTTTAACATATTTGTCAATGATCTGGATGCAGGAGTTGAATGCACCATTAGCAAGTTTGCTGATGATACCAAACTGGGAGGTGCTGTTGACTCTCTCGAGGGACAAAGAGGCCTTGCAGAGGGATCTAGGTAGATTGGAGCATTGGGCAATCATCAATGATGTGAAATTTAACAAGTCCAAATGCCAGATTCTGCACCTGGGATGGAGTAATGCTGGGCACAAGTATAAACTGGGAGAGGAGTGGCTGGAGAGCAGTCCTGCTCGGGTGCTGGTTGACAGCAGGCTCAATATGAGTCAGCAATGTGCCCTGGCAGCCAAGAGGGCAAACCGCATTCTGGGGTGCATTAAACACAGTATAACCAGCCAGTCAAAAGAGGTGATGATCCCGCTGTATTTAGCATTGGTGCAGCCTCACCTTGAGTATTGTGTGCAGTTCTGGCTCTCTCAATTTAAGAAGGATGTTAAGGTCCATGAATGCGCCCAGAGGAGGGCAACAAAGCTGGTGAAAGGGCTGGAAGGCATGTCCTATGAGGAGTGGCTAAGGACTTTGGGTTTGTCTAGTTTGGAGAAAAGGAGACCTGAGGGATGACCTCATTGCTCCCTACAGCTTCCTGAGGAGGGGAAGTGGAGAGGGAGGTGCTGATCTCTTCTCCCTGGTATCCAGTGACAGGACATGTGGGAATGGTTCAAGGCTGCACCAGGGGAGGTTCAGACTTGCCATTAGGAAGCATTTCTTTACCGAGAGGGTGGTCAAACACTGGAACAGGCTTCCTCGAGAGGTGGTTGATGCCCCATGCCCGTCAGTGTTTAAGAGGCATTTGGACAATGCCCTTAATAACATGCTTTAGCTTTTGGTCAGCCCTGAATTGGTCAGGCAGTTGGACTAGATGATCATTGTAGATCCCTTCCAACTGAAATAGTCTAGTCTATTCTATCTTTGAAACCCTCCCAGTGTCTGGTGTCATAGATAAGTAACTGTAGCAAGACCAACTCCAGGAACACTGGATCAATAGAGAAGCAGATGGATGATGGCACTGAAGAAATATAGTTGCTTTGCAAAGTTTTACTATGATTAGTAATTGGTATTGTATGTGTTAAGTAGTGATTAGTCAAATTGTGTTGTACCTGAATGCTTGAAATATTTAAGAACCCTGTGTAAAACCACATTTGGTGTGCCCCAATTTGGTGGGGACACCTCATGCGCATGAATAAAAGAATTACCCTTGTAATTCTATACTTTGCGTCCTAGCCTCTCTCCTTGGTCAGCACGGGCCAGTTGCAATTTTTTTTGTAACAAGCTCCAAGCCTACAGCTAAATTAAACACCTATTAAATGTCTTTATCATGCCAAAATTCTTATTGAAGAACATTGCAAGCCTTGGATGTTGCAGGAACCTAGCATTTAACAGCAAGAAACCAAAACTTTTCCCAAGAGCATCTCCTGAAAGAGTGAAGAATCAAGCAGATTCTGTTCAAATGAAGGTCGATATTTTAGAGCTCATTCTGAGCACGCTGTAGGTTGGCATTCCCACTTTAACTTTTTGGCTCTGTCCTGCAAGCTCAGTCCTCTGCCATCCATAGCAGACTTCCTACACAGCCACCATGCACTTTGTACTGTGTGTTGTGAAACCATCTTTTGACACTTCCTTTGGCAGAAGGGCTGGTCATTTCAAAATGCCCCTACCTAGTACAGCACAGCCCCCAACCCCAAAAAACAGCAGAGGTGCATCCATTCCCCTGAAACACTGTAGCAAACTCAGGGTGAAAATGTAATGGACCACAGAGGAACTGTCAGGTTGGATCTGTAGCTTTTATAATCCCCCAATCCAAGACTTCACCGACCACAAGGCCAAGTTGGGAAGTTTTTCCCTTCCCTGTTCACCCTTCTGCCTGACTATTAACATGCAATCGCCATGTTTGCAAGGTCAGATTTCCAGCCAGAAGCTGTGCATCAATCTGTCACTGTTATCGCTCCGGGGACAAATAGCCCAAGCACTGGGCGCCCAACATAAACAGGAGCCAGACAGCAGAAACAGAAAGGAAAAGAGACGGTGGGCAGCCCGGCAGGGGGGAAATCCAAACCGCGGGGGGGGGGGGGGGGGGGCTGTGTGGGGTGGGCTGCGCTGGGTACGCGGCTTGTCAAGCGGGCTCCCAGCACCCAAATAAGTATGGGGGCGTTGGCGGCTACCGTATGGCAGCACACTGCCTGCGGTCGCTGCCGCTGTGGCTGAAGGCGGTTGAGAGCCGGAAGGTGGCAGGGAGGGCGCAGGGAGCCGCCGCAGCGGCGGAAGGAGGCTGCTTGGGGCTGCTCCTGCGGGGCAGGGCCGGGGGCAGCCCGGCGGACGGTACGGGTGTGGGCAGGTAGGTGCCGACTAAGGGCAGGGCAGGGGCACGCCAGGCGAGGCAAGGCGGCGTCCTCACACCACCGGAAAAATTCTGCCTGTGCTCCATTTCCTCTCTCCCTTCCTCTTCGATTGTTTTCTATAGGTGGCAGAAAGATCACGCTATCATTAAAAGCACATCCTTTCCCTTTGTGCCAGTGCTGGGGAAAGAGAGCGAGATGAGTGAGCAAGCACACCGAGGCAGACAGCTCGCTGCCGCTCCCGCGACGCCGGCCGCTGCCTGCGCTGCCGCCATGCCCGGCCGGGGAAGCCCAGGAGCTGACCGACCGACAGTCTGGGAGCTGCCTGCCCGGTCACCGCCCGCCGGCCCCGCCGCGCCCTGCCCCCCCGCCGGTGATGCGAGCGCGGCGATGGGGATGCTCAGGGTAAATCGCTTGTGTTGTTTGAACTGGGATTGCGGGGGGGGGGGGGGGGGGGGAGAGGGGATGACGACGGCTTGCATTTGGGGTTGCGCGTTTGCTTGTTCATTGGGTTGAGTTTCTTCCACCTGTCTTTAAGCAGTCTAACCTGGTGCTCAGAGACTCTGAGATCTCAGGGGCTGGAGAGGGAAGGGAAGTATTGCTGAGGTGTTCAGGCACACATCTGGATTCACTTATGAGTTTGCAAACTGCAGGTTGCATCCAATAAAGCAAACAGCTCTCAATACAGAGGACTTTCCACAGATGTCACCCTCAGGGGTACCTCGAGTATTTCCTCCTCCGCGCCTCAGTCACGTTCATTTCTTGAAGTCGAGGGGTGCGAGGGCAGCTATTGCTGGGCACTGCCAAGGAGGTGATGCAGGGGGCCGTGCTGGCAGTGTGCTTTCCCCGCAGGGAGCTCCCCAGGACAGGCGGCACGATGGGGCCCTCCATGCCCATGCAGGGCAGGACTCGCAGGCCCCTGGCCTGGCAGCTTGGTGTAAGACCAGGCTGCATGGGAGTACCCAAAGTGCGACCCATGATAGTGAATGCCTTTGCTTTACCGGGAAGAAGTACAAAAAAGATACTAAGGCCAGCGCATCAGTGAGGTTGTTGAGGTTTCATGGAGTTTCTGCCTGACAAGGTTTATGTTTGGGAGGAAAGATGGTGCGAGTTTCCGCAGGGAAGTGAGCAGGAAATGTGCTACCTCCACAGCCCTGGCAGGGGACCCCAAATGTGTTTTGTGCCTGCCACCTCCTGGTTGGCACACCCATGGCAGCACATCCCACAACGCAGGTGCAGAGTCACCTGTGGGCCTTGCCCTTGCCGCCATGCCAGGGCTGCTTGCCATGTCCATGTTGTCGCTTGTCTGATATGCAGGTCCTAATTTGCAGTGTCCCATCCCCTAGGAGAGCACAATATAGCTTTGACTCCAGTGAGCCATGCAGCGCTGTACAGTCAAATATGATGTGAGTACCTGGGTATGGTGGGGTACGAGTTACCAGGGGTGTATTGCCAGGACTTTTGCCCTCCTTACATGGACAGAGTACCACGGGGAAGGAAACGACGTGTTTTGCCAGTCACTTACACACTTTGCATCCTGCAGTGCAGTGAGCAGTACAAGAGGAGGCTTGTGCTGACTTCTGGAAACAGATGCTGTCCACAGGGGAGCAGCTCAGGCATCACACCTACCTTCTGGAAAATAAACCACAGTTTGTTTAAAATCCATTAATGTTTCTAGCATGTGTTTGACTTTTACCCACTTTCATTTAATTCTGCTTTTTTAGGGGGAGTGTCCTGCTGTTAGCTTGCTTTCAGCTGTAACTGGAGACGAATAGGTGGTAAAGATGCTCTGGTTACTATTTAAATACACTGTTACGAGCTTGTGTTGGAAGGGGCTCCCGCAAGACGGAGTTTCGCCCCCCTCCTTCCCGGGGGAAGCCCCTGCCCCGCGGGGTGCGGTGCTGCCCATCCCCCCCGACAGCGCGCCCGGCCCAGCCCCGCGCGGGCCACGGGCGCCCTCTCGCAGCGGCGGGGGAGAACGGCACCCCGCCGTGTGGCTGTCAGCGCAGCCAATCACCGCTGCGGGCTCCCGCTCCAACGCAGGCGCCGCTGTGATTGGCTGTACGCGTCCGGTCACGTGGATTCAGGGGCTGACGTGCAGGGCCGTCCCGCGACCACGAAGGGTAGGGTAGGGTGGACCGGACCTAGCCTGATCAAGCCAAGGGCTTTTTCCGCAAGGCACAAGGCAAGACACTAGGGGCGACAGGGGGAAAGGCCCCTCCCCACTTTTGAATCAGCTCTAGCGCGGCGGAGGGTGGGGCCTGTTGGATGGGGTGGCTAGCCAATGGGAGGTGGAAGGTGGGACGGAGAAGCAGCAGGGTCGGTGCGGGGAGGTTGGCCGCAGTGCGTTCAGCGGAGCTGGGCTGCTGCTCTTTCTTGTTCACTCACTGGCTCCTTCCCTTTGTGATTATCTCTCTCTCTGTACCGCGCCGACCCGCCCTACTGTGGCCCGGCAGTTTTTGCCCGTCCCTGCGCCTTTGGAGGAAGAGGAGGAGGAGGCGTCGGCATCCCGCTCGCCGCCTCATGCTGCGGCCCCGTCCCGCCTCCAACCCGGGGACCTGCATGGACGGGCATGGGGAGAGCAGCGCCTTCCTGCATCGCCGAGGCTGAGTGGCTACGCCGCCTGCCGTCCACCGCCCTCGGTCTTATCGCCGCGGTGGGGCTACTGCTGGGCTCAGGTATAGGGGGCGGACCGGGGAGGGAGGAGCCGATGCGCGGCCGCAGAGCGTCTGATGCGCGGAGCCGGGTCCTGATAAGGGGTTGTGCCTGCCTGCGCAGGTATACCTTAGACTTTAACAAGGCGAGACCGAGCGGGGGGTGGGGTGAGTACGCGTACTAGCGTGTTTGCGGCTCGAGCCGATGCGGAGTTTGTGAGTGGTGTCCTCAGGAAAACGTCCGTCAGTGTTTGCACCGTCTCGATGGCTCTTCAGAGGCCGCGCAAGAAGCGCGCTGTACGGGGGAATACGTGTGTGAAAACACTGATATAGCGCTGGAAATAGCGATTGCGGAACAGGGCAGGGTGTACAGGTAGCTGTACAGCAGCAAGCCGAAGGACTTGGAGAAAACATGCTTTTCTTCTGGGTTTTGGTTGTGGTTTTTTTTTTTTTGATAGAACAACTATTTGCCTGACTTAATGGAAACTGAGGAGAAGGTGGAAGATACACTGATAGTGCTTGCCTAAAGTATTTTTCACTCAGAAGTGATCTGATCAGTTTTACTTCTGTGAAAGTGTTTCTCTTTAGCTTGAGTGCTTTTAAGCATTTATAACTGTAGTGAAATAAATTGTATGTTTAAGTGCAGGTTTAGGTAATCTGAATTTAGTCAGATTGCTGTTTCACCTCTCCCCTCCCTCTATACTAAGAGCCTACTGAAAGCAGCAGAATTAATTTTCCTAAAGTTGCAAGGGGGCTTGGATGGGTAGATTTGTTTTGCTATTTTTGATAACTTGCCTTGCCCACCTAGACTAAATTATATGTGATTAAAATATCACAAATCATAATTTAAAAAAAATTGATGCTTTGAAAGTCAGGCTCTGAACCGGCATAGTCTATGTCAGTTTGCTTGGCATAGGTCTTTTTGCTTTGTGATCATGTACCTTAAAACACAGAATTTAATCTCTCTCTCTCTCTCTCTTTTTTTTTTGCAAAGCTGCATATCGCTTGCACAAAGATATATTGAGAAAATTATTGCTTACTCATATGCTTCATGGTCACACTTGGCTGTAGGTTAAAGGCTGCTTCTACTCTGTGGTGGGATTTTGACAGAACGTTTACTTTAGCTACATATCATAGGCAAAACATCCGTTGCCCTTCCAAATTCACAGATTGGATGTTCTGGGTATGTCATGTGAGTCCGGACTCACAGGAGGGTTGGTTAGGGGATAAGCAGAGAAATTGCTAATATCCTCTCATCATTGTGAATTGCAGAAAACAACTGCATTTAAAAATTAAAGGTTCAACATTATTCGGTCCTCTTTCACCCCCCATTTGTCAGAAACTTAGGAATATTTTAATTGGACTGTTAAAATCAAACTGAACTCAGCCCTATTTTACTTTGAGGACATACAAAAAAAGGTGGGAAATGGTGTAAAGAGAGGTATTTGAGGGGAGGGAAAGGAATAGCTGTAAAATATCTTTTCTTTTTGTTCACACTTTCATATGCTTCTGTAAGTATCTTTGTGTTGTTATAAATCTGTTTTATGAGCATTTGAAATTACAAATTCATATATACACAGTGAATTTTATTGGTCATAAAAGGAATAAAATAATGCAGCATGTTTTCAGTAGATAGTTTTTGGTGCTTGGATAGCTATTACATGAAGTCTTGCAAGTGTTCTTTGTGAAGTTTGGTTGTTCAGATTGGCAGCGATGAGGTAGCTGATAGAGGTACAAAGACGATCAAAAGGGATTTCAGAGAACTGGGGCAATTACTTGAAGGATCAGGACTCCATCCCTTCAGTAGCCGGGAGGAATACAGAAAGGAACAGGAAGACCCATCTCATTAACATGTGGCTCAGAGGCTGGTGCCAGCGGTGGAATTTTGGGTTTTTCAGTCATGGGGCAGTTTACATGGCACCAGGCCTGCTGGAGACAGAAGGGGTTCACCTGCCTCAAATGGGGAAAAGGATTCTAGCTCAGGAGTTAGCAGGCCTCACTGAGAGAGCTTTAAACTAGATTCAAAGGGGGAAGGGGATAAAACCAGGCTTGCTAGGAATGAGCCCAGGGGTGCCATGCCCGTGTTGGAGACGAGATCAATACCCCAATGGAAGTGCATTTACACCAATGCACGCAGCATGGGCAATAAGCAGGAGGAGCTGGAAGCTGTTGCGCGGCAGGAAAACTGTGATGTGGTCGCCATCATGGAAACATGGTGGGATGACTCGCACAACTGGAGTGCTGCAATGGATGGCTACAAGCTCTTCAGAAGGGACAGGCAAGGAAGGAGAGGTGGTGGGGTAGCCTTGTACGTTACAGAGTGTTTTGATTGTCTAGAGCTCAACGAAGGTAATGACAAGGTTGAGTGCTTATGGGTAAAGATCAGGGGGAAGGCTAATAAGGCAGATATCCTGGTGGGAGTCTGTTATAGGCCACCCAACCAGGATGAGGAAACAGATGAAGTATTCTACAAGTGGTTGGCTGAAGTCTCACAATCTCTAGCCCTTGTTGTCGTGGGAGACTTCAACTTACCAGATATTTGCTGGAAATACAACACAGCAGAGAGGAAACAGTCTAGGAGGTTCCTGGAGTGCGTGGAAGATAACTTCGTGACGCAGCTGGTAAGCGAGCCAACCAGGGAGGGTGCCCCGCTGGACCTGCTGTTTACGAACAGAGAAGGCCTGGTGGGTGATGTGGTGGTTGGAGGCTGTCTTGGGCTCAGCAACCATGAAATGATAGAGTTTTCAATTCTTGGAGAAGTAAGGAGGGGGGTCAGCAAAACCGCTACCCTGAACTTTAGAAGGGCGGACTTTGGATTGTTTAGGAGTCTGGTTGACAGAGTCCCTTGGGAGGCAGTCCTGAAGGGCAAAGGAGTCCAGGAAGGCTGGATGTTATTCAAGAAGGAAGTCTCAAAGGCACAGGAGCAGGCTGTCCCCATGTGCTGCAAGTCGAGCAGGCGGGGAGAAGACCGGCCTGGCTGGACAGAGAGCTTTGGCTGGAACTCAGGAAAAAAGGAGAGCTTACCACCTTTGGGAGAAGGGGCAGGCAACTCAGGAGGACTACAAGGATGTGAGGTTATGCAGGGAAAAGATTAGAAAGGCAAAGGCCCAGCTGGAACTTAAACTGGCCACTGCAGTTAAAGATAACAAAAAATGTTTTCATAAATATACCAGCGACAAAAGGAGGGCCAAGGAGAATCTCCCTCCTTTGTTGGATGCGGAGGGAAACACTGCCACAAAGAATGAGGAGAAGGCTGAGGTACTTAAATGATTTCTTTGCCTCAGTCTTTAACAGTCAGACTGGTCATCCTTGGGGTTTTCAGGCCCCTGAGCTGGGAGATGGAGATAGAAAGCAGAATGAAGCCCCAGTAATTGAAGAGGTAACAGTGACCTGCTCCTCCACCTGGATGCTCACAAGTCCATGGGACAGATGGGATCCACCCGAGGATACTGAGGGAGCTGGCAGAGGAGCTTGCCAAGCCACTCTCCATCAGCAGTCCTGGTCAACTGGGGAGGTCCCAGCTGACTGGAGGTTAGCTAATGTGACACCCATCTACAAGAAGGGCCGGAAGGAGGATCTGGGGAACTACAGGCCTGTCAGCCTGACCTCGGTGCCGGGGAAGTTCGTGGAGCAGATCATCTTGAGTGTGGGACAACCGGGGGATCGGGCCCAGCCATCATGGGTTTATGAAAGGGAGGTCCTGCATGACTAACCTGATCTCCTCCTATGACAAGGTGACCCGCTTGGTGGATGAGGGGAAGGCTGTGGATGTTGTCTACTTGGACTTTAGTAAGGCCTTTGACACGTTTTCCCACAGCCATTCTCCTGGAGAAGCTGGCTGCTCACGGCTTGGATAAGTGCACTCTCCGCTGGGTTAAAAACTGGCTGGATGGCCGAGCCCAGAGAGTGGTGGTGAATGGAGTCAAATGCAGTTGGCGGCCGGTCACAAGTGGTGTTCCCCAGGGCTCAGTGTTGGGGCCAGTTCTGTTCAATATCTTCATCGATGATCTGGATGAGGGGATTGAGTGCACCCTCAGGAAGTTTGCAGACGACACCAAGTTGGGTGGAAATGTCAATCTGCTGGAGGGCAGGAAGGCCCTACAGAGGGACCTGGACAGGCTGGACCAATGGGCCGGGGCCAACTATACGAGATTCAACAAGGCTCAGTGCCAGGTCCTGCACTTGGGTCACAACAACCCCATGCAACACTACAGGCTTGGGGAAGAGTGGCTGGAGAGCTGTCTGGCTGAAAAGGACCTGGGGGTGTTGGTTGACAGCCGCCTGAACATGAGCCAGCAGTGTGCTCAGGTGGCCAAGAAGGCCAATGGCATCCTGGCTTGTATCAGGAATAGCATGACCAGCAGGACCAGGGAGGTGATAGTGCCCCTGTACTCGGCATTGGTGAGGCTGGACCTTGAGTACTGTGTTCATTTTTGGGCCCCTCACTACAAGAAGGACACTGAGGTGCTGGAGCAAGTCCAGAGAAGGGCAACGAAGCTGGTGAAGGGTCTGGAGCACAAGTCTTATGAGGAGCGGCTGAGGGAGCTGGGATTTGTTTAGCTTGGAGAAGAGGAGGCTGAGGGGAGACCTTATTGCTCTCTACAACTACCTGAAAGGAGGTTGTAGCCAGGTGGGGGTCGGTTTCTTTTCCGAAGTAACAAGGGATAGGACAAGAGGAAACGGCCTCAAGCTGCGCCAGGGGAGGTTTAGGTTGGATATTAGGAAAAATTTCTTCACCGAAAGGGTAGTCAGGCATTGGAACAGGCTGCCCAGGGAAGTGGTTGAGTCCCCATCCCTGGAGATATTTAAAAGACAGGTAGACGTGGTGCTTAGGGACATGGTTTAGTGGTGGACTTGGCAGTGATAGGTTAACGGTTGGACTCGATGATCTTAAGGGTCTTTTCCAACATTAATGATTCTATGATTCTGTGATTCTGTAAGTTCCATTTGCTGTTATGGCTATTTTCTGCTCTTTGGACGGGAGGGTATCTGATTTATCATTTGCCTGTTTTCCTAGTTTTAATCCCTGTGGAATGTGTGCATCTGTGTTTCCTTTAATACATTGTGCAGCCTTGTTTGGTTTGTTTCTACCCCTTATGGGTTGCTTTGTGTAAAAGTTAAACTCTTAAGACTGGTGTGAACTGTCATGAGAATCTGGGAGGATTTTGGGTTGTGACCCTGAATGCTGTGGAAGAGAGGGCTGTAAAAATACCAGTTTACTTGCTGGGATGGTAATTGTTTTCTTTGCAGAAATCAGGTGACCAGATAAGGTGCAACAGTTTGGTATGGGTGGGTTTTTTTTCATCTTGTGGGTTTTTTTGTTTGGTTTTTTTTTATGTAATGTGAATTGTGTACCTGTTTACGTACATCTGATAAGTACTTCAGGTTTTGGTGGGGAGAGATGCTTTTTTTGCCCCTTGTCTCATCATTGTATTATGCTTTAAGAGGTGCTATTGCAGTGTTTGGATTACCTAGCTGGCAGCTTGAGCTTCAAACAGCTGTGGGTTTTCTCACTGTTTAATTCCAGAAAGCAAGCAGTGAAGCTTTAGCTATGGCAGTGCCAGGGAATTAAAGCAAATGGAGTTTATGGCCTGTCCTGTCCCATCCCCATCTGTGTCTGGTCCCGTCCCCCCCCCCCCCCCCTTTTTTTTTTCTTCTTTCTTGAAGAAGAGAAACTGATCTCTGCTTCATTCAGTTTGTTTGTGTCTAAACCTGTATCACTTGAACATGAGCCAACAGGGCCAACCGTGTCCTGGGGTGCATCAAGCACTGTATTGCTAGCCGGTCGAGGGAGGTGATTGTCCTGCTCTACTCTGCACTGGTGTGGCCTCATCTGTGTGCAGTTTTGGGTGCCACAGTACAAAAAAGAAAAAAAGCTATTAGAGAGTATCCAGAGGAGAGCCACAAAGATGGTGAAGGGTTTAGAGGGGAAACCGTATGAGAAGTGGCTGAAGTCATTTGGTCTGTTCAGCCTGGAGAAGAGGAGACTGAGGGGAGACCTCATCGCAGTCTACAGCTTCCTGACAAGGGGAAGAGGAAGGGCAGGCGCTGATCTCTTCTCCCTGACCACCAATGGTAGGACCTGAGGGAACGGCAGGAAGATATGCCAGGGGAGGTTTAGGTTGGACATTAGGAAAAGGTTCTTCACCCAGAGGGTGGTGGAGCACTGGAACAGGCTCCCCCGGGAGGTAGTCACAGCACCAAGCCTGACAGCATTCAAGAAGCATTTGGACAATGCCCTCAGACATATGGTGTGAATTTTGGGGTTGTCCTATGCAGGGACAGGAGTTGGACTCGATGATCCTTGTGGGTCCCTTCCAACTCGGGACATTCTATGATTCTATGACTTCTTAACCACATCCTTCTCAGGAACAGGATTCTGTTTAAAAGTTCAGTAACTTGTCATGTAAAGCACTGAAAGACTAAATGAAGACTTGCTTATTGACTAAGTGATTTAACTTAAACAAGATGGTGATGCAATTCTTATCATTTGCCAACTATGAGTCCAGCATTTCTTTTCCAGGAGTTAATGCTCTTAATCTATTACTTGCTATTGTCTAGATGAAATTCAAGTCATGCTTGGGTTGTCTCAGCCTTTGAGAGAGATGGGCTGTATTGCTATCTTCCACCTGTCCGCCCCCCCCCCCCCAACCCCTTTTTCTCTCTTACAGAATGTTCTCCCCAGTGGGTGAGCACTGTAAGTTCTTTAAGATGTTTTCTGTAGCACTTGTGAATGTGGAAGGAGTGTAGTAAAGATAAGGGCTGGCGACCGGAAGATCACGTGCTGTACGGAAAGAGTTAAGGGTCGACCCTCCCTTGTCTCCGCCCCTTATAACATGACACACCTACTGCTGGGGGTATAAAGCCCGGGTCGGCTGGAGATCTAGTGGGATAACCTTGATGTGTAGTGTTTGCTACACAGTGGTGACCCCGACGTGATCAGGCAACAGCGATGGAGCTCGCGGAACTCATAAAGGTACTAAAGTCGGTAACGACAAGGGTGCTCAAGAGGGGGTTTGCGGCAAGGCGGCGCCGACCTGCTGCACGTGGTGTGCTGATGGGGCATGAATCTCCTGGGAACGAAAAGCCAACAAGTTTAGTTTCGGAGGGGACACAGGCTGGCTGGGAAGGAGTGGCCTGTGGGACACAGACGGAACCGTTGTTACTGGGGGCTGAGCCAACGGAGGAAGGGGAGGTGCAAGGAGACTATGGCGCAGCGGGAACAAAGGAGTCGGGAAAGGTGTTCCCGATACAAGTGGGGAGTTTAGAGCGGCCGCCCACGGAACCTTCGGCACCTCCTGCACCGGCGGATCTGCCACTTCCTCAATACCCCTGGGGCGAGTTGCAACAATGTGTGGAAAGGGAGCTGACTGATAGGTTGCTGGATTGGGTCCCGGGGGCTGATGTGGGATCCCAGCAGTATCGTGAACTACGTGAAGGAAGATGGCGGGAAGGAGAAAAAGAAGGCAAAACACCTGAGGACGCCCCATTGTATCCCAGTGATCGACGAGTGCTGGACACACAGAGAGCGGAGCGCAGGACATCGAGGGGGGGTGGTAGGGCTCCCCCGGCACTGTCAGTGATACCTGAGCCACCAGAGAGAACCCCTATCCCTAGGGCAATGAGAAATCAAACTGGTATTCCCTCACAGTGGAGGGAGCCTGTACACGATTACCCCATGAGCTCTGATAGCAGTGAGGGCGAAGGGGGTGACGAGGGATCCTCGATTGTTGCTCATCCGCCCCCGCTTCCAAGACGGACTAACGAGGTTTCAAGGGAACTCGAGGCATTGATCAGCCGATTGAGAGGGGTGGTGGCAAATGCGGAAAGTCTTATGCCAGGGGGAATGCCGAAAGAGAGGGCAAATGGGACGGATTGGCAGATGATTGCAAAAAATTGTGTCTTGGAAGGAGTGCGATTCCAGGCCCCTCCGATTCAAGCATTTCCTATCCGAGCAGCCCCAGGTGGAGGATATGAGTGGCAACCGTTAGATGCAAAGTTGGTGAAAGAATTGGTCACAACGATGAAAAGTCATGGATTAAATTCCCCAGAGACCCAAGTCCTATTAGACTGTGTTTTTGCAACGCCGCTTGCACCTTTTGATATCATTCAGTTGATGCGGGCCGTATTGACCCCCTCGATGATGGTATTGTTTAGGGAGGAGTGGAGGAATCGGTGCACCCAAGTTGTTATTGAGGCGCAACAGGCCAACCATCCCATGGCAGGAGTGACTTTAGAGCAGCTGATGGGTGAAGGGCAGTTCGCAACTCCTCAGGCACAGGCTCAGCGAATGCGGGGGCGCGATTTTGCTGCATCTTCGAAAGCTGCCCAGGAAGCAATACGCATCATCGCAGCTCTTGATAAAAGGGAGCCTCCATGGGTCCAAATACGGCAATCGTTAAGTGAGCCCTTCACAAAGTTTTTAGACCGGCTGCAAGCGGCGCTCCAGGTTGCTCGACTTCCTGAGCAGGCTAAGGAGGCGATATTGCTTGACTGTGCACGTACGCAAGCAAACCCACAAACTGCAGTGTTGCTAAGACAGTTACCCATAGGGACCACGCTTTCACAGATGATTCGTTATGTGCTGGAACAGGAACAGGCGCAAAGTATGCAACCGGTAGTGGCCGCAGTCCATGCGGCCTGCCGCGGCGCACGACTTATGTGCCATAGGTGTGGGGGGCAAGGACACATGGCGCGACAATGCCCTTCAAAAATAAACACCCCCGGAACAGGGGAAGGAGAGAGAGACCTACGATGCTGGCGCTGTGGGCGACTAGGCCACAGAGCTCGACAGTGCAAATCGGGGAGTCAGCAAAGGAGACCGGGCTGGGGAAACGAGAAGAGGGGATGGCTGAGGGCCGTGCCATCCCCACCTGCCCCAGTGATCAGCTCAACAGGCCCGACGACAGCAGCGCAATGTATGGCACAGGGAGTCTCTCCTTCCCCGGGACCAGCACAGTCGCCTGCGGTCCCAATGATGCAATATCCAACTCAGCTGCCTTGGGGAGATGGGAGCGCGCAATAGAGGAGGCTGGGGATAGAGCCTCGCCGTATGTGGCACTCACCCTAAACATGACCACACGACCAGAAGTAGATATTATAGTTACCCCATGGCTCCCAGCGTTGGGGGGAACACCACGCCTCGTGTTAAGAGCCCTTTTAGATACAGGAGCGGATGTTACAGTAATCCCATCACATCTATGGCCAGATGATTGGCCACTCGAACCGAGAGGTTCGCTGCAAGGCGTGGGAGGCATGCAGACCTCGCATCAAAGCAGGAACCCAATGCAAATTATGTTGAAGGATCCGGAATCTGGACAAGCTAGGGTAGCATGGTGTAACCCCGTCATTGCTGAGTTACCCATTGTCATCTTGGGACGATGTTGCTTGCAGAAGATGAATATAGTGCTGCGTACAAATTTATCATAATGGCCACTGCCTGTATCCGCCCATTAAAACTCACCTGGTTGACAGATAAACCAGTGTGGGTAGAGCAGTGGCCATTGACAGAGGAAAAGAGGGCGGCTGTTCGACAATTGGTACAACGAGAACTTGACGCAGGACACATCGAACCCTCTACAAGTCCCTGGAACACCCCCATTTTCGTGATAAAGAAAAAATCGGGAGCGTGGCGACTGCTACATGATCTACGCGCAGTTAATGCATGTATACAAGACATGGGTCCGCTACAAGCGGGCCTCCCTTCTCCGGCCATGATTCCACCTGACTATCAAATAGTGGTTATAGATATTAGAGATTGCTTTTTTAGTGTTCCCTTGCATGAAGAAGATAGAGTACGCTTTGCCTTTACTGTTCCTGAGCCTAACAATCAACACCCGTGCGCCAGATATCAATGGAAGGTGTTACCCCAGGGCATGAAAAACTCACCAGTCTTGTGTCAAATTGCTGTAGCTGCTGCGATACGCCCTATTCGAGAAAATTTCCCTATGGTCATCATTTTCCATTACATGGATGACGTGTTACTGGCGTCCAACCAAGAGGAGTTACTGGAAAAGGCACGCGTGCAGCTGATAGTCAGTTTGGAGCGACATGGGTTACACATTGAGCCTCGGAAAACACAGGTAGGGCGTGCAGTAAAGTATTTAGGTACTCAACTGATGCCACGAAGCGTGACAGCACAATCATTTGAAATTCGGACTACAGTGACAACACTCCATGAGGCACAAAAATTAATTGGACAACTATTGTGGCTTAGAAACTTTATTCCAATATCTGAGGCAGAAATGACTACCTTATATCAACTCCTGAAAGGAGGAGATTCCCCCTAGCTCCAAGGACTCTTTCAAGAAACCATCAGGAGATTCTTAGGACAATTATGGAGCGAGCCCAGCATTGGGGTCTCGCTCGATTTACACCTGAACAACCAGTCACTGCCCTGATTTACATGACCGATACCGCTGGCCATGGTTTACTAATTCAAAATAATGGTGAAAAAGGCTGGCCTTTTGCTTGGTTGTATCAAGGCAAACCAAAGACGGCTTTAATTTCTTGGCCAACATTATTATCCCAGCTTATTCTCCGCTGTCGGAGGCAAACTCAACACTTAACAGGGAAGGACCCGGAGGTCATCGCATTGCCCTGTTCTTTGGCACAGTGGGAGTTGGTACTTCCACAAGTGGGGCTCCTGCAAGCGGCGATAGCTGAATTTACGGGTCGTATTGAAGGTCTAAGACCACACCCCTGTGGGGAGATAATCCAGGTACTCCATTTTTTGCCAGCTAGTGCCATAGTTGAACAACCCACCGGAGGCCGCACAGTTTTTACCGACGCGTCATCGATTACTGGGAAAGCTGTCGTTACATGGCAGGAGGATGGTCAGTGGACCCACATTAGTTATCAAGATCAAGGGCAATCCGTGCAGTATCTTGAGGCCAAGGCGGTATGGATGGCTCTCACTCAATGGCCCGAAGAGGCCTTGGATCTAATCACAGACTCTTGCTATGTATATAAGTTACTGAAGAAGTGCCGATGGGCACTTGGGGCAACGTCAGAGATTGCCGGAATGTTGCTCACCGCACTGCAAATGAGAACCGCTCCTGTCTGTCCTATCCATGTTAATAGTCATAGTTCCATACCGAGTTTTCTTTCTGCTGGGAATGAAATAGCGGACAGCTTAGCAAAGAGCGTACTGGCGGTTGAAGAAACTTCTAACCTAAGGCGAGCTTTCCGCCTGCATGAGCTCCTCCACTGTGGAGCTCGCGGTTTAGCTAGGCTCGCTGGCATTACGTTGCAAGATGCTCGCTCTGTGATTGCTGCTTGTCCTGTGTGTTCCAAAGGTCCCCTCTGGGAGGCAGGGGTAAACCCTCGAGGGTTGCAGCCCAACCAAATATGGCAGTCTGATGTTACGATTTATGAACCCTTTAATCCACGTAAGTATCTGCATGTCACAGTTGATACCTGCAGTGGAGTTATTTTAGCGACTATGCATGCTAAACAAAATGCTCTCGCAGTTATTTTACATTGGCAGGACTGTATGGCGCAACTTGGCATCCCACAAAAAATTAAAACAGATAATGGAGCGGCATATGTCAGCAAGAAGACAAAGGACTTTTGCGCGCGCTGGGATATTCAGTTGAGTCATGGCATTCCCTATAACAGTACGGGCCAAAGCATTGTAGAACGCGCGCACCGCACATTAAAAGAGTTACTCGACCGACTTAGGGAGGGGGAAAAGATAAGCCCAGGAACAGGGGTTCCCCCTCCCCTTGACCCTCCCTTATTTCGGGCACAGCGTCTGTTGACGACGGCACTAATTACCTTAAATCATACCATTTGAGGGAACACCTATAAAACCCAGACTGCAACCCAGGCACATTTCCGGCTCGATGAGAACGAAGGGCCTTACCCTTTGGTTCAAGTACGGGACCTGCAAACCCGTGAATGGGGGGGCCCTTATTCCCTCCGTTGCTTGGGACGTGGGTATGCGTGTGTGCAAACCGAGAAAGGGACGCTAGAATGGGTACCCAGTCGAAATATTCGACCGTATAGACATTAATCAATCTATTGAGTCTTATCTTGACAGGTTACCATTTCCCTATGCATCCTGATGGTGTGGGGGAGTAATGAGGGAGCCGCGACGAACTACTGGCTGGACTGGGCAAAATCTATGAACGTAACGGATGCGTGTCTGTATAAGTCTTACCATATATGGATTATTTTACACGCAGCTTCCCCAGCAAGATCCAGAACTACTGGAGCTAAGGGAGGGGGAAATGTAGTAAAGATAAGGGCTGGCGACCGGAAGATCACGTGCTGTACGGAAAGAGTTAAGGGTCGACCCTCCCTTGTCTCCGCCCCTTATAACATGACACACCTACTGCTGGGGGTATAAAGCCCGGGTCGGCTGGAGATCTAGTGGGATAACCTTGATGTGTAGTGTTTGCTACAAAGGGGATATTGCAATCTAAGAGGTTTGCTTGATTTCTCTCTGCCTTCTATTTTGTGCTTAGCTGACTGCCAGCTTCAAACACCTTGTCGAATCCAGAAGTGCACCACAGACTTCGTGTCCTTAACTTCACATCTAAACTCTGCTCTTGATGGCTTTGATTTGGAGTTTTGCAAGGCCCTGCGGACATACGCTGCTTGTACCTATCGCAATTCCAAAGTATGCCGTGGAAATCTAGTCTACCATTCTGCAGTGCTTGGAATCAGTGACTTCATGAGCCAGAGAAACTGTTCCAAGGATGGACCCACATCCTCTACCAACCCTGAAGTGACCCATGATCCCTGCAATTACAGTGGCCACGCAGGATCCAGAGAACATTGGGGAGAGGAACAGACTTCTCTTCCTTACCTATTTTGTGGTTTGTTTGGTGATCCTCATCTGAGAACTTTTAAGGATCACTTCCAGACATGCAAAGTGGAAGGTGCTTGGCCTCTCATAGACAATAACTACTTATCAGTGCAAGTGACGAATGTGCCTGTGGTCCCAGGATCCAGTGCTACTGCTACAAATAAGGTATGGGTTGTTCTTAAACACTGTGTATGCATACAGAAGTGGAAGGCCAAGACAGTAGAGGAGTAAACTACTTAACCCCTAACAGTTAAGGGTTGTAGTAGGTTGAGTGTCTTCCATGGAGTAGTTTGAGGAAAATAAAACTGCTGGGCTCATCTTTTGGAAAATTGCTTCTTTCCTTAGAAACAAACAAAACTTAAAACAGCTTTCCCCCCCCCCCCCCAATCCATAAATATTACCACATAAACATTTAAGAACAACTAAATTGATGCTTTAAAACAAGCATCAGACTGCAGCATCTGTGACTGTCCCCACACTAAGTGGAAATTTTAGGGCAGAAGGATGGAAAGAGTGTGGGTCTTTGCATTAATTCTTTACATTCTATAATAGAGAACAAAAAAATATTGATGGAGTGGCACAACAGATTAGTTACCCAGGATATTAAGTCTTTAATTGGAAAGGTATGTTTTGTGGGAGATGTATTCATTCACAAAACACTCCTGGCAATTTGTAGGTGTTTTGCATAGTTGTGATGCTGATAGTAAGGACATCTGTTTCTTCAGTGACTAAAGCTGTTATATATTCTATGGTCTAATTAAAACTTGCAATGCTAGTTTCTTTTGAGCTTGTTTGATCTGTTTATGCCTGTTGGCATAGGATCCCAGGGCCTTTCAGATGGAGAATGAAGAATTACTAAGTAGCTGGGAGACTTGAGTTCAGTCTTTTGTTTTCTTTTCCTTTCTTACAGACTTCCAGTATGAGTTTTGAGTTGGTCATTGGCATCTCTGTACCTGATTTCTCCAACTACAGAAGTAGAGCTCCCCAGTCTTTTGGGGATCTTCTGAGGCTTAATGGCTATTACAGGGGGCTGTAGAGGAAGCAGGTAGGAAGGGTATTGTAGAATGCCTTAAATAGAAGGGGTGGTGGTGTTTGGTGTTTGTTCCCCTCCAAATAAAGCATGCACACAAAAAAGTCTTTGCCTTTCATCACTATGACAGGTGTTCTGGATATCACTAGCACAGTTGTCCCTGAGTAGCAAATAAGGCAGAGGTGCTTGTACTTCCCTATGGAAAACTTTCCTTCTTGTTTGCAGTAATTGAAAACAGACAGGGAACTTTTCTTATCTGGGTTGCTTGAGAGTGAAAGGGAGGGCAGAGAAGGAAAAACAAACAGGCGGTGGAAACCCCAGAGCTTTTACTGTAGTGGGTTTACTGGTCATAAAGTTTTGAACCTGGGAATAGGTTGTATTAGCAGTGTAGTGAAACATTGGGCAAGTGCTCTTTTTCCCCAGAGTCAAAACACTTAGATATCTCTTTTGCAGTCTGATTTCTATTTTTTGTAGGAGGAGATCACTGGACTGAACAGCCTGTATTTACTTTCCTTTAAATAATTATTATAACACTTGTTTTCCAGTTATCATTCAGCTACTTAAAAGCAGGAGCATCAGAACACTGACCATGTGTGATTTAATTTTTTCATTTTTATAGACTTCCTGCCCAAGGTAAAAATGAACTTGGCTTTGTTTCTCAGAAGAGATATGTTACTGCTTTGTTGAAGGACTTCAGTCAAAAGCTGCTTTGTCCATGAGGTGGAGCTGATAACATCTTATCTTATAATGCAATGGGTTTTTTCCTATTATTGAAGAGTGGGGAGGAGAAAGAAGCAGTTTGGCCTGCGCGAGTTAGTGCTGTGCTTGGGCATACAGTTGGGCATAAACTGGTCAAATGGTTCAGCAGGTAGCTGTGGACAGCTTGAAAATGTAGATGCTGAAGCACTTTCTGTGGATTTGGGATATTTCTAAAAGGCAGAGGCTTGCCTGTGCCTTTAAGACAATGGCTCTGTTCTCATATCAAAAGCCACCTGCCTGTGCCTAAACTAGATGACTTATGATTGACTCTCCAGATAAGTAGTTGTTGAATCTCCCCTGTGAGCTGTATTCAATCTGGAGCTAGGGCAGACTGAAACCTCTTGGGGATAAATATGCCAGGTTTTGCCTTAGGATCTCTTCAGTGTATTTCAACTTTAAAATCTACCTCCGGTGTGTTTTATCTATTATATATCTGTATTTTCCTGATTGCTTGTCTTCATAAAAGTCAAGGGTGGGAGAAATACACTTATTTCATAACTCAGAGTGGTTGGGAGCCAACTGGTACTTCAGTCTTAATTGAAAGTTCTTAATTACCTTTTGATCATAACCAACTGATGGTTAGTTCATAGCGTGATGAAAACAAGTAGGCTTTTTGTTTGTTTGTTTTAAAATGGATGATCTAGAAGTTCTGGAGAAAGGCATGTTGGCACCATCCTGGCTGGAAGACAGGTTGTGAATGTAACTTTAAGGTCAGCTCCTTGGGCAGAGGCTGTAGCAGAAGATACTTCCTGTTGGAAGCTGTATTTTTCCCTTCTAATAAAATTCCTGTGTACTGGGCAGAAGATGCAAATAAGCTCTCTTTGGTCTTGTGTTTGGTTTTGGAGCTTGGACTTGTCTAAAATTAAGGTCTGTGTTTCTCTGATGTGACCTCAGCTCTGTGCTTGTGCCTTCAGCATTTTCACAGTTCTCTCCTCCATAAGGAAAGCTCATTTAATTCTGTCATGAACGTGTTTAGTATGTGTGAAGCTATGCTAGATTACACTGATGTGCCTTGTTGTTCCAGACAATCTCGTAAGAACAACAGGACATGCAGCAAGACTACCAATATCTTACTGGGCACAGGCAATGTACTGATTCTGATGATTTGCCAACAATTGGTGTAAAGATAAGCAATCCTGTTTCCTGGTGTTCAGGACAGCCTGACCTTACTAGGGGTTGTTTTGTAGGACAAGCTATGGAAGTTTATCAGGCACTAAACAGTTTTTCTGTCTCTGGAGCTGCTGGAGAACTGTTGCAGAAGTTTGTGTCTTGAATACCTTAATTTGGGGGGTGGAAAGGAGGCAGGAGCATGCACACATACTCAGTGGTATCTATCTGACTGTCTTTAAAGCTTCTGGGGGTTTCTTGGGGACAGAAAGAAGGAGAATAAAATTATAAATAAATGTGGCAGTGTTTTTCTCAGATGTGGAGATTAGAGTTTAATGTTGTGTGCTTAAACAGTCTTTACCTGCCTGTTACCATATATGCTTTACAAACTCACTACAGGGGAGAAGAGCCCTTCTCCTTGCACTGTCCACCTGGAAAAAAAAAGGAGGTGGAGTATTTTAAGCTACTGTTCCTATTGATTAAAGGACACTTAACTATTATGAAGTTCTGAGTAGTTTTGAAAATAATCAATAATAGATGTTAGATGTTTCTGGAGTTACTTATAAACAGTGACCTTCTTGCTTAACCACATCTGAGAAGTACTTTCCTGAGTGATCTTGAGTTTCTCTTTGGAAATCTTCTAATGCTGAACTCATTCTTTTTTTTTTTTTTTTTTTTTTCTCTCCAGATTGATTTCCTCTTTTATTTCTCTGTGCATGGAATTTACATACCTTTCCTTCCCATTTTCTTCTCTGACATGAGATGGTAACTTGTCATGGTGTAATCCGAACAGTAATGGAGTCTGACAATGCATTATAAACAAAAAAACCCAACTTCGAGGCAGAAGGAAAGATGTGCAACGATGTACCCATATGGCAACTCACCCAATCACCAATAGCAAGCACAGGATCATAAGCGATGCCATAGCTCCGGTGGACTGCCAGGGACACTTGGTCATCTGACCGCAACAGCCAATCATGCAAATGCCTTTTGAATCTGTGTAAGAGTCGTGCCACCCCTTGGCTCCACCAATGGCAGTGTGATTTGAGAGACTCATACCTTACATGGATAACGTGGGCAGCATCCTGCCTACGCTGCTGATGTTGGTCAGGGGGCAGAGTGTTAGCACTCTGTCTACGCTGCCGATGCTGGTCAAGGACAGGGTGTTGGCAGTCTGTCTACGCTGACGATGTCAGTCAAGGGCCAGGGTGTTAGGAGGCAGGGTGTCAGTTATAGGCTAGGGTGTTATTTGGCAGGTTGTTAGCTATATAATAAGCTATTATATTTGGTTGATATTCTGACACCTGCAGAGTATAAGTTATATAGTCAGAAGTTGAAAACTGGTGCATTACGAGATGGGTACTGTAGAATCGCCTCTATCAAGTATCAGTTGTGCTGGCATTTGGGAGGTGATTACTACAGCGTCTTCCCAATCGCTATGAGAGAGGTTGAGAAGAATTAGAATTCGGGGTTAAGCATTGGCTTATATCTAGTGGCCCCCGACCTGGGTTGGGGAGTGGCTTGACCATAACTGGGAAAATGCTTTACAACACAATCTACAACCTCATGATGCAAAACAAAGCATAAACAATGATAATAATTACAAAAGGTACAGCCAAAATCTTTTGTCAGCTACCCTGAGATCTGGGAACCAAGAGGTAAGTCATGACTACAATTTGCCAATTCCCCAATTGGTATTTTTGGTTGCCACCTGATGCAAGGGCTTTAGTTGTTCCCAGGTTTTCTTAAGGTCGATCTCAATGCGTAGATCTTGGTTGACATAGACACAGCAGGTAGTATTTACTAATGCGCAAACGCCACCTTGTGTGGCCAGTAAGTAGTTTAAGGCTAGACAGTTTTGTACGATATCTGGTGAATCAACAAGTGGTTATAGGACTGGTGCCACAGCCAGGGGTTCAGCTACTTAGGCCATGGGACTCGCTTTGAGAAACCTGGTCTACTGGGGACTGATGGGGTCCATCTGTCAGAGAAGGGGAAGAGTGTCTTGAGTCATAGGCTTGCCAAGCTGGTGAAGAGGGCTTTAAACTAAAGTTGCCAGGGGAGGGGAACCTCAATCCATCCCACTTCTACCAGTTGGATGCCAGGGCCAGCAACAGATGCCCAGAGCCTGGAGAAGGATCACAGGTCAGCAGGAGAGCACCTGAAGAGCAGCACAAAGGAATTCCAACCAGTAAGTCAGCTTCATTGGGGGCCCAACTTAAATGCCTCTATGCAAATGCACGCAGCATGGGGAATAAACAAGAGGAGTTAGAGACGTGTGCATGCCTGCAGGGCTATGATCTTATTGGCATCACGGAGATGAGGTGGGATGGCTCTTATGACCGGTGTGTTGGAATGGAAGGATACAGGCTCTTTAGGAAGGACAGGCAGGGGAGATGAGGAGGGGGTGTCACCCTCTATGTCAATGACCAGCTGGAGTGCATGGAGCTCTGCCTGGGGATGGATGAGGAGCTGACCAAGAGCTTATGGGTCAGGATTAAAGAGAGGGTAGGGACAGGTGACATTATAGTGAGGGTCTGCTACAGGCCACCCGACCAGGAAGACTGAGTGGATGAGGTCCTCTCTACACAGATAGGAGCAGCCTCATGTTCACAAGCCCTGGTCCTCATGGGGGACTTCAACCACCCCGACATCTGTTGGAGGGACAACACAGCAGGGCATAAGCAATCCAGGAGGTTCCTGGAATGCATTGATGATAACTTCCTTCTCTAAGAGCCAACAAGGAGAGGTGCTATGCCGGACCTTGTTCTCACCAACAAGGAGGGGCTGGTGGGGAATGTGAAGCTCAAGGGCAGCCTTGGCTGCAGTGACCATGAAATGGTGGAGTTCAAGATCCTTAGGGCACTGAGGAGGGTGCACAGCAAGCTCGCTACCCTGGACTTCAGGAGAGCAGACTTTCACCTCTTCAGGGATCTGCTCGGTAGAGTACCATGGGATAAAGTCCTGGAGGGAAGAGGGGCCCAAGAAAGCTGGTTAATATTCAAGGATCCCCTCCTCCAAGCTCAGGAGTGATGCATCCCAACAAAGAGGAAGTCAGGCAAAAACGCCAGGAGGCCTGCATGGATGAACAAGGAGCTCCTGGACAAACTCAAACTCAAAAAGGAAGCCTACAGAGGGTGGAAGCAAGGACAGGTAGCCTGGGAGGAATACAGAGAAATTGTCTGAGCAGCCAAGGATCAGGTTAGGAAAGCTAAAGCCCTGATAGAATTAAATCTGGCCAGGGATGTCAAAGGCAACAAGAAAAGCTTCTATAGGTACATTGGTGATAAAAGGAAGACTAGGGAAAATGTGGTCCCTCTCCAGAAGGAAACGGGAGACCTGGTTACCTGGGATATGGAGAAGGCTGAAGTACTCAACAACTTTTTTGCCTCAGTCTTCACCTGCAAGTGCTCTAGCCATACCACCCAAGTTGCAGAATCCAAAGGCAGGGACTGGGAGAATGAAGAACCGCCCACCGTAGGAGAAGATCAGGTTCAAGACCATCTAAGGAACCTGAAGGTGCACAAGTCCATGGGACCTGATGAGATGCATTCGCGGGTCCCGAGGGAACTGGCAGATGAAGTTGCTAAGCCACTATCCATCATATTTGAGAAGTCGTGGTGGTCTGATGAAGTTCCCAGTGACTGGAAAAGGGGAAACATAACTCCCATTTTTAAAAAGGGGAAAAAAGGGAGACCCAGGGAACCACAGGCCGGTCAGCCTCACCTCTGTGCCTGGCAAGATCATGGAGCAGATCCTCCTGGAAACTATGCTAAGGCACGTGGAAGATAAGGAGGTGATTGGTGACAGCCAACATGGCTTCACTAAGGGCAAATCATGCCTGACAAATTTGGTGGCCTTCTATGATGGGGTTACAGCATTGGTGGATAAGGGAAGAGCAACAGATGTCATCTACCTGGACTTGTGCAAAGCATTTGACACTGTCCTGCATGACATCCTTGTCTCCAAATTGGAGAGACGTGGATTCGACGGATGGGCCACTCGGTGGATAAGGAATTGGCTGGATGGTTGCACTCAAAGATTTGTAGTCAACAGCTCGATGTCCAAGTGGAGATCAGTGATGAGTGGAATTCCTCAGGGGTCGGTATTGGGACCGGCGCTGTTTAACATCTTTCTTGGGGACATGGACAGTGGGATTGAGTGCACCCTCAGCAAGTTTGCGGATGACACCAAGCTTAGTGGTGCAGCTGACACGCCTGAGGGATGGGATGCCATCCAGAGGGACCTAGACAAGCTGGAGAAATGGGCCTGTGTGAACTTCATGAGGTTCAACAAGGCCAAGTGCAAGGTCCTGCACATGGGTTGGGGCAATCCCAAGCACAAATACAGGCTGGGTGGAGAATGGATAGAGAGCAGCCCTGAGGAGAAGGACTTTGGGGGTGTTGGTTGATGAGAAGCTCAACATGACCTGACAATGTGCTCTCACAGCCCAGAAAGCCAACCGTATCTTGGGCCGCATCAAAAGAAGCATGGCTAGCAGGTCGAGGGAGGTAATTCTGCCCCTCTACTGTGCTCTGGTGAGACCCCACCTGGAGTACTGCATCCAGCTCTGGGGTCCCCAACACAAGAAGGACTTGGACCTGTTGGAGCAGGTCCAGAGGAGGGCCACAAAAACGATCAGAGGGCTGGAGCACCTCTCCTATGAGGACAGGCTGAGAGAGCTGGGGTTGTTCAGCCTGGAGAAGAGAAGGCTCCAGGGAGACCTTATAGCAGCCTTCCAGTACAAGAAAGCTGGAGAGGGACTTTTTACAAGGGCACATAGTGATAGGACAAGGGGTAATGGCTACAAACTGAAAGAGGGTAGATTTAGATTAGGTAGAAGGAAGAAGTTCTTCACTATGAGGGTGGTGAGGCACTGGAACAGGTTGCCCAGAGAAGTTGTGGGTGCCCCCTCCCTGGAAGTGTTCAAGGCCAGGTTGGCTGGGGCTTTGAGCATCCTGGTCTAGTGGAAGGTGTCCCTGCCCATGGCAGAGGGGTTGGAACCAGATGATCTTTAAGGTCCCTTCCAACCTAAACCATTCTATGATAGTCTGTGATACTTGAGCAACTTCTTGTTGCAGCGCTTGGATGGCATCAGTTGTTGCATTTTCTATATTTTCCAGCATAGCAGAGAGATTGACGATCACTTTCTCCAGCTCGGAGACCCCTAGCCAAGGAAGGAGGATCCAGACAAACTGGTGAAATCCGGATCCTTGTTTTACAAAAGAGTTAATACCACGCCAATGTCGCAGGGCGTTAGGGTAATTGCAGACATGGGTCGCGAAGAGGCTTTCTGCAACATGCATCCCAGGCACTATTCATCCGGGTGTGCAGGTCCCCTCTCACTTCCATGGGAGGGTTTTCACGGCATAGTTGCCACACAGCCAGTATAGGCTGGGGGCACCTATTGTGCTAAGGGTACGGCAGCGAGTGGTGTCTTTCAGGCAATTGTCGGTATTGACATGGTAAGTTTGCATAGTGTGGGATGAACCCCACCGCATGGTTTGTAGTTGATCAGAGGACAGATCATAGCCCATAAAGTTCTGGAGGACATAGAATTCTGATCTGTTTTTCACCAAGGTGGCAGTGAGTAGATGGTGGTTGAGAGATTAGCCTGAATGGAGTAATATCTGACAAAAGTTTTAGGTGCATGGCCCCATAATTCCACCAATACCAGCATTCCCACCACGGGAAACCCTTGGTGCCCAGATGCAGGATGTTGTGTACAAATCCCACAATCGGTTCCCTTTCTGGCATTTACTAGCGCCTGAGATGTGCGAAGTAACAAGTTAGAATCCCAACCAGCAAGGCCCTGGTGGACTGTCCCAAAGAACAGCATCCAGAGCACATTCAAAATTGGGGCTTGCATGGAACAACCAACAGTAGTACAAGTAAAACGACTACAATAAAGAGCAATATAGCAGGAGGATTTTTCCAGATTGTTGTGGTTGAGAGAAAGACAGTTTAATAGGTAAAACAAAAGCTGTGCACGCAAGCCAAGCAAAACAAGGAATTCATTCATTACTTCTCATCGGCAGGCATGTGTTCAGCCATTTCCAGGAAAGCAGGGCTTCATCATGCATAATGGTTACTTGGGAAGACAAATGCCGTAACTCAATGTACCCCTTCCCCTTCTTCCTTCCCCTAGCTTCTTGGGCTGTGCCCCCCCCCCCCCCCCCAGCTCCTGCAGCCTGCTCCTGCTCACTGGCAGGGCAGCATGAGAAACAAAAAAGGCCTTAACACTGTGCAAGTACTGTTCATCAGTACTGTTTGGTCACAAATCTAACACACAGCACCATAGGAGCTGCTATGAAGAAAATTAACTCTATAACAGCCAAAACCAGTACACAGATCAGTCCATCTATCTAGGGTGGTCCAGTAGTTGGGCTCAGTTAGCCGCTCTGGGCTCGTCATGGACGTTATCACTTCTTGAGATTCAAAATTGCTTCTAGGACAGCCCGAAGGGGTGGTCTGTGGATCCAACATTGAGACTTGGGCTCTGGTGTCCACAACAAAGGTGACTGAGCCCTGGTCATTCATGACAACTTCTAATCTGGACATAGGGTAAGCAAAAGGGTCTGCTGGGAAACAGAGCTAGGAGGTAGATCTCCATCCAGTGGTGGACACCCACCCATCGGTTCTCTGGCAGCACCTTAGAGAGAGGAAGGAGGAGGGGCTGAAGGGGTTAACACTGGGGTGTTGGAAGGCACTGCAAGGTGGGGGGACAATGGGACAGGGTGGACAACTAGAACAGGGGACCTGCTGATGGCCATTCAAAAGCTGTAACAAGACATTGTTTGGCAAATTATCAATTTGTTGGTGTCGTGGTTTAGCCCTGGTTGGCAACCAAGCACCACACAGCTGCTTGATCACCCTCCCCCTCCCCGTGGGATGGGGGAGAGAGTTGGAAGAGCAAAAGTAAGAGAACTCATGGGTTGAGATAAGAACAGTTTAATAATTGAAATAAAATAATAATAATAATAATAATAAATTGTTATGAAAAGGAAAACAACAAGAGAGAGAGAAACAAAAGCCAGGAAAAATAAGTGATGCAACCGCTCACTACTTGCTGACCGATGCCCAGCCGGTCCCCAAGCAGCGATCGCTGCCCCCCAGCCAACTCCCCCCAGTTTATATACTGAGCATGATGTCATATGGTATGGAATAGCCCTTTGGCCAGTCTGGGTCAGCTGTCCTGGCTATGCTCCCTCCCAGCTTCTTGTGCACCTGGCAAAGCATGGGAAGCTGAAAAGTCCTTGACTAGTGTAAACTCTGCTCAGCAAGAACCAAAACATCAGTGTGTTATCAACATTCTTCTCATGCTAAATCCAAAACACAGCACTATACCAGCTACTAGGAAGAAAATTAACTCTATCCCAGCTGAAACCAGGACAGTTGGGGTGTGTGGGTGTAAACCACCTTTCCAGCAGGAGCTGCCAGAGGTAGCCCCTCTTTGTCTGGCTGGTGGAGGTGCCCTGTCCTGTGCCCTGGCGAGGATTCCTCAGAATCTGACCACCAGGTACAGGAGCCATTGCCACAGCACCTGCCCCTACAGCTGGGATGTACAGAGCCCCAGCGTCCTGCAGTCCCCCTCACTGAGGTGAGTTGGAGCTGCCTCAGTGTGCCCAGATCCTCCCGAGCCACTCTACCCAGCCTTCACCTGGCTTTTTTACGAAACTGGTCGCCCAGGGAGCAGAACTGTTCCCCAGTATAGGCTTGCATCTGCTAGTGCTCGAGGCAGGTAGTGGAGGGGCAGGGGTGTCTTCTGTAGGGTTGCGAAGGGGGTCAGGGTCTAGGACCAAAAATGTCCCTGTTCCAATTACTATCCTTATCATCATCATCCTGGTAGATAGCAGCCCTAACTTGGGCTGTTGTACTGGGATGGTTGCTCTGGGCCTCGAGGGCCCACTGGGCCAAGGGGGCTAGCTTATGCCCGTCCCTATCGGCCCCTTGCTTAGCTGCTTCTGCCTGTTTGAGGACACCATGCAGCCTGGTAATTTCAGCCCAGGCAGTGTTGAGGACACAATTCAGGAGGCTGATTAAGACACCTTTGCCCTTTCCCTGTTAGCAACCACTGGCTTTACACCACTGTTCAAATTCATCACAAATAGCATGGGGATCTGCCCAATTATCTTGGACCCAATCCTCCCATTGCAGGGAGCTCCAAACTTGCTTCTTTCCTAAAGCCTCCAGTAGTTATTGGAAAGACTCCATCCTGTCTGTGATGCCAGTAATGTAGTCTGAACAGTAATGGAGTCTGACAAGACATTATAAAACAAAGCTTTATTGAGGCAGTAGGAAAGATGCACAATGATGCGCACATACTGTGACTCACCAAATCCCCGATAGCAAGCACAGGATCATAAGCGATGCCATAGCTCTGGTGGACTGCCAGGTACACTTGGTGTCCGGGTCATCTGGCTGCAACAGCCAATCGTGTAAATGCCTTTTGAATGTGTGTAAGAGTCGTGCTGCCCCTTGGCTTCGCCAATGGCAGTGTGATTTGAGAGAATCATACCTTACATGGATAACGTGGGTGGCATCCTGCCTACGCTGCTGATGTTGGTTGGGGGCAGGGTGTCAAGAGGCAGGGTGTCGCAGGGTGTCACATGGTGAAATGTCCTGTGGTGCTTCTGTAGGTGATCAGCAGGCTGATGAGGGATTACGGTATGTAGTTTTGTAACACCCCCAGCAGTTCTTGCTTCCAAGAACTTGGCACCAGCAGCATCACTGAAGCAGTCTCCTCTAAATCCCCCTACATTGGACTTTGAACTTTCCTATATTTATGGGCTCTAAAAGCTTTTGGACAGGGTTGTGAGACCCCTTTAGAGATTTCATGTATGCTGAAGGGGAAATTTAAATTTTAACTGCTCAGCACTGGTAATTTGTGACCAAGGAATGATCTGTCATGGAGGGCAGGAAGGCCCAACTGCAGAAGGGGTTAAATGGGTTGGAAGCAGGAATGCCAGAGACAGAAGGACTCCCTGTAAGGGAGTGGAGTTTCCCTTGGTGATAAGATAAGAAATACCTGCAACATTGTCTGGTAGCAGTCCTAGAATGTAAGCGCTCAGGGGCCACCTTTGGGCAGCAGAACTGGTGCTGGGGGATGGGGCTGAGGTGCCCCATGCTGATGCTCACCAGATTGGTGCTGGTGCAAGTGTATATAATGAATCTGCTCGTGACACATCTTTGCAGACTCCTTGTAGAACTGCTTATGGCGATAGGACTCTGTCCAATGCGTTGCTCATTAAGTTTTTATATTTAAGCACAAATGTGTGTTTAATTTACCCCAAGGGGTAAAATAAAAATTCCCCAATAATGCTATGCAGCTGTCTACCTATGAACTGCCTCCCACAGATCATTTAAGACATTCACAGGTCTCCCAGGGATATTTGAAGACCACTGGTCTAATATCATAAAACCTCTTGTTGAACCATCTTCCCACCTATTCTTCAGTGTTAAATGAAATCATTAGTAAATCACCGGGGCTGTGTTTCTCCTTAAACATAATCATTCCTTATCTTTTCCTGTAGACTGGAATGGTACATAATGAAAGGATTTGAATGCTTTCTCATGATGCCCAGCATGAGAGGCATGTGGTTTAAACTGCAGACCTATTCTGAAGATGAATAGCAAAGTTTCTTCTGCTGCATCAGATTGCCATCTCAGCAGTCTGCCTGTCCCACTGTGCTTTGCACATACAGATGTATTACATAAGCCCGCTGTGGGATCTCATCTGCTTCTGTGCTGTTCTCTGTTAGCAAAAGAAATGCTCAATAGCAAAATTTTATGTCATAAGAAACATTGTAAAGGCTCTGTTTCAGTGTGCATGTTCTACTGGTTGAGTGTACAGTTGTTAAATGCTTGAATAACCTCCTTGTTATAATCAATGTTCCTTGCCTCTCTAACTAGCTTTTCTTGTTATGTACCTGGATGCTGACTGTAACCTTTCCAAGACAGGTGCTGTGGCCATATGTGTTGGGAGTAGTAATTGGGGAGGAAGGGGTGGGTCTGAATTTTAGTAGCACCTTGAGTCCTCAGTGGTGTTGAGGTAGGTTCTGCATGAATGCATGCTCCTTGCCTGAAAGTACAACCTAGTTAAGACAAACGTATGCAGAGGGAGATGGACCTGGGGCTATTCCACTAAAATTGTGAGTGAAACTGGGCAAGATCAAAATCTTTCCAAACATAATAGAAACCTTCTTTCTTTTGATGTGTTTTCTTCTTAAGTAAAAAGAAAACAAAGCAAAAAAACAACCCCCCACCCACCCCCCAAAAAAACCCCACAACCAAAAACCACACAACAGAACTAATATTTTTCCAGATTCACTGTCCAGTAAGTAGCGTCACCTTCTTGCATGTGATACTGTCATGTTTGTGTTTTCTAGCATCTGTATGAAGTCTAGCCTAATTCTAGGCAGGTTTTGCCTGAACTCTCTCCTCGGGAATTTTGCCTGCAGTAGGTATAAAAGACTTGGGCATCTGAAGTTGCATTTCTAGATATGGGAGTTGAATTTGTGTCTTATTCTTATGGCTGGGCTAGACTGGGCAAGGAAAGAAATATTTTAAAATGAATAAGCAGAGCCAGAGTAGCTTGGGCAGAAGAAAAAGAAATGTTTAACAATGGTGTTGATGTTTTAGATAGCAGTACTGTCTATCAATAATAGATGGAGTGGTACAGTGCAAATGTGCCAAACTTATATTGCTTACTTGCTCAAACTAATCCATGAGGAAAGTTGCTATTTCAGACTTTTAGAAAGTCACCAAGGACATGCAATATATGTGTGGATTTATGTGCTGAAAACAGGATTTATTTCTGTAGCTCTGAACTGTTTTTTCTTTCTTCTGCTCTTTCCCCTGCTTGCTCCCTCTTTCCCTAGTGGAGTTCCATGAAGGGGGGGAAATGGAAACAGAAGCAGGGGCCAATTAAATGTTGGGATGTGATCTTGATCACAAGACTCTATAAGAAAACAACTGTATGCACAACCTTGTAATAATTCAAAGCAGATGAAGACTTTAATAGTCTGTGTGTATGTTGCACGTAATTGAGAAAACCCTCCAAACAAAAGACTAAAAGTCTAGTTTAGAGAGCCGACATTGCTTTATTCTGCGCAGGGTGCTCGGTGGTAATTCCACGTATCAAGCACACCTCTCTACAAAACTACAGCATATTTATCGGGCTACATGATTAGTATAAACCCACCTAAATTTACACTTATTGGTTAGTGATTAACATTTCATACACTATTGGTTTACTGTATTTAAATTAGCCTCGCTTGCTATGAAAATTAGCACGCATGCTCCCTTCAGGTGGGGGGGCAAGTCTTTTTGGTCCTGAATTGAGTCGGTGGTTGCGATCTCCCCTCGCCACATTTACCTTTCATGCAGTTTCTGCAGTTTTATCAGACTTCATGTTTCACTGGCCACTGTCCAGTCTTTGGTGCCAAGATGTTCCCTTTTATCGGCTTGTTAGCTCTTCTTCAAGGTTAGAGCCGTTAGTTTTCCACAGTTCATTATTTAAACAAATACTTCCATATCTCTTAGCTCCCTCTCAAATTCCTTTCCCAAGGCACAGGTGATTAGTAGTTTTGCTAATTGGAAAATTCTTGTTTCTGCAGGGCATAATTTCCCCCCTTTGGAAGTTTCAAATATCATTATTTGATACTTCCATATTCCTGGAGTGTCATTATTCTTCTTGCAAACAAAGTTCATATTATTGCCTGTTTTAAACATCTAATTATCATCAAAACTGTAACGATGATCATGATTATAATTATAAAGCTTTGTACCAGACTTGCCAACCATCCCGTTAAAGACCATCCTCCCAGATGCTGTAAAATTTTATTTATTCAATTAGTTTCCGCGGATTCCCGTAATTCCCTACTACTCTTTGCCACATTCCTCATTTTGTCAATTTGAGTCTGTAAATCTTCAATTACATTAGGGATATGTACACAACAATGTTCTGAATCCAGTTTAAGATATAGTCTGTGTTCTCGAGCTAACAGTAAATCTAAAGCTAATCTATTTTGCATCGCTGTTTCCGAGTTGGCTTGTACTTGCTTATTCACTGCCAATAACCCTTGCTCCGTAGCGTTCGCTAAGTTTTCAACTTGCCACCTTAGATTGGTTAACATCATACGATTCCCGTAGGCCATTGTACCTGGGGCAAAGAACGCCTGGAAACCCCACAGAATCATAGAATGCTTTGGGATGGAAGGGACCTTTAAAGGTCATCTAGTCCAACTCCCCTGTAATGGGCAGGGACATCTTCAACTAGATCAGGTTGCTCAGAGCCCCATCTAGCCTGGCCATGGCTCAGCCATGCCGGCCTCTTCCCTTCCTTGCCCGATTTCCTGCACCTGGGGATCGAGAGCTCTTGTGCCTCATGGAAAGCATCCTTAAAGACCTGCCAGCTCTGTTCTGCTCCCTTGTCCCTGAGGGCCATTTCCCAGGGGGTCCTGTTGATTAACTCCTTGAAGAGCTGGAAGTTTGCTTTCCTAAAATTCAGGGTCCTGACTTTACTCTTCACCTGACCCTTATCTCTCCGGACTGTGAACTCTACCAGTGTGTGATCGCTGCAGCCGAGGCTGCCTCCAATCCTGACATCACCAATGAGCTCACTTGCATTGGTGACCACCAGGTCCAGTACTGCATCCCCTCTGGTAGGGCTATCTATTACCTGGCTTAAGAAGTTGTCCTCCATGCACTCCAGGAGCCTCCTAGATTGCCTACCGCCTGCCGTGTTACTTTCCCAGCAGATGTCGGGGTGGTTGAAATCCCCCAGCAGGACGAGAGCCTGAGAACGCGAAGCTTCCTGTAGTTGGAGAAAAAAGGCTTCATCAATAGGCTCCCCTTGATCAGGCGGCCTGTAGTAGACCCCAACCACGAGGTTCCCTTTGTTGCCTTGGTCTCTAATTCTTACCCATAAGCTTTCAACCTGCTCATGGCTATTCTTCAGGGACAGCTCTTCACATTCTATCCGTTTCTTGACGTAGAGGGCAACGCCTCCGCCCCTCCTACCTCGCCTGTCCCTTCTGAACAGCCTGTAGCCTTCGATAGCTGCACTCCAGTCATGGGATTCATCCCACCAAGTTTCAGTAATGGCAACTAGGTCATCCTGCTCTGGTTGTGGTTCTCGGCTGCCATGGTTCATCTATTTCCCTCTTTGTCTTTCCCCACCATCTGGCACTTAAAGGACTATTCCTCCATAAAGGACATAAGGTAGGTGCCCCTACAGTGATTTGGTGATATGGTATATTCACTGGTAATGGGTTAGTTCACGTTCCATCACTTAAGACCCATACACTGTATCCTGGTGCGGGTAAAGTAGCTGTACGGCATGGGACTTTTCCTGAAAATCCCACATTACATCTTAAATTTCTACATGCGCAGCCAATAGCAACCGCATCATATACTCCCAGTACATCCTGTAACACACCTAAATTAGTACAGTTATATACCCAAGAGAAATTCCATTCAGAGGTAAAATTTCCTGGTTTAGGGTGAGTAATTTCAAATGCATTCCAATTAATCACTACCACTTTTCCAGTCTTTTGATATATTTTATATATATATACACACACACACATATAGATATAAATTCCCTAGTCTATAGGCTATCCCTCTAAAATGTTTGTTGAGTTGATTTAGTCCATGACTTTGGGCTTCATCTGTCATAACAGTCTTTCAGGGCAGGAGACATGGTGTGTGGTGTTGGACTGTTGCATGCTGAAGCCAGTTCTGGTTCCATCACCACTGCACTTTGTTCGGTTTCCTCAAAGTTCATTCTTCATTAATTTGGGTGATTCTTACTGTATACTGTTGATATGGCACATAGTAATCATAGAAGTGATGACATCTAGTATTATATAGCAATTAACATCATACCATTCAGTTCATTGGCTATTTTCACCCAAAATCAAATCTCCTTGAGGTACACATCAGACTTCCCCATCCTCCTGCATCACCCACCAAGTGCATCCAGGTCCTTGAGCAAAATCAATCCCACGAATTGGTTTACCTCTGCCTGAAGCAGGAGTAACCCAGACTGTCTTCCCCAGCATATTTTTCAGGTGCACTACAGGGACTTTATCCCCCTCTACAGTACATAAAAGTCTTGACTGGGCAGGGCCAGCTCGATTGGCAGATCCCCTAGTGTTGACTAACCAAGTGGCCTTTGCTAAATGTGTATCCCAATGTTTGAATGTCCCACCACCCATTGCTTTTAGTGTAGTCTTTAACAGTCCATTGTATCGTTTGATTTTCCCGGAGGCTGGTGCAAATTTGCAGAAGAAAATTAACTCTATCCCAGCTGAAACCAGGACAATGCTAAACCTTGTTTGGAAGTGCAATTCATGACCTTATCTTTTTAATCTTAAGTCCTAATGGTTTGCCTGTAACAGGGGTAACCTCCCATTTATCTGGTTCCTCTGCTTTCTTCAACCTGGAATAATGAATCCAAGGTCCAATTCCTTGTAGTTTCGCTGCAGTATATGTTTTCAGTAGTACCTGGAGTGGTCCTTTCCAACGTTTTTTCAACAGTTCGTTGCTCCAGGTTCGAAGATAGACCCAGTCCCCTGGTTTGAAGGTGTGCACAGGCATGTTCAATCTAAGAGGAGTTCTTAGCTGCAAATACCTGTTGATAGAAAACAATACTTTCCCTAGAGAAATCATATAGTTTTTCAAGTATCCTTCTCCTAAGATTGTTACAGATCCTGTTTTTTTATTACTCACTTTGTATGGTCTACCATACAATACTTCAAAAGGACTAAGCTTTTCCCTAGATTTTGGAGTTATTCTAATTCTCAGGAGAGCTAATGGCAATCCTTCTGTCCATTTCCATTGAGTCTCCTGACAAATCTTGCTCAGCTGTCTCTTTAGGGATTGATTCATCCTTTCTACCTGTCCACTTGACTGAGGTCTCCAGGGAGTATGTAAATCCCACATAATAACTAAAACTCTAGCTAATTCCTGAATCACCTTAGCAACAAAATGTGGTCCCCTATCTGATGACAAACCTATAGGAATACCGAGTCTAGGTATTATTTCCTTTAGTAATACTCTGCTAACTTCTCTAGCCTTGTTGGTTCAACAGGGAAAAGCTTCCGGCCATCCTGAAAAAGTGTCTACTAACACCAATAAATACTGATACCCATTTTGTCGGGGGAGCTCTGAAAAATCTATTTGCCAGTAATCTCCAGGAGTGTTCCCTTTTTTTATTTGTCCTAGGGGTGGTTGTGGTTGGATTTGTGGATTATTCTTCTGACATATTTCACATTTCTTCACAATGCTTTTAGCCACTCCTCTCATCCCAGCATTTGTAATTTCATATTATCTATGAGAGTTTCCGGTCCTCAATGGGTATTCCTATGTTCCTGTTCCATTGTTTCTCTTAGTACAGGGTTCGGGACTATTACCCTATTGTCTTCTGTGATCCACCACCCTGAATCATTCTTTGTAGCTTTTAACAGTTCCGCCAAGTGCTTTTCTTCCTTGTTATATTCAGGAATTCCCTTTAATTCTCGATATTTGTTGGGTAGCATTAGTAAAATTTGTCCTTCTGCAGCCCGCCTTGCGGCCTGGTCAGCTCGTCGATTTCCCAAAATCTCCGGGGTATGTCCTTGTTGATGCACTTTACAGTGCATTATGGACACTTGTTTTGGTAACAAAATTACCTTAAGTAGTTTCTGAATGAGTTCTCCATACTTAATGGGAGAACCCTGTGATGTTAAGAGTCCTTGCTCTTTCCAAATAGCACCATGAGCATGTACTATCCCAAACACAAATTTAGAATCTATCCAAATATTCACTCTTTTTCCGTCTGATAGCTCCAAGGCCCTAATTAGAGCTACCAACTCAGCTTTCTGTGCCAAAGAACTTGACGGGATCGATTTAGCTTCTGTCTCTAAGTCCTGAGTCACCACTGCATATCCAGCTTTTCGAGTCCCATTTTCTACAAAGCTACTATCATCCACAAAAATATTCATATCTGGATTTGGAATAGGTGTATCACTTAGATCTATTCTGCTGGAGTACACCTGTTCAGTTGTCTGGAGACAATCGTGGACTAGCTCCTCGTCTCCTGGGACTGGTAATAGGGTTGCTGGATTTAATGTGGTAGTTACTTTAAGTTCCACATCATCTTGTTCTAATAGCACAGCTTGATATTTCATCATACGGCTAGCCAATGACCCCCCTTTAGTTCCAAAACTGTGGTAACTGCATGGGGCACGAACACTATCATCTTTTGACCCAGAGTCAGTTTTCACACCTCCTGAATAAGAAGAACAGTGGCTGCAACTGCTTTTAAACACGACGGCCATCCTTGGCTAACTTTATCCAATTGTTTGGAGAAATATCCTACTGGCTGCTTCCGTGATGCTACCTTTTGGGTTAAAACTCCTAAGGCAACATGAAGCCTTTCATGAACATACAAAAGGTTTTTCTAAGTTTGGCAACCCCAAGGCGGGTGCAGACATCAGAGTCTGTTTCAGGCGGATGAAAGCACCCCAACATTCTGGTGTCCATTCTAATAGGTATCCTGGGCCTTTGATGGCTTCATATAACGGTTTGGCTCCAAAATTTACAATCCACGGGCGACACCACCCGGCCATTCCAAGAAATGCTCGAAGCTCATGTTTAGACGTTGGTTCAGGAATTTGGCAAATAGCCTCCTTCCTTTCGGCGCCAAGGCTCCTCTGCCCCGGGCAATAGTGAATCCCAGGTAGTTTACAACCTGTAAAGCAATCTGTGCTTTCTTTTTAGACACTCGGTATCCGGCGGCACCTAGAAAGTTCAAAAGATTGATTGTCAATAACACAGATTTCTCTTGAGTCTCTGCTCCCAAAAGGATATCATCCACATATTGAAGCAAGGCAGCTTCCGGATTTTCCTGTTGCCATCCTTCTAATTCTTTAGCAAGCTGGTTTCCAAAGACAGTCAGGCTATTTTTAAATCCTTATGGTAAAACAGCCCAACACAATTGTGCCTTTCGACCAGTCTGTGGATTTTCCCACTCAAAGGCAAACAGTTCTTGACTCTTAGTGTCCAGCGGAATACAAAAGGAGGCATCTTTTAGATCTAATACTGTGAACCACTGATCTGTGTCCTTTATGGTAGTCAAAAGGGTATACGGGTTAGCAACAACAGGGTGTACATTCTGTGTAATCTGATTTATAATTCTTAAATCCTGCACCAATCAATATTCATTTGAATGTGGTTTCTTTACTGGCAAGATAGGGGTATTATATTCTGATTGGCATTCTCTTAACAGTCCATAAGTTAAAAATTTTGTAATTAAATATTCCAAACCTTTCCTGGCTTCTAATTTAATAGGATATTGTTTCCATCTTACCGGTCTTGCTCCATGTTTTAACGACATGATTACCGGTTTCACTTTTCTTGATCTCCCTGGGATCTCAGCTGCCCAAATCAGCAGGTTTACTGCATCCAGTACTTCTTCAGGAATTTCGTCCTTATTCTCTTTTTCATTCTCTTCTATTTCCTGTAAAACAAAGACTTGCACCTCCAAGGCTTTTTCTTCTGGTATTTGTACACAAATAGTTCCTTGCTCAAAGCTTATTTGTGCATTTAATTTACTCAATAAATCTCTCCCCAACAAGGGCATCGAGCAATCGGGAATATATAAAAATTTGTGAGTAAAACTCCTTTTACCAATTCCACATTTAAGAGGTTGAAAGAAAGGCCGTACTTCCCATTTCCCTGTGGCCCCGACAACAGGCATAACTTAATTTCCCTTTGCAAGTATTTGATACTGAATAAGTTGCTTCCGTATCTATTAAAAACTTTACCTTTTCATTCCCCAACTTCAGGGTAACCAGGGGTTCTGTTGGGGAATCTTCCGAATTTACCCCCAGTCCCCTTCAGTCTGAATCTTGATCTATAGTTAATACACTTGCTACCTGTGGATCCTCCCTACTTCGGGGGGGTAATTTTCGGTTCAGAATTTGCAGGCATTCCCTTTTCCAATGTCCCTTTTGTTTACAATATGCACATTGGTCTTTCCCCAAAGAAGGCCCAAGCCCTCGATTTGAATTGAACGTACTTCTTCCCGGGGCTTGAACCCTTCTTGCTCTATTCTGATTCCCCTCAGCTATTGCTGCTGCTAACAGCCGGGCCTTCTGAGCTTCCTTCTGAACCTTTTCTTTTCTCTCTTTTCTTTTCTACCTCCTCTCGGTTATTATACACCTTCCAAGCTGCTTCCAACAACTTATCTAATGACCTTGCATCTGCCCCTTCTATTTTCTGCAACTTTCTTCTGATATCTGGATTAGACTGCCTTACAAACAAGGTTACAGAAGTTAAATTATCAGTTTCTTTTTCTGGGTCCAGGTTAGTGAATTTCCTGGCTGTCTCACACAATCATTCATAGAACGATGAAGGATTTTCATCTTTTCCCTGAACTATCTATCTGATACAATTTGGAGAGATTCCTCTGTCTAGGTGTAGCATTTTTAGCTCCAAACAACACGAGCCTCTGATATTCAGTAATTAACAACCTCTGTATCGGATTATTCGGATTCCATTCCAGGTTGCTCGAAGGGAAATGATCTTCTACCCTCCCGGCTTGGGCATCCTGAACATGAACCCTCTCTGCCTCTTCTTTTGCCTTCGCTAATACAAGCCTACGTTCTTCATAAGACATGAGATTTCCCAAAACTACCTGTATATCCCGCCAATCCGGATCATGATTCTCCATTATAGTTTCCAAAACCTTAACCATTTTATCCAGATCCTCCCTGAAAGTCCCTGCCATTTCCTTCCATGCTCTCAAATCTGCCGTTGAAAACGGGACCTTCACATATACTGGATTTCCATCCAGACCTGCTGCTTGTCTCAAAGGTGCCTGCAACACCACTCCCCCTCGCCTTGTTCTACTAGCTGCCGGGTCGGACAAATCTTCCTCTCCGTCTTCACTTTCCTCCTCCACCGGTGGCGGTGGGGGGGGGAAGTCGGAGGCTTCAGCCCTTCGTTCCTCTCTTTCTACTTGCGCTGCCCTTCTCCTAGGAGTTATTAACAATTCTACATCCTCCTCCTCCTCCGGAGGTTCTCTCAACTTCTTACATCTTTTTCCGATACTATAAGCTGAACAACATCGTTTTGGTACCTTTCCATCTCTTTCTTTCTCCAATGCCAACACATTAGCATCTTTAGCAATCAAACCACAATCCTTTCTATTGTCATAATCATTCCTTAACCCAAAAAACATGTCAACATATGGTATTTCATCCCATTTACCTTCCAGTCTACAGAACATCATAAGTTGCAAAATGGTATTATAATTCAGAGTTCCATTTTTAGGCCATTTCTCCTGATCTTCCAAAATATATAAAGGCCACCGTTGATTACAATACATAATTAATTTTCTTTTAGTTAGGGAGTCACCACCATATCTATTCCAATGACTTAAAATACATCCTAACGGTGAATTCTTAGTGATTCCCCCTTCGGTAGATGACAAGTTACCCATTTTAGAATACCCACACAACAAGATATCTTTTACAATCACAAAAACACCTAGGAGTACTCCGCAACCAAATCCTTGTGCTCCGGTCGTCACCGTAATATCGCACGGGGATAACCCGGGATGTTCAAATTCACAATACCTTTACGTAAATACTCCACCGATCTGTATCTCGAGCGGATACGAGTTACTCGGGGAATGAACCCAAAATACCAAATGAACCCAAAATAAATTAGCAATGTCTTAGTTTTGGATGTCTTCTAAGTACTCACCACCCACCGGGGGATCGCAAAACGGGAGTCCCTGAGGAAAGTCCTCTGGTGCCGGCTGGACTTCAATCTGCGATTCCCTCCGGCGGCGGCAACGTTCTAGCCAAGATCCAGACCGAATTCAGAGTCCCATCTGGGTCACCAAAAATTGTTGCACGTAATTGAGAAAACCCTCCAAACAAAAGACTAAAAGTCTAGTTTAGAGAGCCGACATTGCTTTATTCTGCGCAGGGTGCTCGGTGGTAATTCCACGTATCAAGCACACCTCTCTACAAAACTACAGCATATTTATCGGGCTACATGATTAGTATAAACCCACCTAAATTTACACTTATTGGTTAGTGATTAACATTTCATACACTATTGGTTTACTGTATTTAAATTAGCCTCGCTTGCTATGAAAATTAGCACGCATGCTCCCTTCAGGTGGGGGGGCAAGTCTTTTTGGTCCTGAATTGAGTCGGTGGTCGCGATCTCCCCTCGCCGCATTTACCTTTCATGCAGTTTCTGCAGTTTTATCAGACTTCATGTTTCACTGGCCACTGTCCAGTCTTTGGTGCCAAGATGTTCCCTTTTATCGGCTTGTTAGCTCTTCTTCAAGGTTAGAGCCGTTAGTTTTCCACGGTTCGTTACTTAAATACTTCCATATCTCTTAGCTCCCTCTCAAATTCCTTTCCCAAGGCACAGGTGATTAGTAGTTTTGCTAATTGGAAAATTCTTGTTTCTGCAGGGCATCATGTATTCTGAAGGCACGATGAGTGAAATAGTAGAATGCAATCTACAAAATAATAAAATACTTGATGACAAAATGAATGAATGCAGACCAGAGAAACAACTGTGCTACAGTGAAGAATTTTTTCAAAACTATAGTAACTGAAGGAATATTAACTTGGTAGAGTTGCAGACGCTTTCTTTTACAGTAGCTATTCACAAAGGTTTTTAAAAAAATAAGCTGATCATATGTTTGCCTCTTTCCCTGCTCTTAGAACTAATCCAGTTTACTAACTCCCGTTCTTGGAGTCATTTACCTAAGCAAGTCTGGGTTCCTACAGGAATGAGAATTCATCAGTTTGTGGTGATGCTCTGTTTGGTGTTACAACTGCAAAATAAAAAAAGTTTAATTTCTTGCATTGAAAAATGCGCTCTTCTCATGCTTAAGAGCAGCACATTAAGTCTCTTGATTCTTGTGGTATTTTTTCAGCTATTAGTACTTTATAGCAGGAAAGCTATCAAAACCTAATAAACAATATAATTACGAATAACCTGATGAAAATTTCTGTCTTAAAGAACACTGTCACTTTACTGCAAATGTGGGAAATTCAAGGATATGAAATGTACTGGGTTTCGTTGGGATGGAGTTAACTTTCTTCATAGCAGCTGTGCTGTTTCAATTTGTGACCAAAAGAGTGTTGATAACACACCAATGTTTTGACTATTGCTGAACAGCACAACAGTACTTAGCTCAAAACTTTCTCTGTTTCTTGCTCTGTGTGTGCCAGCCTCACCCTCCCTCAAGCTAGCAGACTGGGGGTGGGCAAGAACTTGGGAGGGGACACAACCTGAATGGCTGACCCAAACTGACCAAAGGGATATTCCATACCATATGACATAATAGTCAGCAAAAAAACCTGGGAGGTAGTTTTCCAAAGTAGCTGTTGCTCGGAGATGGGCTGAGCATCAGTCTGCTTCTGGGAGGTGGTGAGTGATTGCCTTTGCATCACTTGGTTTTGTTGAGTTTTTTTCTGTGGGTGTTTTTTTCCCTTATTAAATTGTCTTTATCTCAACTCATGCATTTTTCTTGCTTTTGCTCTTCCCATTCTCTTCCCCCATCCTCCTGGGGTGGGGGGAAAGTGAGCGAGTAGCAGGTGGGTGCTTAGTTGCTGGCTAGGGTCAATCTACCACACAAAGCTGTAGAATCTATGGTAAAATAGCACCTACTAACTACAGACCTACAGCACTGAAAGGAGGTTGTAGCAAGCTGGGGGTCGGTCTCTTCTCTCCAGCCTGTCGAGGTCCATCTTAAAGGCAGCACCACCCCCTGGCCTATCAGCCACTCCTCCTAATTTGGTGTTGTCTGCAAACTTGCTGAGGGTACACTCTGCCCCATCATCCAGATCATTAATGAAGATGTTGAACAGGACGGTACTCAGTACTGACTTCTGTGATACACCGCTAGTTACTGGCCTCCAAGTAGACTTTGCACGGCTGACCACCACCTTCTGGGCCTGGCCTTTCAGCCAGTTTTCAACCCACCTCACTGTCTGCTCATCCAGCCCATACTTCATCAGCTTCTCTACGAGGATCTTATCAGAGACAATGTCAAAAGACTTCCTGAAGTCCAGGTAGACAACATCCATTGCACTCCCCTCGTCTACCAAGCCAATCACTTCATTGCAGAAGGTTATCAAGTTGGTCAAGCATAACTTCCCCTTGGTGAATCCATGATGACTACTCCTGATGACCTTCTTGTCCTTCATTTGCCTGGAAATGGTTTCCAGCTGCTCCATCACCTCTCCAGGGATAAAGGTGAGGCAGACCAGCCTGTAATTCCTTGGGTCCTCCTTCTTGCCCTTCTTGAAGATGGGGGTGACATTTGCATTCCTCCAGTCCTCAGGCACCTCTCCCAGTCTCCATGATTGATAAAAGATTATAGAGTGGCCTCGCAATGACATCTGCCAGTCCCCTCAGCACTCGTGGGTGCATCCCATCAGAGACCATGGACTTACGTATGTCCAGTTTGCCTAAGTACTCCCTGACCGGATCCTCTTCCACCAACGGTACGTCTTCCTTGCTCCAGACTTTCCCCCCTGGTCTCTGGGACATGGGATTCCTGAAGGTTGGTCTTGCTAGAAAAGACTGAGGCTAAGGCAGCATTCAGTACCTCAGCCTTTTCCATGTCCTGTGCCACCAGGTCCCCTTTCTCATTGAACAATGGGCCTACATTTTCCCTAGTCTTCCTTTTGTCTTCTATGTACTTGTAGAAGCCCTTTTTTTTGTCTTTGACATCCCTGGACAGATTCAATTCCATGTGGGCTTTAGCTTTCCTAACCTCATTCCTGCATGCTTGGACAATGTCTCTGTATTCCTCCCAGGTTACCCCTCCTTGCTTCTACCCTCTGTATGCTTCCTTTTTGTATTTGAGTTTTGCCAGGCTCTCCTTGTTCATCCATGCAGGCCTCCTGGCACTTTTCCCTGACTTCCTGCTCATTGGGGTGGAACTCTTCTGAGCTTGGAGGAGGTGATCCTCAAATATTAACCAGATTTCTTGGGCCTTCTTCCCTCCAGGGCCTTATCCCATGAAATTCTTCCAAGCAGATCCCTGAAGAGGTCAGAGTCAGCTCTCCTCAAGTCCAGGGTTGTGAGCTTGCTTTTTACCCTCCTCCCTCCTTCCATTCAGGATCCTGAACTCCACCATCTCATGGTCACTGCAGCCAAGGCTGCCTTTGACCTTCATATCCCCAGCAAGCCCCTCCTTTTTGGTCAGTAGGAGGTCCAGCAGAGCACCTCTCCTCATTGGCTTCTCTGTCACTTGGGTGAGTAAATTGTCGTCGATGCACTCCAGGAACCTCCTAGATTGCTTATGCCCTGCTGTGTTGTCCCTCTTACGGATATCGGGGTGGTTGAAGTCCCCCATGAGGGACAGGGCCTGTGAACGTGAGGCTGTTCCTATCTGTTTGTAGAGGGCCTCATCCACTTGTTCTTCCTGGTTGGGTGGCCTATAGCAGATCCACCCTAGAATTTCACCTTTGTCTGTCCTCTCTTTAATCCTAACCCATAAGCTCTCAGTTGGCTCCTCATCCATCCCCAGGCAGGGCTCCATGCATTCCAGCTGCTCTCTCACATGAAGGGCAACTCCCGCTCCTTGTCTTCCCTTCCTGTCCTTCCTAAAGAGCCTGTATCCCTCCATTGCAACACTCCAGTCATGGGAGCCATCCCACCACGTCTCTGTGATCCCAACAAGATCATAGCCCTGCAACTGCACGTGGATCTCTTAACTCATGTTTATTCCCTATGCTACAGGCACTTCAGAGAGGCACCCCAGCATGTTGAGTTCCTGGAGAGGATTTGGGGGATTTCTCCATAATGGTGCCTTGTAGGCACTTCCTTTCTTACATGCAGGTGCTGGAGGTGACCCTTTTTGTTGACTTTGTGATCCCTTCCCATCACACCACCCCATGCCCTTTGCTCAGCAATCCTGTCCATCGCTCCTTCGCAGGACTGCTGGTTACCCTCTCCCTCCTCAGTCTTCTAGAAACTTCACTTGGGCAGCTTCAGAAGTTACGTGTTCAATAACACCATCTTTGAAAGGGGGAGTAATAATCTTTATGCTTGGCAGACTCAGTGAGGATGATGCTATTGGCATCTCTCTCTGTAGGAATGGAAAGATTTGGTCCAAAATGAAATGTTTAAGTGCAGCTTGAATGTGTGGGTTTTGTTGGGTTTTGTTTTTTCTTTAGTAACCTTAATGTAACTGAGATTTGTATAGTATACCCTGAGTTAAGTCTCTGCAACAGCCTTATTTTGGTCCTTTAGGCTTCCTCATTTGAAATAATTTAAGTGCTTTGTATGTGCCCAGAGTACAAAGCTCAGACACTGATATTTTTAAAACAGCTTTTTCTTTGTCTGAAGGTGTTCTGGTATTTGGGTTTTTCTTTCCTAGGTTTAGAAAGGGTAGCTAGTTTCTAGTATGTAAACAGTGACATGTAAGCAGCTGTGTGGGTGTTTTTACAATCCAGCCAAATTATAGAATCATAGAATGCTTTGGGATGGAAGGGACCTTTAAAAATCATCTAGTCCACCCCCCCCTGCAATTGGCAGGGACATCTTCAACTAGATCAGGTTGCTCAGAGCCCCATCTAGCCTGTCCTTGAATGTTTCCAAGGATGGGGCATCTACCACCTCTCTGGGCAACCCGTTCCAGTGTTTCACCACTCTCATTGTGAAAAATTTCTTCCTTATATCTAGTCTGAATCTACTATATCATCTAGAGAATGTACTATATGTACGTGTATGCATATAACACACAATAAATTTGTTTGTAAGGGTAAAAAGCATTCCATAGTGAAAATGGTTGCCTTGAAAATTTAAACAGAGAAAGCTCTGCAGCAAAATTTGCTTTATCTCCCTTTTCAATGAAATGTTAAGTATCTGTCACTACTAGGGTGTTGGACTGAGGTAGGAGCAGATCCGATCTCTGGTTTTACTGGTCTGGCCTGTGGATTAGATAGGGGTGACAGGACAGAAAATGCAACATCCAAACTTAATGTCTTGACCCATAATGTTTAAACATAGATCTGTGACCTTGGCAAGTCTTAATGGTCTCTCTGATTCCCTGTTGGGAGCATCCTTGCAAGGTACATAGAGGCCTTCATTCACTTAATAGTCATTCAGCCCTCATTCAATGTGCAACACTATTGCAGATCTTGCCTAGAGTGAAGGTCTCTGTTCTCCCTCTTTGTCTCTGAAACTGCATGTATTTCCTTTTTTCAGAGAAAGGAATTCTGGAGAGAAGAGCTTGGTGGTTGCTCTTATTGCTTCCTGTTAAGTCTTGTCAGGTCCCTTACTTAACTGTTATATCAAGTAGCCAGTACTGTGTCTCATTAAAACCATCTGTATTGTCAACTGCAGGCTTGTTCAGGTGCTGAGCAGATTTGCAGACCTTGACTTCTGTTGGAATGTAAATGACTTCCCTTGCAGAGCAAACACAAATGTTCTCGAGGAAGTAGGAACGCTTCTGTATCGAAGCAGGCTGAGATAGAAATCTGTTTCATCAAAACTGTGTTATATAGAATATAAGACCCGATTTACTGAATGTGAGGCCCTGGATTACGTGCAGAACATAGCAGTCACTTGACAGATTTCAGATATCTTCTCTCTGGGTTCAGTCCAGATAGTGATATCACTGATATCAGTGATAGTGATATAACTGATAGATATCAGTTCAGATATCTTCTCTCTGGGTTCAGTACTTAATGAAGCATAGTGATGTGAGATCGTCTTTACAGCAAGAAAGGTACTGAACTTCTGAAGGAAAAATACTTGAATGTTGTCTGGATTTGGGGCAGAGACCTTCAAGCATAGCTGTGGCCCACAGATAGGAGTTTACCGGAATGCTTGACTATATCTGGTCTCAAGCTAGCTATGTAACTGATTAAAGCAAAGAAAAACCATTGGAAAATTCATGCCACACAGCACCAGTAGGAACATGTGGAATTAAAATAGCAAGTACTTTCTGTATGTGTATGTGAGAGAGACAGAAAGACTGACAGTATGAACTAACTGGTGCAAACCAAACATTAAAAAATAATGTAGTTTAGTGTATGCCTGCATATTTGGAGGAGTTGTTGGGATGGGAGAAGGAAGAGGTGCTAGAAGGAAAGACTTGTCTTTTGCAACTGGTATGGAGAGGTGGGGCTAATAAGGGTCAAGGTTTTATTCAGATTGTCTGTAATTCAGCTATTAAACCTGTAGCTCTTATTTCAAAGCAGAGGGGCAAGAAACAAAAGCTGTTGTGCAGAAGTGTGCTGGTTAACTGAAATTAAAACACGTGGAGTTGCTAGTAAGTAGATTTTAAGGAAAATTGTCGTGTTAGTTTGAAAGTATCTTCTAATGTGCTTTGGAGTACTCTGAATCTTATATCAGACAGCTTAAATAATAGACTAAGTAGTCTTGATTTAGTCAGTCAAGGATAAAAGCGATGATTAGAAGCCCTATTTCCAGTGCAAAATACCCTTTGACCTTTTCAAGAAGTTACAATTTCCTCCCCTCTGAAACTGGAAAGGAAGAAGCATCTCTGTTTCTAATATTTATATGCAACTCTTCATTATACATTTTATTTTGGAAAAAGTCACTAGACACCTCAAACCCAGTCTTCCAAATAGCCTAACTATTTCCAGAGGATCGGAGGACCTACTGTTTCTATTGTGGCTTATTCAATAAGTGTAAAGGTTTAAAAGGCCAGTTGTAATCTTAAAAGAACAAGTAATTGGTTTATGCATCTGGTTTCTATGTTGGAAGTCACCCTTCAAAGGCATGTTTTGGGGTATTTTTCAGTCTAGTTTTGTTTCTCCATGGGCACATTCTCTAGTAGCAGTGGATTGGAAGTGTCAAATCTCCCAATTCCTAGGACAAATGGATCCAGGAGCTGTAACCAGTAATTTGACTAGTTGTTCTGGTAATGCATCTCTTGTCTCACTGGTTGTTGTATTGATGGTTGTGACTAAACATATCAATGCTTTTACAGTACTCTAACACAGCTAATCCTGGCAACTCTTCCAGTAAGAGAGGGTTTTTTTTTTCCATGATCACTAACTTTTCTTTTTTTCTCTTCCCCACCCCCAGATAACTATTATCTTTAAATCATACCGAGATTGTACAGATCAGAAAGTATATCAAGCAGTGACTGATGACTTACCTGCAGCTTTTGTGGATGGCACAACAAGTGGAAGCAATGGGAACACCAAGAGCTTGCAAATTGTGGAAAAAGTTGGTGGCAAATACATTGAAATGCATGCCAGGTACATTGGAACCACATTGTATATACGCCAACTTGGACACTACTTAACGCTGGCCATTCGCATGCCTCAAGAGTTGGCTATGGCCTACGAGGAGAGTCAGGATCTGCAGCTGTGTGTGAATGGTTGCCCTTCAAGTGAACGTATTGATGATAGCGGCCACTTGCCATTGTCTGTGATGGGCCAGTTACTCCCCCAGGCAGGTGCTACTCATCCCTGGTCAGTGTACACACTGGAAACTGCCACCACCAAATGCCATGAGAAGATACTGGTGAAGGACATCTATTTTTACTCATGTGTGTTTGACCTACTCACAACCGGTGATGTTAACTTCACAGCTGCTGCTCACAGTGCCTTGAAGGATGTGGAGGCATTGCACCCCAGAAAAGAGCACTGGCATATCTTTCCCAGCAATAAAAGTGGTGGTGGTGTGGGCAAGGGTAGCAAATTCTTTGTCAGTCCTGGTCTTGTGTGCTTGATCCTTGCTGTGTTTTTGTAGGGGGGGGATTGTCTATAACAAAGTTTTAAAATATATATTGTCATAATATATTGAGTAGAGAGGAGTATATATGTATATACCATGTATATGAAGGGATGCTTTGTCTTGGGATACCCACCAGACTGTATATATTGTGTTACTGTTTTCATGTATGTTGGATGTAGTATTCTTTGTATCTATTTGTTTTTCAGTTGGTGAAATGTTTTATAATGTCCCTGAATAGAAAGAACTTTATTTTTATGTATTTCAATATTTATGCATTTATCTGAGTAATTATGTATTATACACATGTACATATACCCAGTGCTCCTGCTTGACTTAACAAAATTTTGTTAATATATTAACTTGTTTATTTTTCTGTCCTTCCTATTACTGTAGAGGTCAGCACCTCTCTTCTCCTGTAATGACACTGGTGATTTGTTGGGTTCTCTAGTTAAAACCATTAAGAATGGGATCTTCTTCCGTCCCTTAAACAAATGGTCCTCCCTTCTTTGGAGGGAGAGTATGAAGCACTTCCTGTTAGCACAGAAAACCATCTTGGATAATTCTGCATCTCCTAAATATAGCATTTATGTTGCAGAGACATGAATCACAAAACCTTTATAATTCTGATATTCTAATTCCATAGCATGAGCTTCAGAAGAAGAAAAGTAGTTACACCACCTCTCACAATGCATTGGAGTTTATCCCTATTTTGTGTGTGGCTGAACTTCCTCATTGGTGCACTGAATTTAAAGATCTCATGGCTGAAAGCTAGTGGATAAAGCCTAGCATTTCTGCACTGATGCTCATACTTAGTAGACAGGAACCATTTATTAGTTAACTTTCTCTGTCTGTGGATCCCATGAGTGTGTGTGTCTGTATATGTATACTAGTGTTGAACTGTGAGCCCTTCAAATAAGTAATATTTCAGAAATGTAGTACTTCCTCTAACAAGTTTTCATTTTCTTGTTTCTGCTGTGGAATTTCTTGAGAAAATGTTATTTGCACGTGTTCGTTCTTGAAGTCTAGCATAGCTAAGAGAGCTTGGTTAATTAATTGAAGATAATGCCAAACGTGGATATTTTGAAGCTCATGAATGGTCTCTGAGGAGAACTTGAGCTTAGAGGGAACACTGGTTTTCACAGACACTAGGAATGGCTGTCTTTTAGAAAGCTGCAGATTTTATTTTCATGCATAGAAACCCCACAATGTGTCAGTCCTTGCTAAACCTTTTAGATGTGGTTCATGAATATACTAGTAAGTATATGTTTGTATAAAAGAGTGACTGTGCAGTGTGTAAATACTTTTAAATTATTCTGATAGAAAAACAAAGTTGCCTACCCCACTGAGGGACGTCTGTAATGTGGTATTAGTGACCCCTGGTGGGATGCAGAGAAATTGGGGATGTGGGCTGTGGTAGATATGTCATTGAAATGCTCTATGGAAACATCTGGCTGTAGGAAGCAAAGGGAGCTTTGAATATATATTTAATGTGTACAAAAGAAGGCCTTCGTTTCTGTAAGAGCTTACTTTCAAATGTGCTTACTACTGCAAGCTCTGTAGAAGGCAATATAGCATGGTCATTGGCATTTTAATGCAACAACTAGTAAGTTATTATTGAAGCTATCTGTTGTCAGCCTTTGTCTTAAAAAAAGTTAGCTAATGCCTTCTATGTTAATGGCATATTCAAAAGATTATTTTAAATCTCTTCTGTAACATTTCTAACCATTTCTCCTAACCCTGTGCTAATAGAACCTCCTTAACAGCAGATGAGGATAGTTCTCTGTTTTTGTAGCTGTGGAGATTGATGACTTGCTTAGGACACATTGGAAACGTTACGGAACCAAGCAGACAACACAGTGCTTAATCCTTCATCTTTCTTGTATGTACATATAGCTCCTAAACAAGGGTATTGTAAAAGGAAATGGTACGCTCAACTGACTGAAACCAAAAATTCTTTTTTCTCTTTCTCACACTCCACTTCCTGAAAAACCTGGCTGGAAGAATAATCTGCATAGAGCACCTATGAAGTGAGGCACAACTTGAAAGCAGGGTCTGAGAACAACCTACCATTCTTTCATGTGATTAAGTTAGGGCCCTTCCATATTCAAGCACATCAGTGACTCTCATTTCAAGCAGCTGCTGTCTTGCCAGCAAATAATTCCCCAACTATTTATATTCTGTAACATTAACGTTATGGATACCTGTATTGGGTTTATGTGGCAAGGTTTTGGTAGCAAGGGGCTGCAGGGGTGGCTTCTGTGAGAAGATGCCAGAAGCTTCCCCCATGTTGGACAGAGCCAGTTCCAGCCAGCTCCAAGATGGACCCACCACTGGCCAAAGCTGAACCAATCAATCAGCAATGCTGATGGGTGCCTCTGTGATAACTTATTTAAGAAAGGGTAAAAAAATACTGCACAGCAGCAGTTCAGCGAAAGAAGTGAGAAAAATGTAAGAGAAACAACCTTGCAGACACCAAGGTCAGTGAAGAAAGAGGGGGAGGAGGTGCTCCAGGCACCAGAGCAGAGATTCCCCTGCAGCCTGTGGTGAAGACCATGGTGATGCAGGCTGTCCCCCTGCAGCCCACGGAGGAACACGGTGGAGCAGATATCCACCCTGCAGCCTGTGGAGGACCCTACACCGGAGCAGGTGGATGTGCCCTGAAGGAAGCTGTGATCCCGTGGAGAGCCCACACAGGAACAGGAGCAGGTTTTCTGGCAGGACCTGTGGCCCTTGGGGAACCCATGCTGGAGCAATCTGTTCCTGATGGACTGTACCCCATGGAAAGGACCCATGCTGGAACAGTTCGTGAAGGACTGCAGCCTATGGGCGAGACCCCACACTGGATGGGGTCTTATGGGTCCCTTCCAACTCGAGATATTCTGTGGAGCAGGGTAACAGTGTTAGGAGGAAGGAGCAGCAGAGAAGAACTGTTATGAACTGACTGCAACCCCCATTCCCCATCCCCCTGTGATGCTCATGGGGGGACGTAGAAGAATTGGGAATGAAGTTGAGCCTGGGAAGAAGGGAGGGGCAGGGGGAAGGTGGTTTTAGGGTTTATTTATTTATGTATTTATTGCTATTCTATTATTAATTGGCGATAAATTAAATTAATTTCCCCAAGTCAAGTCTGTATTGCTTGTGATGGTAATTGCTGACTGATCTCCCTGTCCTTATCTTGACCCATGAGCTTTTCCATCTTATTTTCTCCCCGTCTTGCTGAGGAGGGGGAATGAGAGAGCGGCTTGGTGGGCATCTGGCAGACAGCCAAGGTTAACCCAGCACAATATTATGCATTTGTTTTATGTTTTTTGAGGATGTGAGAGCAGCTATTTATTTATTTTACCCCTAAATTAAACAAGCAGTGTTGCAAGATTGGCACCACCTAATGAGTGTTTCATTAGGGGACATGTTTAGGAAAAAAACCCAAGTGGCTTGTTTGTTTTCTCTCTTTTGTCAGACAGTGCAATTTCAAATCGTGTTCTCATTTTCTTCATATATGTACAGCTGGGGTGTATTACATCATTGAAATTTTCATGATTTGGGTTATTTTAATTCTCATCTGTGTCTTGAGTGATAAACAGTATTCCTTTCTGTCTTTGTCTATTCTAGGTATTGAAAAATGCTATCTACATAATGCCTAGACATGACTAGTAATGACTTAATTTGTTTTAAAAGCTATTCAGTGCTGTTTACAAGATACACTTTCTCTGTATCGTGCTGCTAGTTCTCTCCATTTATATTCAAAATGTACGAGGATTGTGTATGTCAGTGTTGTTCATTAGATTTTATTATTCTTATTAATTAGCTTGTTTTGAAGAGCAACATAGCCACAGATCAAATACAAGTATGGAGGTAAATTTATCGTGATGTTGATGATCTGATTCAGAATTCTTTTAATCTATGTTTGTAAATTACACTTCATTGAAATTAAAAGCTGCTGATTAGTAAATCAACTGAACATTAGGATTGATTACAGAGTTTGGTTACATGCAGGGGTAATCCTCAGAGCTGATAACTACGTATAAAAGGAACTTAATGTGTAGTATTTGGAGTTTCAGTAATTTTTATTTATAGGAATTAATTTCATAAGTATTGCTGTTTTAAAGCTTAATTTCCACTTGTTTGTACACTATAACAGTAGGAAAATAAACCATTAAAAATACAAAGTGCATACTTTCAGTTGATTTTAGTATATGCTGAAGGCTGTATCTACAAAAGATTTTAAATGCCTAGTTGGTGTGTGAAGTGTTTAAATCCAGAATTGAGATTCACAGCTTAAACCCAGAGCTTCCTCTCGGATCACTACCTCTCTTGCTATTAATCCAGTAAAATCCCCCAAGGAATCTGTATTTTTGCTGCTGGGGAGAGAAAAAAACGTCTAAGTCGTCAGGGTGGTGCCTGCAGATTCACAAATCAATCATTCATCTACCCAGTTTACCTGCAGGACATTTTTGGCAGGTATTCTAGCAGATTAGTCCTCAAGTCTACCACAGATGATGGTAAGAATTATTTATAGTGCAGTAGTTTAAGTATTCTGCTGGGGTTTGGGAGAGGCAAGTTAAAATGCCTCCTCTGCCTGTGCAGAGATTTGCTTTTTCACATCTTGAGAGTGCCAGTGCCTTAACAACTGTGAGGTATTCTCACATAAACACCATTCTGCTTTGTTAGAAAGTGATAGCTGTTGTGGTTTAACCCCAGCCAGCAACTATGCACCACACAGCCGCTCACTCACTCCCCCCCAGTGGGGTGGGGGAGAGAATTGGAAGGGTGAAAGTCAGAAAACTCCTGGGTTGAGATAAGAACAGTTTAATAATTGAAGTAAAATGAAATAGAATGATAGTAGTAGTAACAATAATAATAATAATATAATATACAAAGCAAGTGATACACGACACAATTGCTCACCACCCCCTGACTGATGCCCAGCCTGTTCCCGAGCAGCAATCCCTTGCCCCCCCCCGGCCAACTCGCCCCAGTTTATATACTGAGCATGACGTCATATAGTACGGAATAGCCCCTTGGCCAGTCTGGGTCAGCTGTCCTGGCTGTGCCCCCTCCCAGCTTCTTGTGCGCCGGGCAGAGCATGGGAAGCTGACAAGTCCTTGACTGGTGTAAGCACTACTTAGCAACAACTAAAACATCAGTGTGCTATCAACATTATTCTCATCCTAAATCTAAAACACAGCACTATACCAGCTACTAAGAAGAAAATTAACTCTATCCCAGCTGAAACCAGGACAGTATCCACCCCTTATTCCATACCATATACGTCATGCCCAGGTCTTTCAAATACATTCCAATTAATCACTACCACTATTCCAGTCTTTTGATATATATTTTTTATATATATACACACACACACATATAGATATAAATTCCCTAGTCTATATGCTATCCCTCTAAAATGTTTGTTGAGTTCATTTAGTTTATGACTTTGGGCTTCATCTGTCATAACAGTCTTTCAGGGCAGGAGACATGGTGTGTGGTGTTGGACTGTTGCATGCTGAAGCCAGTTCTGGTTCCATCACCACTGCACTTTGTTCGGTTTCCTCAAAGTTCATTCTTCATTAATTTGGGTGATTCTTACTGTATACCGTTGATATGGCACATAGTGATCATTGAAGTGATGACATCTAGTATTATATAGCAATTAACATCATACCATTCAGTTCATTGGCTATTTTCACCCAAAATCAAATCTCCTTGAGGTACACATCAGACTTCCCCATCCTTCTGCATCACCCACCAAGTGCATCAGGTCCTTGAGCAAAAGCAATCCCACGAATGGGTTTGCCTTTGCCTGAAGCAGGAGTAACCCAGACTGTCTTCCCTGTCATATTTTTCAGGTGCACTACAGGGACTTTATCCCCCTCTACAGTACATAAAAGTTTTGACTGGGCAGGGCCAGCTCGATTGGCAGATCCCCTAGTGTTGACTAACCAAGTGGCCTTTGCTAAATGTGTATCCCAGTGTTTGAATGTCCCACCACCCATTGCTTTTAGTGTAGTCTTTAACAGTCCATTGTATCGTTTGATTTTCCCGGAGGCTGGTGCATGATAGGGGATGTGATACACCCACTCAATGCCATGCTCTTTGGCCCAGGTGTCTATGAGGTTGTTTCGGAAATGAGTTCCGTTATCTGACTCAATTCTTTCTGGGATGCCATGTTGCCACAGGACTTCCTTTTCAAGGCCCAGGATAGTGTTCCGGGTGGTGGCATGGGTCACGGGATAAGTTTCCAGCTATCCGGTGGTTGCTTCCACCATTGTAAGCACATGGCACTTGCCTTGGTGGGTTTGTGGGTGTGTGATATAATCAATCTGCCAGGCCTCCCCGTATTTATATTTCAGCCATCGTCCTCCATACCAGAGAGGCTTGAACCGCTTGGCTTGCTTGATTGCAGCATGTTTTACATTCATGGATAACCTGTGCAATAGCGTCCATGGTCAAGTCCACCCCTCGATCACGAGCCCAGCTATATGTTGCATCTCTTCCTTGGTGGCCTGAGGTGTCATGGGCCCACCGAGCTAGAAATAATTCACCCTTATGTTGCCACTCCAGGTCCACTTGAGCCACTTCAATCTTAGCAGCCTGATCCACCTGCTGGTTGTTTTGATGTTCTTCAGTGCCCCGACTCTTGGGTACGTGAGCATCTACGTGGCGTACTTTTACAACCAGGTTCTCTACCCGGGCAGCAATACCTTGCCACAATGCGGCAGCCCAGATGGGTTTGCCTCTGCGCTGCCAGTTGCTCTGCTTCCATTGCTGCAACCATCCCCACAGGGCATTTGCCACCATCCATGAATCAGTACAGAGAGAGAGCATTGGCCACTTTTCTCGTTCGGCAATATCTAAAGCCAGCTGGATGGTTTTCACCTCTGCAAACTGACTCGATTCACCTCCTCCTTCAGCAGTTTCTGCGACTTGTCGTACAGGACTCCATACAGCAGCTTTCCACCTCCGATGCTTCCCCACAAGACAACAGGACCCATCAGTGAACAGGGCATATTGCTTCTCGTTTTCTGGTAGTTTATTATATGGTGGGGCCTCCTCAGCACGCATCACCTCCTCCTCTGGTGATATTCCGAAATCTGTGCCTTCTGGCCAGTCCACGATCACTTCCAAGATTCCTGGGCGACTGGGGTTTCCTATTCGAGCCCATTGTGTGATCAATGTGACCCACTTACTCCATGCAGCACCAGTTGCATGATGTGTACAGGGGACCCTCCCTTTGAACATCCAGCCCAGCACTGGCAGTCGGGGTGCCAAGAGGAGCTGTGCTTCAGTACCAACCACTTCCCAAGCAGCTCGAACCCCTTCATATGCTGCCAATATCTCTTTTTCAGTTGGAGTATAGCAGGCCTTGGATCCTCTGTATCCCTGACTCCAAAACCCTAGGGGTCAACCTCGAATCTCCCCTGGTGCTTTCTGCCAGAGGCTCCAGCTAGGGCCATTCTCCCCGGCTGCAGTGTATAACACATTTTTTACATCTTGTCCTGCCCGGACTGGCCCAAGGGCTACTGCATGAACTATCTCCTGTTTAATTTGTTCAAAGGCCTGTCGTTGCTCAGGGCCCCATTTGAAATCGTTCTTCTTGCGGGTCACTTGATAGAGAGGGCTTACGATGAGACTGTAATTTGGAATATGCATTCTCCAAAAACCCATAACGCCCAAGAAAGCCTGTGTTTCCTTTTTGCTGGTTGGTGGAGACATGGTTGTTATTTTGTTGATCACATCCATTGGGATCTGACGACGTCCATCTTGCCATTTTATTCCTAAAAACTGGATCTCCTGTGCAGGTCCCTTGACCTTACTTTGTTTCATGGCAAAGCCAGCCTCCAGAAGGATTTGGACTATTTGCTTCCCTTTCTCAAAAACTTCTTCTGCTGTGTTGCCCCACACGATGATGTCATCAATGTATTGCAGGTGTTCTGGAGCCCCACCCTGTTCCAGTGCAGTCTGGATCAGTCCATGGCAAATGGTGGGGCTGTGTTTCCACCCCTGGGGCAGTCGATTCCAGGTGTACTGGACCCCCCTCCAAGTGAAAGCAAACTGTGGCCTGCACTCTGCTGCAAAAGGAATTGAGAAAAATGCATTAGCGATGTCAATGGTGGCATACTACTTGGCTGCCTTTGACTCCAATTCATATTGAAGTTCGAGCATGTCTGGCACGGCAGCACTCAGTGGCGGCGTGACTTCATTCAGGCCCCGATAGTCTAATGTTAGTCTCCACTCTCCATTAGACTTTTGCACTGGCCATATGGGACTGTTAAAAGGTGAGCGAGTCTTGCTGATTACTCCTTGGCTCTCCAGTTGATGAATCAGCTTATGGATGGGAATCAGGGAGTCTCTGTTGGTGCAATATTGCCGCCAGTGCACTGTTGTGGTAGCGATTGGCACCTGTTGTTCTTTGACCCTCAGCAACCCCACAACAGAAGGGTCCTTCGAGAGACCAGGCAGGGTAGACAGCTGTTTAATTTCCTCCGTCTCCAAGGCAGCTATACCAAAAGCCCACCAGTACCCTTTTGGGTCCTTGAAATACCCTCTCCTGAGGTAATCTATGCCAAGGATGCACGGAGCCTCTGGGCCAGTCACAATGGGGTGCTTCTGCCACTCCTTCCCGGTTAAGCTTACTTCAGCCTCCAACACAGTCAGCTGTTGGGATCCCCCTGTCACTCCAGAAATACAGATGGGTTCTGCCCCTTCATAGCTTGATGGCATTAGGGTACACTGTGCACCGGTGTCTACTAAAGCCTTATACTCCTGTGGGTCTGATGTGCCAGGCCATCGAATCCACACAGCCCAGTACACCCGGTTGTCCCTTTCCTCCACCTGGCTGGAGGCAGGGCCCCTCTAGTCCCGGTCATAGCATTCGTTACTCACTTCTTGTAAATGCGAGTCAAAAACCCCTTTATTGAGATCAGAAGCAAAATCAGCCCTTCTACCCTGTCTAGGGAACTGCTCACTGGAAATTGGAGCCGCAACTCTCCTGGGAGAACCACCTTTTGTAATTGTTTTTCCTTGCAACTCATGTACCCGTGCCTCTAGGGTCGAGGTAGGTTTTCCATCCCACTTCCTCATGTCCTCTCCGTGGTCATGCAGATAAAACCACAGGGTGGCCCGTGGTGTGCATTCACTATATCTTCTCTCTTGAAGAGAGGGATGCTTACTCCTGATGGCTGAGATACTGGTCCGTACAGGTGAGGAGTAGGACATGTCCTCTTTGAATCGCTGGAACTCCCGGGATAATTTCTCAGCTAGCACGTCAGGCAGTTTCTCCACAGCCGCGACGCAGGCCCGTAGGGAGGAAGAGAGACTTTCTTCGTATTGTCGGAGTTGGCCAGCCATTTCATCCACCGTTGGTCCCTCTTCATCTTTCCAGGTCATTGTTGCCAAAGAGTTTGCATATGATGATGGTGCGCTCCGCACAAACTTCCGCCACATGGGTCGTGTGCACTTGACTTCATCTGGATCTTTGGATAACTGCTCATTGTTCAAGTCGTTATGCATCACCTCCAGCACAGCTAATTCCCTCAGGTACTGGATACCTCTCTCCATGGTGGTCCACTTGCCTGGGTGACATATAACATCTTCCTTGAAAGGATACCTTTCCTTCACAGCTGCCAGAAGTCGCCTCCAGAAGCTGAGGACTTTTGCCCCTTTTCCAATCGCTTTGTCAATGCCCCCTTCCCTAGAAATGGATCCCAGCTGCTTGGCTTCCTTACTCTCTAATTCCAGGCTACTAGCCCCGTTATCCCAGCATCGTAGCAGCCAAGTGATGATGTGCTCGCCTGGATGACGACTAAAATCTTTTCGCATATCTTGCAGCTCACTCAGGGACAGAGATCGGGTTATTACCATCTCATTTGTGGGTTCTGCCTCTTCCTCCTCCTGTTCTTGTGATGGCCCTGGTTCATCATCAGCCCTTACTAAACGAGTTGATTTTCTTGTGTGTTTTTTCTTCTGTATAGGGGCGACTGATACTGGCACGGGTTGGTTCTCTGGTGTAGCCACAGCACCTGGTACAGGGGCTAGCGTATCGGCAGCGCTCGTCACAGGGGCTGGTGTAGCCGTAGTGTCTGTTGCCGGGGCTGGCATAGCTGCAGTGCCAGTCGTTCTGTTGTCAGATCCAGAGACCTTCTCTTCCCCTTGAGGGTTCTGAATAGTGTTTAATACGGCTCGGTAGGCATGGGCCAGGCCCCAGCACATTGCAGTGATTTGTGTCTCCCTAGAATTGTCAGGGTGACAGCATACTTTTTCCAAATGTTCTACTAATTTTTCAGGATTCTGCACTTGTTCAGGGGTGAAATTCCAAAACAATGGAGGGGCCCACCATCCTAGGCATTTGCCCATACTCTCCCACACACCCTGCCACTCATAATTATCCAGCCTTGGGGCAGATCTCTGGATGATATTCTTAAAATGCTTATTAACTCTAGACAAAACTGAAACAATATACCCAAGAAATACCAATAGATGTATCTTAACTACCCAAGGATGTTCAAGATACAAAAAAGTTGTTGTAATGAAGGAGGAAACATTATAGAAGAAGGCAGTGAAGGTGCCATTCTGTATTTCCTCCATAAAAAGCCTCTCAGAGGAAGAGGTATAATTGCTAATTGTCTCCATGAGGTGGTACCCGAAGTACAGTAATGGCTTCATTACAGAACCCAAATACCAGATAGCGCTCAAGGTCAGTGTTTTAATAACAAATCTCCCAGGCAAAACATCACTAATCACTTCAGAGCACAGCAAACTGCAACACCCAACACCAATCTTTCTTTAACATGTACTGCAAAAACAAGAGCACGGTGCAGATCAGGTAGACTAATACCAAGAGCAGATGAATCAATATTATGACCAGAAACTGTTAACAGATACAAATTCCTTAATACACTCTGATTAATCTGTTATTATCTCAAACCCTTTGCCCCACGTTGGGCACCAAAAAGGACTGTTGTGGTTTAACCCCAGCCAGCAACTATGCACCACACAGCAGCTCACTCACTCCCCCCCAGTGGGGTGGGGGAGAGAATTGGAAGGGTGAAAGTCAGACAACTCCTGGGTTGAGATAAGAACAGTTTAATAATTGAAGTAAAATGAAATAGAATGATAGTAGTAGTAGTAGTAATAATAATAATAATAATAAATACAATAATAATATACAAAGCAAGTGATACACGACACAATTGCTCACCACCCCCTGACTGATGCCCAGCCTGTTCCCGAGCAGCAATCCCTTCCCCCCCCCCCCCCCGGCCAACTCGCCCCAGTTATATACTGAGCATGACGTCATACAGTATGGAATAGCCCCTTGGCCAGTCTGGGTCAGCTGTCCTGGCTGTGCCCCCTCCCAGCTTCTTGTGCGCCACGCAGAGCATGGGAAGCTGATAAGTCCTTGACTAGTATAAACACTACTCAGCAACAACTAAAACATCAGTGTGTTATCAACATTATTCTCATACTAAATCCAAAACACAGCACTATACCAGCTACTAAGAAGAAAATTAACTCTATCCCAGCTGAAACCAGGACAATAGCTTTATCCAAATAAGGTCTTAGGTGCCTTGAAAGAGGCTGGACTTTACCCTGTAGAGTTATTTATTTCAGCTAAATTCAGTAAACTAAACACGTATGCCTTTTCTGTAGTTAGTGGAGTCACAGGCACTATTTTAGGCTGGGATAAATTGTCTTCTGGAGGTGCCTATTGATGCCCTTCACTAGAGAGGGAACCCAGACATCTAATTTTTACATAACTAAAGTCAGATGAAGTGAATCCAGGCCTGATGGCTAAATTTAAAATTCCAACCTAGGTTCTTCCTCAGGGACTACCCACATTTACTAGAGACAAGCCAGCTGACCCAGGTGTTTCCTGCACAGCACCACACCTGTTTCCTACCCAGGTCTGACTGACGGAAACCTCTTGGCCTCTGAAAGCCTCACCACACCTGACCTCCTTGACCTGGTCTGAACACTGAAACTTTCAACACCTGATTTCTCTTTAAAATATACTTGGAGAAGGCAGCAAGGTTACCCCAGCCTGAGCCTTTCTCCCCTCCCAGAGCAGCTCTGTGCAAAAAAAAAAAAAAAAAAAAAAAAAGCAAGAGTCAGGGAACAAAGAGGAAAAAAGAGACTGTGAGTGGGATTATAGTGGGTAAGGCATATAACCTTAATTTTGGCCTTTAATTCCCAGAGTGTTTGCATTTTCTAATTAATGACACAAGTTATATAATATATGCCTTTGCATAGGAACCAGGGCTGTGTTTTCTAATAAGTGTGTTTTATCTTTTAGGCTGTCCTTTGGTGTGTCCCTTGCTAGCTCTGTGCATTTTGCAGTCCTGTACTATACAAGTGTTTTATAGAAAGCAGAACAGTTATAACAGGTGAGCTTGCTAAAGTCAGCCCCTTAAATACCCTATAGCCAAACAATCAATGTATTTGCCTAGAAAGTAAGAGATCTGTGTTTGTTACAATTCCCACTCTAAATTATGTAAAGGAGGTGTTTAAACAAAGGTTTCCTGCCTTCTCAGGTGCCTGCAATAACCACTATGCTATTGGGTATTTAAACTCCTGGCAGTGGCCAATGAAAGCAAAAGCTGCCTCCTTATTTGTGAGCTCTGCTGGAAGAGAGCACTGCTTCTGAGCTGGAGTTGTCATGTAAAAATCCTGTGAGAATTTTACTCCAGTATTTTTGTATTGGGTCTGGCTGGGATATGTTAAGGGCTGCAGCCTCCAGAAGCTCTGGCCTGGGACTCTCTCCTGCTTGGCCACTGGAGCCCAGTCTGCTGTGCCTGGGGATGCAGGACCTCTGCCCAGGCTGAGGGATGTGGTTGTCACTTTCCCATTTGCAGGTTCAACCAGTAGTAAAGCTGAGCATGTACTGCAGAAATATGCACACAGGACACCAATGTGGCTGGCTGCGCAGACTGCTGCTGGCAAGGTGCTGCCTTCAACAGCACCTATGTATAGGACTCACATAAAACATAAACACAGACAGACCCCTTTCTCCTCTTTGGCTGGTAGAGATAGGTCACTAGTGAATGCCCACGTGCATTGTCTTCTAGAGTCACAAGCACATGCATGTTTGTGGATTCCCTCAAGTACTGGCATGGTTTTCTCTGTCTGCCTAGTACCCCTGCCCAGATCCCAAGCCCTCTTACCTGCTTAATGAGTTCCCTATTCACCAGCTAGTCCAGCTTAATGCTCACTAGCAAACACAAACACATGCACTCACACGCTTGTCCTATGGGCACTCCACACTCACAAGTCCCCCTCCTACTCATCAGCTAGTCCAGATGGAAGTTTGCTAGTGTTGGAGATATGCGAGTGAAAAAAACAAAATAGAATTAAATTGCAAGCTTCTTTGTTGGCTGCTGCTATGAATGAGGACAGTTTTAAAGGACGTGGACGAGGAAGGGGCAGAGGTAGAGGGGGACCAGCGAGAGCAATGACAAGAGGAGGCCCTCAAAACCGGCCCTTAATAGGGCCAAACCAATGTGCATGTTGTCGGAAGGAAGGGCACTGGAAGAATGAGTGCCCAAATCAGAAAACCAAAAAGATGGGAATCCAGGAATTAATAGTGATCTTGTCATGTTAGAGGATTCCAATTTCGATTGATAGGGACCAGAGGAGATTATTAATGTTTCCCCAGCCGACCCTCTGGTTCCAGTCAAGCTGGGGAATGAAACTATTGATTTTCTAATAGATAGCAGGGCTACCCATTCAGTAATCACTAGTTGTAAGGGACCTTTAAGTAAAATAACAGTACCGATTGTTGGGGCAACGGGAAAGCGAACCCTAAGGCCGTTCCTAAAACCAATAGAATGTATAATTGGGAATACGAAATTAACTCACGAATTTCTCTATATGCCAGTGTCCCTTGCCATTATTAGGACGTGACCTACTGTGTAAACTAAATGCCCAAGTAACTTTCTGTGAAGACTCTGTGCAGTTACATATTCCACAGGAAACAGCGTGGAAAGCCCAGATTTGTCTATTGACAGAAGGAAACCCCACAGAGGAACTCAAAGACAACATCCCGGATACAATACTGGATGCAGTGATCCCTTTGTCCTAGATTTGAAAGATGCCTTCTTTTGCATCCTGGTGGATGAAAAAAGTCAGTGTCTGAGTGTCTCTTCGCATTTGAATGAGACAGGGAGAAAAGTACAGATGTGTTGGACCGTACTTCCACAAGGGTTTAAGAACAGCCCTACCCTGTTTGGTAATGTACTGGCAAAAGAACTGGAACTATGGCAAGGTAACAATCAAGATATAACATTGCTGCAATATGTTGATGATATACTAATTGGTGCCAATAGAAGAGAGAACTGTTTGAAAGCCACTATCGACCTGCTGAATTTCTTGGGACTAGCAGGGTACAGAGTCTCTAAGAAAAAGGCACAGATAGCAAAGGAGAAAGTTCAATATTTGGGTTTCGAGGTTTCAAGAGGACGAAGAGAGTTAGGTACAGAACAAAAAGAAGCGATATGCACAATCGCAGTACCCAAATCAAAAAGAGAATTAAAAGGATTCTTAGGAATGGCTGGGTGGTGTCGGATATGGATTCCAAATTTTGGACTAATTGCTAAACCACTATATGCTGCTATTAAGGGGCCAGGGGAATTGTTAGAATGGACCCCTGAATGCAGGAAAGGTTTTGATGATATTAAAGGAGAACTAATGGAAGCTCCTGCTCTGGGCCTGCCTGACATGACCAAACCCTTCCAACTGTACGTGCATGAGAGACAACAGGTGGCACTGGGAGTCCTGACACAGACCCTCAGCAGTTGGAAAAGACCAGTAGCATATTTCTTAAAGCAGTTAGATGAAGTGAGACAAGGATGGCCGGTCTGTTTACGTGCTGTGGCAGCCACTGCCTTATTGATTGAAGAGGCCCGCAAGCTAACTCTAGGGCAGCCCATTATGGTGTCTGTCCCACATGCTGTAAGTACCATCTTAAATCAAAAGGGACATCATTGGATGTCCCCGAGTCAACTGGCAAAATACCAAGCCACTCTACTGGAACAAGATGACACGGTCCTTGAAGTAGTGTCATCTTTGAACCTGGCCACACTATTGCCAATTGCGGAACAAGAGCTTTTGCAACATGATTGTCTAACCACTATTGAACAAGTGTATTCCAGCAGACCAGATCTACGGGATGAACCCTTGCCTGACGCAGAAGCGGAGCTCTTCACCAATGGTAGCAGCTACGTGTTGGAAGGAAAACAAAGAGCTGGATACGCAGTGGTAACAAACACCCAAACATTAGAAACCAGAGCATTACCCAGTAATACATCCACTCAAAAGGCGGAATTGATAGCACTGACTCGAGCTCTAGAACTGAGTCATAGGAAAAGAGTTGATATATATACTGATTCCAGATATGCATTTGGAGTGGTGTATGCACGCAGGGCAATTTGGAAAGAAAAAGGACTATTAAACTCACAAGGGACTCCAATAAAATATGGGGCAGAAAATATGAAACTTTTACAAGCAGTTCTTCAACCAAAAGAGGTTGTAATCATACATTGTAAGGCTCACCAAAAAGGAAATAGCGGAGTTGTAAGAGGTAATCGAAAAGCAGATTGGTTAGCTAAAGAGGCAGCCCTGAAGGAGCCAACTTCAGAAGAAGCCTTGATTCCAGGATCTCGTTTAGAACTATCACCACCAAAATACACTGACAAAGAAAACCAATTGGCGAAACAATTGGATTGCTCCAAAAATGATCGATGTTGGTGGGTAACACCACTGAAACAATTATTGGTTCCTGAGAAAATGATGGAAACCCTCCTTAAAAAGCTTTATGAAGAAACTCATATGTGAGCAGATGCTATGTTAAGTAGTGTTAAAAGATATGCTATAGGACCAAAAAATGCAAACTGCTGCAGACATTATAATGAAGAAATGTCAGACCTGTTGTGCAAATAATCCAAAAATACAAAGACAACCACCTGCAAGGGATGTAAAGACAGGAATCACCCCTGGGGAACACTGGCAGATAGATTTTTCTGAGTTACTAAGGTGCAATCAGTATAAGTATTTACTTGTTTTAGTAGATGATACCTTTTCAGGATGGCCGGAAGCTTTCCCTTGCTGTACCAGTCAGGCTAGAGAAGTTGTTAAGGTGATATTGAAAGAATCATAGAATGCTTTGGGATGGAAGGGACCTTTAAAGGTCATCTAGTCCATCCCCCCTGCAATTAGCAGGGACATCTTCAACTAGATCAGGTTGCTCAGAGCCCCATTCAGCCTGTCCTTGAATGTTTCCAAGGATGGGGCATCTACCACCTCTCTGGGCAACTGTCCTGGTTTCAGCTGGGATAGAGTTGATTTTCGTCTTGGTAGCCGGTATGGGGCTGTGTTTTGGGTTTAGGATGAGAACAATGTCGATGATACACTGATGTTTTGGTTCTTGCTAAGTAGTGCTAAGCTGTTGCTAAATAGGTGCTAAGTGGCGCTCACACCGGTCAAGGACTTTTCAGCTTCCCCTGCTCTGCCGGGTGCACAAGCAGCTGGGAGGGGGCACAGCCGGGGGGGTGCTGAACCCAGACTGGCCCAAGGGTTATTCCATACCATATGACTTCATGCTCAGTATATAAGCTGGGGGAAGAAGAAGGAAGGGGGGGGGGGGGGACACATTGGGCGTGATGGCGTTTTGTCTTCCCAAGTAACCGTTACGTGTGATGGAGCCCTGATTTCCTGGGGATGGCTGAACACCTGCCTGCCGATGGGAAGTAGTGAACGAATTCCTTGCTTTGCTTTGTTTGCATGCACGGTTTTTGCTTTGCCTATTTAACTGTTCTATTTTATTTTTCTTCAATTATTAAACTGTTCTTATCTCAACCCACGAGTTTTCTCCCTTTTACCCTTCTGATTCTCTCTCCCATCCCACCAAGGGGGAAGTGAGCGAGCAGCTGCGTGGTGCTTAGTTGCTGGCTGGGGTTAAACCACGACAGCAACCCATTCCAGTGTTTCGCTACCCTCATCGTAAAAAACCTCTTCCTTATATCTAGTCTGAATCTACCCTCTTTTAGTTTAAAACCATTACCCCTTGTCCTATTGCAACAGGCCCTGCTAAAAAGTCTGTTCAGACTTTCTGAAAGAAATAAGTCCTAGATTTGGGGTTCCAGAGGGATTGTCCTCTGATGATGGACCCCATTTTATTGCAGAAATAGTCCAGGGAGTGTCCAAATTCTTTCAGTTCAAATGGGATTTGCACACCTCTTGGAGGCCACAGTCTAGTGGGAAATAGAAAGAATGAACCAGACCATCAAAAGACAAATTGCTAAATTATGCTAAGAAACTCATCTTAAATGGGTAGGTGTCTTACCCATTGCCTTGATGAGAATTAGGATTACTCCCAGAGTTAGAGAAGGGGTAAGTCCATTTGAAATCCTATATGGTAAACCTTACCTGGTTAATAGTACTGTAACACGAGGCGATCAAATGCATATTAAAGGAGAAGAAATACTGAAAAATTATTTGCTGTCTCTTTTGCGGATTTTTCTCATCTTTACACAGGTATCTTAATCAACGAGCTCCTCTGCCTCTGGACTCACCTGTACACAACTTCCAACCGGGAGACTTGGTCTACATTTGACCCTAGAAAGACTGATTGTTGAAGGAAAAGTGGAAGGGACCTTTTTATTGTCACTAACATGTTTGTTTGTTGCTTGTAATTATATTGTACTTCAAAGTTTGGCACTTGATTAAGCAAGTAACCCTAATGAAATCGCCCGAAATGTGCATGCTCATGACAAAGGGAGATAAATCTCTTAAGCCTGAAAATCTCTCTCTGAAAAATAGAGAAGATGTCCAACTAGATTTATTAGCATCGGAAAACCCCCGCAGAATTTGGGAAAAGGATAGAAGAACTATATTATGCAAAGTGAATGAGACTTAAAGGATCTCAGGTGAGACTTTAAGTCTCAAAGGGGGGATTTGTTGGAGATGTGCGAGAAATAAGGCAAAGGATGTTAAGGCAGAGGACGTTAATCAGCCTCTGTAAACAGTTAACAAGACCTGGACTGAGAGAAGAAGCAGGAGGACACCACAAAACAGTCTAGCAAGGAAATACCAAGATAAGCACGAGAAAACAAGGCCGCTGATAAAGCCGAAGTGAGAATCACTTGAACCATGAGTGAACTATCCTAATTAACACAGTAAAAACCACACCTCCAGCAATGAAGCCCCCGGCCCAAGCAAAGACCCCTACCCACTGAGCATGCGCTGTAAATTTAAAACACACTGTACCTTTAAGTGGAGACGAGCCTTGCGAGAACCAATAGAAGCAAGGATGAATAAGCGGAATTGTAAAAACACTGATAACAGCTACTCAGAATGTATAAAATGTCACTGCATGTTAACCAAGGTGTGCTAGCTTTGTGGAGTTACCACCTAGCACCCATCTCTGTGCAGACATGAAATGAACAAATATCTCGACTGTGTGTGTTATTTGGCTTTTTTGCACACTGGGTAAAAGAACCCTGCTTTTTAGGACAACACTAGTGACTGACACGCGCATACCCACACACACCAGGTTTGGGGAAGATACAGACACTCGGCTTCCCCCCAGCAGCTGGCACCAGGCACACAGGTTCTGACCTGCAGTCCTGACACTGAGCCCCTTGGTTGCCTCACTCATGCTGGTCCCCCCACCCAGTTGCTGTTTTTTGGGACACACACCATTCCCACCCTAGTGACTGGTGACCGAGGGCCCCACCCACTCCAGTGACTGGCACTGAGACCCCCACTTGTTCCAATAACTGACACAACAGGCCAGGGGTACTTACACCCCCAATCTGACTCCAGCAGTTGGTACTCCAGGTTCAAAGTCTGTAGGACCCTCCTAAGATCCAGAGAGTTATGGCCCCTCCAACTGCTGACACTGGGACCTTCACTTGCTCCCAGTGGCTGACACCACAGGTCATGGGCACCTACATCCCCAGTCTGACTCCAGTAGCTGGCACCAAATACACTCATGCCAGTCCCCCAGTAGCTGGTATTTAGTCCTTGCAGCACATATATACACAGGATAGAGAGTGAGATTATGCAGAGAGATAGTTAAGAAAATCTTTAAGACGACGATAGGACAGACTCAGCCAAACAAGTATACTGACCAGCCCTTTTTACATTCTTTTCTGTCTACCCCCCCCTCTTTGTTCCTCCCTGCTCCCCCTTCATCTGCACATTCCCTCATTAACTAGCATAGTTCCACTGACCCCCCCCCCCCTCCAACATCCTAGATGCTCAGGTTTACATCCTTAGCAGTTGCAAAGTCCCATTTTGCCTGCAGTTTCTTGATAGCCCATCAATTAGTGTTACTGACCAGGTTTGTTTCTGGTTATTGTCTTTGTTAATGCTAATTGGTCAGGTTTTATGTCTCTATGTTTGTCTCCCTCCCTTTCCTTATCCTCCCAACTGAAAAATGAAACATTCTCACACTCCCCATATCCTTATCAATTAGTGTGACTGACTAGGTTTGTTTTTATCACTCCCTGTGTTCTGCACCGGGTGTGGGGGAGGGGAGGGTGTGGAGGAGGGAAAGAGAAATAGAGAGGGAGGGATCTCAATAAGAAAGGCCCAACAACAAATGGCTTAATAACTGCTTTAGTAAGACAGAAAAAAGAAGAGGAATATAGATAGCAAGTAAATCTTACATCCCTTCAGATGCTGGGCACCCCACATTCATGTAGCATTGGACTTGGCCCAGATGGATTTTTCCCACAGCATGCTTCATAGAACAGATCCTGTCCATGGAGAGAAGCTCTCCCTTTTTTTGTCCTTTGAGCTAATTTCCTTACAAAAACCCCAACTCTATTCCTAAAAGATGTTCTCATGAGAACTCCTTGCTGCACTGTTAGATAAAAGTGAGGCCACACAGGTGATGTAATCACTAGTACCGAGCAGGAGCTGCCTGCAGGCTCTTCTGGTATAGTGAGCTGGCTGAGTTTATCCTGTGGCCAAGGGATTTGTGCAGCACAACACAGGCCTGAAGGCCATGCTGTATGTGCAGCACAGGCCTGGGCCTACTCAGGTTAACTGCATTGTGGATCACTAACTCCTAAATGTGCAACGCTATCCCAGTCAGGATCACTACAACCTCCCTTATCATTTGTTGGTCAGGTTTGTTTCTATATTTTCTTGTTTATGGCTCCTTTGACCAAATACCCTTAAAGGAGCAGTCATTCTCCTTCCACGTACCCTTACGGAATGGAGTCAACTTTCTTCATAGAAGCCTATATGGTGCTATGCTTTGTATTTGTGGCTAAAAACAGTGCTGATATAACACATCAATGTTTTGGCTATTGCTAAACAGTGTTTGCACAGCAGCAAGGCTTTCTTTCCCACTGTGCCCTGCCCACCCCCACACAGTGAGTAGGCTGGGGGTGGGCAAGAGGTTGAGAGGGGACATAACCAAGACAGCTGACCCAAACTGACCAAAGGGATATTCCATGCTGTATGATGTTGAGCTCAGCAATAAAAGCTCAGTGAATTAATTCCTCTTTTTGTTTTGCTTGCATGCACACCTTTTGCTTTTCCTATTAAACTGTAATTATCTCGATCCCTGAGTCATCTCACCTTCCTTCTATTTTCTCCCCATTTCATGGGAGAGGAGAGCAAGCAGGTGGCTGGGTGGGTGTTTGGGTGTTGGCCAGAGTTGTTGCATGTAATTGAGAAAACCCTCCAAACGAAAGGCTAAAAGTCTAGTTTAGAGAGCTGACGTTGCTTTATTCTGCGCAGAGTGCTTGGTGGTAATTCCACGTATCAAGCACACCTCTCTACAAAACTACAGCATATTTATCGGGCTACATGATTAGTATAAACCCACCTAAATTTACACTTATTGGTTAGTGATTAACATTTCATACACTATTGGTTTACTGTATTTAAATTAGCCTCGCTTGCTATGAAAATTAGCACGCATGCTCCTTTCAGGTGGGGGGGCAAGTCTTTTTGGTCCTGAATTGAGTCGGTGGTCGCGATCTCCCCTTGCCGCATTTACCTTTCATGCAGTTTCTGCAGTTTTATCAGACTTCATGTTTCACTGGCCACTGTCCAGTCTTTGGTGCCAAGATGTTCCCTTTTATCGGCTTGTTAGCTCTTCTTCAAGGTTAGAGCTGTTAGTTTTCCTATTTTGGCACTCAACATGGGGCTTGAGATAACGACAGTTTTGATCTGAGCGTGCTATAGCTGTTGTAGTTGTTAATTGGCAGGCTTCTGTGCTCATCATGGAGTATGCTTTCTTTACTGTATATTAGACGCCAGGGCTTGTTAGTGGCTGCTTTTGGCTCTTGCTGTTTGCTGTGCTACTTATCACTTTATTTCACTGTGCCTGGGAACATTTTAATAAAAGCAATGCCCGTGCACTTGGCCCCAGGCTGGCATATGGCCCTGGCATTGATGCCATTCCTGTGCTGGGTAGGCTATCTTGCAGGGAGAATGAGGGATTACACCTCCCTCTTCTCCAGGAAGCATGTGTACAACTTTGTTGCACAGGCTCCTGTGGTTCTTGCACATCCTTATGTAAGCTGTTTGATCCTATTATCTAACATTTCTGCATAGCTGTTGAGTGCGTGGAACCTGGTTTCATCCTGGCATAAGAGTGAGCAACTTGGTGGTGATGTCACAGAGAAATGTGCTGCAAGTCGATCCCTGGATGGCAGGGTATGTTGAAGGATTTGGGCAGGTGCCTAGGGAGGTTATCATCATCTCTGCTAGCCTGGGATTTTACTCCTGAACAGGCAAGTAATCCTGGTAAACTGATGCACCACCTGATGGAAGGGTGCCTTGCCAACCCCAATGAGAACCAGCAGCTCCTAGCACTGTTTTGGGGCTTGGCCTGTGCCTATTGAGCCTCTGTCCAGCACCATCAGAGGAGCAGGTGAAAGAGGGCCTCTACATCTGAGGACACCGTCATTGAGACAGGGACCCCAAACCCCAACTACAGTAATCACCTCATTAGTCAAAAACAAATACTGGATGTGGAGATAAATGGGTCCATACCATTAATTAGTAAAGGAGGCGGAGGAGGAAGAGTCTGATCAGGAAGTTGGTCCTTCAGCAAAGAAATGGGAGGAAGAAGTGAGAGAAATCAGACAAGAGGCAGAAACCATCCAACTGCTAACCCTGAGTGAGCTGCAAGATCTGTGGAAAGATTACGGCTGCCAGCCAGGCTAGTGGATTGCTCTGATGCTGGGATACTGTAGCCAACAGTGAGGAATTAGAGGGTATGGAAGTCTAGCAGCTGTGATCCCTTGCTAGGGACCAGGGAATTGACAAAGAAATCGGAAGAGAGGCAATAATTTGCAGCCTCTGGAGGCGGCTCTTGTCGAGTGACATCCAGTGCACACAGTCCATGTGGAGGAGGTTTGTCTGAAATGCACTGGCACCCTAGCGATGACGGACCAGCCAGACCTCAAGATACCAGCTGTGGAGAATGTCTCACTGGCTTTGGCAATTCAAAGAGCATCTCTCTTCCTTCTCATCCTGTGGGCCTGCATCTCCTCTGTCATGGGTGCCCTACATGGTCATTCTCCCCTTGCTGGATGGAAAGGGAGCCCCAGGCGCATGCTGCATGGCACCCTCTGGTTCTTCCTGCGTGACCAGGGAGAGGGCATGAGGAAGTGGGATGGTGAGCCTGCCTCTAAGCTAGAAGCCCTCTTACGTGAACGAGGGGGAAGACAGCTGCTAAGAAGGGGTTCTCCAAGAAGGCTTTCACTCCAGTTGCTGTTGAGATGGTAGAAGGCAACCAGCAATCCCCCCCATACATAGAAGAAGGGCCGAGAATGCCTCTCTTCATGATTTTGATGAAGGGACTTCTGGTCTGACACTGCAGGGGTCAAATGATAGTGAATACTGTGACCTGGAGTAGAGGGTCCCTGCCTCCAGCCAGGTGGAGGAAAGGGACAACCAGTTTTACTCTACTGTGTGGATTCAATGGCCTGGCACATCAGACCCACAGGAGTATGAGGCTTTGGTGGACACTGGTGTACAGTACACCCTAATGCCATCAGGGCACAAGGGGGTGGAACCCATTTGGATTTCTGGAGTGACAGGGAGATCTCAACAGTTTTCCAACAGTGTTGAAGGCTGAGGTGAGCCTAACAGGGGACAAGTGGCAAAAGCATCCCATTGTGACCGGCCCAGAGGCCCTGTGTATCCTTGGCATAGAGAGGGTACTTCAGGGACCCAAAAGGGTAATGGTGGGCTTCTGGTGTAACCACTGTGGATACAGAGAAGATTAAACAGCTGTCTACCTTTCCTGAACTCTCAGAGGATCCCTCTGTTGTGGGGTTGCTGCATGTCGAAGAACAACAGGTAACAATTGAACAGAAAGTGACGATTACTGGTCAATGACAGTGCACCAGCGGCAATATTGCACCAACCAAGACTCCCTGGTTCCCATCCATGAGCTGATTCATCAGTTGGAGAGCCAAGGAGTCATCAGCAAGACTTGCTCACACTTTAAGCATCATATGGCCAGTGCAAAAGTCTGACGGAGGGTGAAGGTTAACAGTGGACTATCATGGCCTGAACTAAGTCATGCCACCACTGAATGCTGCTGTACCAGACATGTTAGAGCTCCAATATGAACTGGCGTCAAAGGCAGCCAAGTGGTATGCTACAGTTGACATTGCCAATGCTTTTTTCTCAAGTCCTTTAGCAGAAGAGCTCAGGCCACAGTTTGCTTTCACATGGTGGAGGGCTGTCCAATATGCCTGGAATTGACTGCCCAGGGTAGAAGCTCAGCCCTACCATTTGCCATGGGCTGATCCAGACTGCATTGGAATAGGGTGAAGCCCCTGAACATCTACAATACATCAACAACATTATCATGTGGGGCAAAAAAGCAAAGGAAGTGTTTGAGAAGAGGAAAAGAATAATCCAGATTCTTCTGAAATCTGGTTTTGCCATAAAACAAAGCAAGGTCAAGGGACCCACACAAAAGATCCAGATCTTGGGAATAAAATGGCAAGATGTATGTCGTCACGTCCCTATGGATGTGATCAACAAGATAACGGCCATGTCCCCACCAGCTAACAAAAAGGAAAAACCAAGCTTTTCTAGGTGTTGTGGGATTCCGGAGAATGAATATTCCAGGTTATAGTCAGCTTGTGAGTCCTCTCTACTGAGTGACTGTCCCGGTTTCAGCTGGGATAGAGTTGATTTTCGTCTTGGTAGCCGGTATGGGGCTGTGTTTTGGGTTTAGGATGAGAACAATGTCGATGATACACTGATGTTTTGTTCTTGCTAAGCAGTGCTAAGTAGTTGCTAAGTGGCGCTCACACTGGTCAAGGACTTTTCAGCTTCCCCTGCTCTGCCGGGTGCACAAGAAGCTGGGAGGGGGCACAGCCAGGGGGGGTGCTGAACCCAGACTGGCCAAGGGGCTATTCCATACCACATGACGTCATGCTCAGTATATGAGCAGGGGAGTTGGCCGGGGGAGGGGCAACAATCGCTGCTTGGGGGATGTGCTGGGCATTGGTCGGCGGGTGGTGAGCAGTTGTAGAGTGTATTGCTTGCTTTGTATTACTATTGTACTATTATTACTTGCTTTTATTATTATTGTTATTATTACTATTACTACTGCTCTATTTTTATTTTACTTTAGTTATTAAACTGTTCTTATCTGAACCCACGAGTTTTCCCCTTTTGCCCTTCCAATTCTCTCCCCCATCCCACCGGTGGGGGAGTGAGTGAGCGGCTGTGTGGTGCTTAGTTGCTGGCTGGGGTTAAACCACGACAGTGACCTGAAAGAAGAACTTTTTTGAGTGAGACCCTGAGCAGCAACAAGCCTTTGAACAGATCAAATAGGAGATAGCTTGTGCAGTAGCCCCTGGGCCAGTTCAGACAGGACCAGCTGTGCAAAATGTGCTTGACACTGCAGCTGGGGAGCATAGCATCACCTGGAGCCTCTGGCAGAAAACATTGGGAGAAACCCAAGGACAGCCTCTAGGGTTTTGGAGCTGGGGGGGGGGGTATCGAGTATCAGAAGCCCACTACATCCTGACTGAAAAAGACATCCTAGCAGCATATGAGGGGGTTCAAGCCACTTCAGAAGTTGTTAGTACAGAAGCACAGCTTCTTTTGGAACTGCAATTGCCTGTGCTACACTGGATGTTCAAAAGAAACATCCCCTCTACACATCACGGAACCAACTCTGCATGAAGTAAGTGGGTAGCACTGATAATGTGATAGGCTTGACTGGGGAACCCAACCACCTAGGAATTCTGGAAGAGATTGTGGACTGGCCAGAAGGCAGAGATTTTGGAGCATTGCCTGAGGAGGTGGCTCATGCCCAAGAGGCACCACCATATAATGAGTTATCAGAAGATGAAAGGCATTATGCTCTGTTTACTAATGGATCCTGTCATGTTGTAGAAAACCATCAGAAGTGGAAAGCTGCTGTGTGGAGTCCCATATGATAAGTTGCAGAAACTGTTGAAAGAGAAGGCAAGGTGAGTCAGTTTGCAGAAGTGAAAGCCATTCAGCTGGCCCTAGAGATTTCTGAACAAGAGAAGAGGCCAGTACTCTCTCTCTATACTGATTCATGTATGGTGGCAAATGCCCTGTGGGAGTGGCTACAGCAGTGGAAGAAGACCAACTGGCAGCACAGAGATAAACCCATCTGAGCTGCTGCATTGTGGCAAGGCATCACTGCCCAGGTAGAAAACATTTCTGTAAAGGTACATTATGCATAGGCTCACATGCCCAAGCACCACACTACAGAAGAACATCAAAACAACAAGCAGGTAGACCAGGCTGCCAGAACTGAAGTGGCTCAGGTGGACCTGGACTGGGAATGTAAGTAAGTGGGCCCGTGAAACACTGGGACATCTAGGGAGAGATGCAACATATGTACGGGCTCATGGTTGAGGGGTGGACGTGACCATTGACAGCATCGCATAGGTCACCCATGAATGTGAAACGTGCCACAGTCATGTGAGCCACACAAGTGTTCCTTAGAATAGAGGGCAGCAGTGGGGATATCAATATGGCAGATATACTATACTGGACCACTGCCATGAACCTGCCAAGCCAAGCGCTACATGCTTACCATGGTGGAAGCAATTACTGGGCAGCTGGAAACATACCCTGTAAACCATGCCACTGCCTGGAACACCATCCTGAGTCTTGAAAGGCTAGTTCTTTGGTGACACAGTACCCCAGAAAGAATTGAGTCAGACAGTGGGTCTCATTTCTGAAATAACCTCATAACTTCTGGGTCAAGAAACATGGTGTTGATTGGGTGTATTACATTCCCTGTTACCTGTAAGCATCCATGTACTGGGTCTGGCCAGGATGGAGTTAATTTTCTTCATAGCAGTCCATATGGTGCTTTGTTTTGCATTTGTGGCTAAAACTGTTGATAACACACCAGTGTTTTAGCTGTTGCTGAAAAGTGCTTGCACAGTGTCAAGGCCGTCTCTGTTTCTTGCTCCGAGGGGTGGGCAAGAGGTTGGGAGGGGACACAGCCAGGGCAGCTGACTTTTAAACTGACCAAAGGGATATTCCATGGCATATGACATCTTGCTCAGCAATAAAATGTGTGGGTAGTCTTTCCAAAGTAGCTGGGCATCAGTCTGCTGGTGGGAGGTAGTGAGGCCTTTGCATCAATTGCTTTTTTTTTTTTTTTTTTTTTTATTAAACTGTCTTTATCGTGAGTTTTTCTTGCTTTGCTTGGATGCACATCTTTTGCTTTCTCTATTAAACTGTCATTATCTTGATCCATGTCTTCTCACCTTTCTATTTTCTCCCTGTCTCATGGAATAGGGGAGTGAGCAAACTGTGTGGGTGTTTGGCTATTGGCCGGGTAAACCCACCACAATTTCCTACTGAATAGGTCCCTTCCAACTGAAATATTCTATTTTCTATTCTATTCTATGCTATTCTATGCTATTCTATGCTATTCTATTCTATTCTATTCTATTCTATAAAACTACAAAGCCCTGCTCTGGCTCTTAGTGATCTTATTTGCTTCAAGTTATCTCACTTAGGGTTGAAAAGTCTACTGGACACCAGCACAGCCCAAATGTCTGCATGCTGTGCTTCATAGCGCTGCAGTTCCTAAACAGTAGGTCCAGTATATGATTTAAGTGGTTTTTAAAAGCCAGCTTGCCAATGAAATCATTGCAGATGCCTATAAGATCTTCATTATAAATAGCTCAGTACCTAGGTTACACCTATATCTGATAAAAATAATTTAATTTGTACCCCCTTTTATGACTCCCACAGGCTTGATTCAGCAGCTGTTCTTTCCCAGAAGTACCACCCAGCTTTTTCATACCAGTCTTTTTGAGAGCATGTGAGCTAGCTCAGTAGTGGCCAACCCTTCTGGTGGCTAGGGCAAGTTAAAAAATAATGTAATGTACATTTATCAATTCGAAATCCTATATAAAGGCCCTAGATAATTAAACTGTGACTTGAACAAATCATGCTTGTGAGTCTTTGGAAGGCCACTATTTTGAAGGTGTGTTTTTTTTATATACTTTTATTAAAAAGTCACAAGTCTCGCTTCATCTTACAAATGAGATTGCCTTTATGTACAGTAAAGGGATTAATAAATATTCTCAATGGGAAATCAGATGTAGATATGCCTCAGGTGAAAAATAATTTCAGGTACATCTACTTCTGTGGCAATCAAATCCCCCCCCCAACTATTTTAAGCTCCTCAATCAATACATATGAAATCCTTCAGTGATGACCCTCCACGTTTTGAATATTTGAAAGCTTTCTACAAGTAGACATGCATGTTCACTGACAAACATAAGAGTTTCTTTGTCAGCAGAGATTCAATTAACCCTTGTAAGCTTGTGGATTATTGTTTAGCTTCCTCTACTGTAGTAAAGATAAGGGCTGGCGACCGGAAGATCACGTGCTGTACGGAAAGAGTTAAGGGTCGACCCTCCCTTGTCTCCGCCCCTTATAACATGACACACCTACTGCTGGGGGTATAAAGCCCGGGTCGGCTGGAGATCTGGTGGGATAACCTTGATGTGTAGTGTTTGCTACACAGTGGTGACCCCGACGTGATCAGGCAACAGCGATGGAGCTCGCGGAACTCATAAAGGTACTAAAGTCGGTAACGACAAGGGTGCTCAAGAGGGGGTTTGCGGCAAGGCGGCGCCGACCTGCTGCACGTGGTGTGCTGATGGGGCAGGAATCTCCTGGGAACGAAAAGCCAACAAGTTTAGTTTCGGAGGGGACACAGGCTGGCTGGGAAGGAGTGGCCTGTGGGACACAGACGGAGCCGTTGTTACTGGGGGCTGAGCCAACGGAGGAAGGGGAGGTGCAGGGAGACTATGGTGCAGCGGGAACAAAGGATTCGGGAAAGGTGTTCCCGATACAAGTGGGGAGTTTAGAGCGGCCACCCATGGAACCTTTGGCACCTCCTGCACCGGCGGATCTGCCACTTCCTCAATACCCCTGGGGCGAGTTGCAACAATGTGTGGAAAGGGAGCTGACTGATAGGTTGCTGGATTGGGTCCCGGGGGCTGATGTGGGATCCCAGCAGTATCGTGAACTACGTGAAGGAAGATGGCGGGAAGGAGAAAAAGAAGGCAAAACACCTGAGGACGCCCCATTGTATCCCAGTGATCGATGAGTGCTGGACACACAGAGAGTGGAGCGCAGGACATCGGGGGGGGGGGGTGGTAGGGCTCCCCCGGCACTGCCAGTGATACCTGAGCCACCAGAGGGAACCCCTATCCCTAGGGCAATGGGAAATCAAACTGGTATTCCCTCACAGTGGAGGGAGCCTGTACACGATTACCCCATGAGCTCTGATAGCAGTGAGGGCGAAGGGGGTGACGAGGGATCCTCGATTGTTGCTCATCCGCCCCCGCTTCCGAGACGGACTAACGAGGTTTCAAGGGAACTCGAGGCATTGATCAGCCGATTGAGAGGGGTGGTGGCAAATGCGGAAAGTCTTATGCCAGGGGGAATGCCGAAAGAGAGGGCAAACGGGACGGATTGGCAGATGATTGCAAAAAATTGTGTCTTGGAAGGAGTGCGATTCCAGGCCCCTCCGATTCAAGCATTTCCTATCCGAGCAGCCCCAGGTGGAGGATATGAGTGGCAACCGTTAGATGCAAAGTTGGTGAAAGAATTGGTCACAACGATGAAAAGTCATGGATTAAATTCCCCAGAAACCCAAGTCCTACTAGACTGTGTTTTTGCAACGCCGCTTGCACCTTTTGATATCATTCAGTTGATGCGGGCCGTATTGACCCCCTCGATGATGGTATTGTTTAGGGAGGAGTGGAGGAATCGGTGCACCCAAGTTGTTATCGAGGCGCAACAGGCCAACCATCCCATGGCAGGAGTGACTTTAGAGCAGCTGATGGGTGAAGGGCAGTTCGCAACTCCTCAGGCACAGGCTCAGCGAATGCGGGGGCGCGATTTTGCTGCATCTTCGAAAGCTGCCCAGGAAGCGATACGCATCATCGCGGCTCTTGATAAAAGGGAGCCTCCATGGGTCCAAATACGGCAATCGTTAAGTGAGCCCTTCACAAAGTTTTTAGACCGGCTGCAAGCGGCGCTCCAGGTTGCTCGACTTCCTGAGCAGGCTAAGGAGGCGATATTGCTTGACTGTGCACGTACGCAAGCAAACCCACAAACTGCAGTGTTGTTAAGACAGTTACCCATAGGGACCACGCTTTCACAGATGATTCGTTACGTGCTGGAACAGGAACAGGCGCAAAGTATGCAACCGGTAGTGGCCGCAGTCCATGCGGCCTGCCGCGGCGCACGACTTGTGTGCCATAAGTGTGGGGGGCAAGGACACATGGCGCGACAATGCCCTTCAAAAATAAACACCCCCGGAACAGGGGAAGGAGAGAGAGACCTACGATGCTGACGCTGTGGGCGACTAGGCCACAGAGCTCGACAGTGCAAATCGGGGAGTCAGCAAAGGAGACCGGGCTGGGGAAACGAGAAGAGGGGATGGCTGAGGGCCGTGCCATCCCCACCTGCCCCAGTGATCAGCTCAACAGGCCCGACGACAGCAGCGCAATGTATGGCACAGGGAGTCTCTCCTTCCCCGGGACCAGCACAGTCGCCTGCGGTCCCAATGATGCAATATCCAACTCAGCTGCCTTGGGGAGATGGGAGCACGCAATAGAGGAGGCTGGGGATAGAGCCTCGCCGTATGTGGCACTCACCCTAAACATGACCACACGACCAGAAGTAGATATTATAGTTACCCCATGGCTCCCAGAGTTGGGGGGAACACCACGCCTCGTATTAAGAGCCCTTTTAGATACAGGAGCGGATGTTACAGTAATCCCATCACATCTATGGCCAGATGATTGGCCACTCGAACCGAGAGGTTCGCTGCAAGGCGTGGGAGGCATGCAGACCTCGCATCAAAGCAGGAACCCAATGCAAATTATGTTGAAGGATCCGGAATCCGGACAAGCTAGGGTAGCATGGTGTAACCCCGTCATTGCTGAGTTACCCATTGTCATCTTGGGACGATGTTGCTTGCAGAAGATGAATATAGTGCTGCGTACAAATTTATCATAATGGCCACTGCCTGTGTCCGCCCATTAAAACTCACCTGGTTGGCAGATAAGCCAGTGTGGGTAGAGCAGTGGCCATTGACAGAGGAAAAGAGGGCAGCTGTTTGACAATTGGTACAATGAGAACTTGACGCAGGACACATCGAACCTTCTACAAGTCCCTGGAACACCCCCATTTTCGTGATAAAGAAAAAATTGGGAGCGTGGCGACTGCTACATGATCTACGCGCAGTTAATGCATGCATACAAGACATGGGTCCGCTACAAGCGGGCCTCCCTTCTCCGGCCATGATTCCACCTGACTATCAAATAGTGGTTATAGATATTAGAGATTGCTTTTTTAGTGTTCCCTTGCATGAAGAAGATAGAGTACGCTTTGCCTTTACTGTTCCTGAGCCTAACAATCAACACCTGTGCGCCAGATATCAATGGAAGGTGTTACCCCAGGGCATGAAAAACTCACCAGTCTTGTGTCAAATTGCTGTAGCTGCTGCGATACGCCCTATTCGAGAAAATTTCCCTACGGTCATCATTTTCCATTACATGGATGACGTGTTATTGGCGTCCAACCAAGAGGAGTTACTGGAAAAGGCACGCGTGCAGCTGATAGTCAGTTTGGAGCGACATGGGTTACACATTGAGCCTCGGAAAACACAGGTAGGGCGTGCAGTAAAGTATTTAGGTACTCAACTGATGCCACGAAGCGTGACAGCACAATCATTTGAAATTCGGACTACAGTGACAACACTCCATGAGGCACAAAAATTAATTGGACAACTATTGTGGCTTAGAAACTTTATTCCAATATCTGAGGCAGAAATGACTACCTTATATCAACTCCTGAAAGGAGGAGATTCCCCCCTAGCTCCAAGGACTCTTTCAAGAAACCATCAGAAGATTCTTAGGACAATTATGGAGCGAGCCCAGCATTGGGGTCTCACTCGATTTACACCTCAACAACCGGTCACTGCCCTGATTTACATGACTGATACCGCTGGCCATGGTTTACTAATTCAAAATAATGGTGAAAAAGGCTGGCCTTTTGCTTGGTTGTATCAAGGCAAACCAAAGACAGCTTTAATTTCTTAGCCAACATTATTATCCCAGCTTATTCTCCGCTGTCGGAGGCAAACTCAACACTTAACAGGGAAGGACCCGGAGGTCATCGCATTGCCCTGTTCTTTGGCACAGTGGGAGTTGGTACTTCCACAAGTGGGGCTCCTGCAAGCGGCGATAGCTGAATTTACAGGTCGTATTGAAGGTCTAAGACCACACCCCTGTGGGGAGATAATCCAGGTACTCCATTTTTTGCCAGCTAGTGCCATAGTTGAACAACCCACCGGAGGCCGCACAGTTTTTACCGACGCGTCATCGATTACTGGGAAAGCTGTCGTTACATGGCAGGAGGATGGTCAGTGGACCCACATTAGTTATCAAGATCAAGGGCAATCCGTGCAGTATCTTGAGGCCAAGGCGGTATGGATGGCTCTCACTCAATGGCCCGAAGAGGCCTTGGATCTAATCACAGACTCTTGCTATGTATATAAGTTACTGAAGAAGTGCCGATGGGCACTTGGGGCAACGTCAGAGATTGCCGGAATGTTGCTCACCGCACTGCAAATGAGAACCGCTCCTGTCTGTCCTATCCATGTTAATAGTCATAGTTCCATACCGAGTTTTCTTTCTGCTGGGAACGAAGTAGCGGACAGCTTAGCAAAGAGCGTACTGGCGGTTGAAGAAACTTCTAACCTAAGGCGAACTTTCCGCCTGCATGAGCTCCTCCACTGTGGAGCTCGCGGTTTAGCTAGGCTCGCTGGCATTACGTTGCAAGATGCTCGCTCTGTGATTGCTGCTTGTCCTGTGTGTTCCAAAGGTCCCCTCTGGGAGGCAGGGGTAAACCCTCGAGGGTTGCAGCCCAACCAAATATGGCAGTCTGATGTTACGATTTATGAACCCTTTAATCCACGTAAGTATCTGCATGTCACAGTTGATACCTGCAGTGGAGTTATTTTAGCGACTATGCATGCTAAACAAAATGCTCTCGCAGTTATTTTACATTGGCAGGACTGTATGGCGCAACTTGGCATCCCACAAAAAATTAAAACAGATAATGGAGCGGCATATGTCAGCAAGAAGACAAAGGACTTTTGCGCGCGCTGGGATATTCAGTTGAGTCATGGCATTCCCTATAACAGTACGGGCCAAAGCATTGTAGAACGCGCGCACCGCACATTAAAAGAGTTACTCGACCGACTTAGGGAGGGGGAAAAGATAAGCCCAGGAACAGGGGTTCCCCCTCCCCTTGACCCTCCCTTATTTCGGGCACAGCGTCTGTTGACGACGGCACTAATTACCTTAAATCATACCATTTGAGGGAACACCTATAAAACCCAGACTGCAACCCAGGCACATTTCCGGCTCGATGAGAACGAAGGGCCTTACCCTTTGGTTCAAGTACGGGACCTGCAAACCCGTGAATGGGGGGGGCCTTATTCCCTCCGTTGCTTGGGACGTGGGTATGCGCGTGTGCAAACCGAGAAAGGGACGCTAGAATGGGTACCCAGTCGAAATATTCGACCGTATAGACATTAATCAATCTATTGAGTCTTATCTTGACAGGTTACCATTTCCCTATGCATCCTGATGGTGTGGGGGAGTAATGAGGGAGCCGCGACGAACTACTGGCTGGACTGGGCAAAATCTATGAACGTAACGGATGCGTGTCTGTATAAGTCTTACCATATATGGATTATTTTACACGCAGCTTCCCCAGCAAGATCCAGAACTCCTGGAGCTAAGGGAGGGGGAAATGTAGTAAAGATAAGGGCTGGCGACCGGAAGATCACGTGCTGTACAGAAAGAGTTAAGGGTCGACCCTCCCTTGTCTCCGCCCCTTATAACATGACACACCTACTGCTGGGGGTATAAAGCCCAGGTCGGCTGGAGATCTAGTGGGATAACCTTGATGTGTAGTGTTTGCTACACTCTACTTGCTTTATTTTTTTAATTGTTGATCTATTTAGATAACCTGATAATCTTGATGTGACTGTTTCACCAAAAGAAGAGAAAAAAAAAAAAAAAGCCTTACAAATGGAAACACTTTCTACTTCTGGGTTTAGATTCCATGGTAAAATGTCTAATTTCACAATTACGAAACATGAGACAAATAATGGACTTCTTATTTATGTTCAAAAATGTATTAGGATATTGCTCCTATGTGGCCCAATGGAAGCAGAAATGTAGAGTGAAATCTTTGGTTCTGAAGATCTAGTGCCCACCCCTGCACATTTTGGAGGATTTTGCTTTGGATAAGCTCTACTCTGGTTCAAATAGACCAAACACTCATCAGCCGTTGGAGTGTATTATATACTCTTCTGGAGCACTTCTTCTGATTTAGTTTCATTTGAAAGGAGCCATTTCATGCAGTCCAAGATGTGACCCAAAGCATGGTGAGTGGGGACAATAAAGAGATTCACTTCACTTCAAAAGTGAAAATCTCTTTCAATATTGGGAAAAGATGACGTGCCTGGTAGTGCTGACAATTTTCATACAAGTCCTTAAAATCAACATGCAATGTTATAGTTCTCTGAGTAAAAAAAAACCAGCAATAATGAAAATCAACCCCACAGCCTAAAAGTAGATCATTTGTAAGTGAGCTGGTTAGTCAAATTACAAGAAGTAAAAAAAGAAGAAAATGCTCAAAATAGCACAAAAGCAGACTCAGAGGATATTTTTACCAGAGATTTAAACTGCCAAGTTAACTGGCAAGATATTGGCCTCTGGTGGGTTACTTGCCACAAACATACAACTAACTGCAGTTTAATTGTGGATAATAAGGGTTAGCTGACAATCATGAATAAAACTTCCCCAGAAAACAATTTAGGTTTCTTTTTGGGTAATTTACCCTCAGTGGGGGTTGTTCTTCAATGCTCATATGGATCACTATGTAAATAGAGTGTCTGCTTGATTTTTAGGCTCATGGTATCATTTTCAAATGTGCCAAAGTTACTTTCTTGGTGGTTTATTCCCCCTAAGACAATTAGGCATTTCTCATCTTGAATAAAGAGCATATCCACTGCTGACCCTTTTTGCCTCTCTTCCTTACCTGCAGAGTAAGCATTCAGTCTGTCCTGCCCATAAAGGAGAAATACAGTTCTTTCATACATTTCTTACAGACTCTCACTGAAGCTTTCCCCTGCCTGCCCCCCTCCATTGTAGCCTCCAAAGTTTTGTTTTGAGCTTGTGGTACTCACCATTAATGAAATTTTAATATGGAGGATCAAAACACTTCTCATAACTTCCTTACCCTGAGTTCCTTATCCTGTCAAGGAACCAGTGGAGCTGAAGTTATATCACTTGATCGCTAGCTTTTCAGCAATGCCTTCCCACACTCATCGTCACAAATCAAGCAAACAGATATGCATCCCACAAGAAACATTTCACATTTCACTGCTCAGTAAGGAGAGCTTTGTGTTTTCATTTTCCTGCACTTACAGATTTTCTACCTGGACTGTAAGCAAGTCACAACATAGGTTTCTACACATTAATAATGCCTAGCCCATTTCTGGGTTTACGTAAAGAAATGTCTTGCTAAAGCCACAAAGGAGAATAAAAATAACAAACTGGAGATCTGGAAATCTAGTGGCAAATGAAAACTGAACCCTTAAGGAGGATGAACATAGAAATGCATGCTCTTGGATGTAGGAAGGAGAAAGCACTGAGCTGCTCAGTCCCTTAAAGCCAGGGGATTGTGTGGACATGGGATCAGAAGCAGAAATTTAGAAAGGCAATAAATCTTATGTATTGGGTCTGTCTGGGATGGAGTTAATTTTCCCCATAGCAGCCCTCATAGTGCTGTGCTTTGTATTGGTAGCTAGAAAGGTGTTGATAACACACCAGTGCTTAGGCTACTGCTGAGCAGTGCTCCCACAGCATCAAGGCTGTCTCTCCAACATTCCCCCCTCACCAGCAGGCTGGAGGTGGGCAAGATCTTGGGAGGGGACATAGCCAGGGCAGCTGACCCAAACTGACCAAAGGGATGTTCCATACCATATGACCTCTGCTCAGCAATAACAGCTAAGAGAAAGGAGGAGGAAGTGGGGGGCGTTTGTTATTTACGACATTTGTCTTCTGGAGCAACTGCTACACGTACTGAAGCCCTGTTTCCTGGGAAGTGGCTGTACATCACCTGCTGATGGGAAGCAGAGAATAAAATCTTTGTTTTCCTTTTGCTTCTGCGCGTGGCCTTTGCTTTTGCCTTTATTAAACTGCCTTTATCTTGACCCATGAGGTTTTTTTCTATCTCATTTTCTCCCCCTCCCTGTCCTGCTGAGGAGGGGAGTGATAGAGTGGCTTGGTGGCACCTGGTGTCCAGCCAAGGTCAACCCACCACATCTTAATATAGAAAAATTAGGTACTTCAGGTACTACTGGATTAGGCAACAGCTGTGTGAAGGCTCTGAGGACTGCAGTGTTTTCTGCAATTCTTCTGGAAATTCTTCAATAGTTAAAGGTTGTAGTCCCCATAAATTAACAAGTTATTATTTCTGCAGATGGGGCAAGATTTTGCAACTTAATACTCAATATATGCCATTAGTTGGCTGGTAAAATTAGTTACTGCATTTTTTCACTATGTCATTTTAGAGAAATTGTATATTGATGGCATGATTCAATTAGAAGATGTTAGACTGAAATGAAAACAATGTGAGTTCAATATGTGATCTCTAAAATGTGAAAAGTTATCACTAAAAATGTTACTATTATCAAAGGAACAATCCAAATATTTATTTTATTAATGTTTATGATCACATATAGCTTAAATAAAGTAAAATAATGACTATCTTATAATACACACATCCTGAGACACCACAAGCTAAATATGATATTAATGGAATGTATTTTCCTTTCTTCACGCACCCATTTAACAAATTCTGAGTTGACTTAAGCCAAAATAATTTATTTTCTTGTCCTAAAATTAAAGCTTACTGTTTAAGTAACATTTTCCAACAGTTACCTTGTTCATTTTGTTTTATATACCCTTATTTCCCTTACCTGCACATCTTTCACTCATCTACTAAAGCTATTTCTAAAAATGTAACCCAAGCAACATGCAGCAAAGAACAGACATTCAAGACTGTGGCTCTGAGAGTCTAATTCTTGGTGGTATTGTGGTGGGTTGAACTTGGCTGGCTGCCAGGTGTCCACCAAGCTGCTCTATCACTCCCCCTCCATCCATAGGATGGGGGAGAAAATATGACGAAAAGCTCATGGGTCAAGATAAGGACAGGGAGATCACTCAGCGATTACTGTCATAGGCAAAACAGACTCTACTCGGGGAAGTTAATTTAATTTATTGCCTATTAATAAGAGAGTAGAATAGTCAGAAGCAAAAAAAACCCTAAAAACACCTTCCCTCTGCCCCTCCCTTCTTCCCAGGCTCAACTTCACTCCCAACTTCTCTACCTCCTCCCCCTGAGCCGCACAGGGGGATGGGGAATGGGGGTTGCGGTCAGTTCATAATGTTTTGTCTCTGCTGCTCCTTCCTCCTCACGCTCTTCCCCTGCTCCAGTGTGGGGTACCTCCCATGGGAGACAGTCCTTCACAAACTTCTCCAACGTGAGTCATTCCCACAGGCTGCAGTTCTTCACAAACTGCTCCAGCGTGGGTCCTTTTTATGGCGTGCAGTCCTTCAGGAACAGACTGCTCCAGCGTGGGGTCCTCCACAGGCTGCAGGTGGATATCTGCTCTACCGTGGTCCTCCATGGGCTGCAGGGGGACAGCCTGCTTCACCATGGTCTTCACCATGGGCTGCAGGGGAATCTCTGCTCTGGCGCTTGGAGCACCTCCACCCCCTCCTTCTTCACTGACCTTGGTGTCTGCAGAGTTGTTTCTCTCAGATATTCTCACTCCTTCTCTCCCAGCTGCTGTTGCGCAGCAGTTTTTACCCTTTCTTAAATATGTTATCTCAGAGGCGCTTCCACTGTTGCTGATTGGCTCAGCTTTGGCCTGCAGTGGGTCTGTTTTGGACCCGGTTGGAACTGGCTCTGTCTGACACGGGGACAGCTTCTGGTGTCTTCTCACAGAAGCCACCCATGCAGTCCTGCCACTACCAAAACCTTGCCATATAAATCCAACACAGGCATACTTAATAGCTCTTGTATTAAAGCATGCATTCTGAAAAACTTGGAGTATATGAAACAGAGTGAATTAAAGACAGGTTGGCAGCCTTCCACCTGAATTTCCTTGCTTTTGACAGTCTATTAGATCTGTACAATGTGTGCTTGGCACTTTTAAATCAAAAACAATATATCTATAGCTTTCTTAAGCTGGTTTTTCAAACATGAGGCAAAATGCTGTACATGGAAATTGAGAGAAGCAAAATCATTCTTCCCATGAAACAGTTAATTCACTATAATTGTCAACACACCACTCCTAAATCATTATCAAAGCATGTTCCATTTCATTGCTCTTTACAGTATGTTTATTCATCTGCTTAACAATTTTCAGGACTGGGGCCCAATAATGTAATTAGCAGGCATTTTCAAAAACAAAAAAAAAAAAGGAAAAATACCTTCTAAAGAACAGTTGTGCTCTTTAGCCTCATCACGCTCCCTGCTCTGTCTTTCAGCAGTACATTGTAGTCACGCAATTTTCTTAGTATCACTGTCATTGCGAGACTCGGAAAGCTGGCCTTCTTGGCACATCTTCCTCTAGAGAAAGCAGTGTGGCATGATATTCAGGTGGCAGATGGATTTGAAAAACCTTAGTCAAAATGTACCTTTGTGCGAAACCAAATTTTCTCTCAGCTGGGGCTGACCCTGGTTATGCCACTGCATCTATAAAGTGAAGCTTTCTAACAACCTAATTTAAGATGCTTTTGTTAGGAGAAGCTGTTTTGCACCAGGAGGTGCTGGTTTGTTATGATCCCAGTAAGAAAGGCACTCAGACTCTGTTAAGCATTATTTAAAATGCTATTCATTAGAGCTAATACTATAAAGGAGAAGACAGTATAGATAATCTTACATCTCTTCAGATGCTGGGAACTCCAAGTTGTGCAGCATCAAATGGGCCTCTGATCAGGGCGCAGTGCATTGTGCAGACCTCATCCATGCAAAAGTTCTCTGTTTTGCTCCTCTGAGCTCTTACTGGATTTTCTTACAAGAAAACATCTCTGTTCATCATTTCTACTGTCCAACAAAAGAATGTTCACATGAAAACTTGTTGCTGCAGCTTTAGATAAAGGCAAGGCCTGGTATCAAATGGGAGCTGCTTGCAGGCTCCTCTGTTGCAATGAGCTGGCTGAGGTTATCCTGCGTCCAAGGGATACATGCAGCACAACACAGGCCAGAAGTTCAAGCTGTACATGCAGCACAAAACACCACAGACCTGGGCCTACTCAGGTTAAGTTATGTGGATCACTAACTCCTTGAGGTCTTCCCACCAGGATCACTACAGAAACTAAAAAGCAAAAAAATCATCCTTGATGTTTATTAATACATTTAACATTGAATTACACTGGTATTAATAAAAACGACAGTATGAAAGGAGACAAGCTGTTTTGTAGAAAGTACTAGAAAACAATGTATCAAAATAGAGATTTTTTTTAATTTTGTATCTTAAACAGGCATGGGTTATCTTTGTATCTGCTCTGAAGTGCTTAACTCCATAGTGGGTAGTGCTAATAAAATTAACTAAAAATAGCTAGAAGATAATGACAATCTCCTAAGATCAGTAAGTCATTATCAGTGCACTCCAGAAGCATGGATTGCTTGTGACCTGCTGTGTTGCCCTTCCAGCAGGTATCAAAGGCTTGCTGTCCTGGTTTCAGCTGGGACAGAGTTAGTTTTCTTCTTAGTAGCTGGTATAGTGCTGTGTTTTGGATTTAGTGTGAGAATAATGCTGATAACACACTGATGTTTTAGTTGTTGCTAAGCAGTGCTTACACCAGTCAAGGACTTGTCAGCTTCCCATGTTCTGCCAGGTGCACAAGAAGCTGGGAGGGAACACAGCCAGGACAGCTGACCCAGACTGGCCAAAGGGCTATTCCATACCGTATGATGTCATGCCCAGTATATGAACTGGGGGGAGTTGGCTGGGGGGGAATGATCGCTGCTTGGGGATGTGCCGGGCATTGGTCAGCGGGTGGTGAGCAATTGCATTGTGCATCACTTGCTTTGTATATTCTTTTATCATTATTATTATTTTCTCTTCTTCTGCTGTCCTATTAAACTGTCTTTATCTCAACCCATGGGTTTTACTTTTTTTTTTTTTTGATTCTCTCCCCTATCCCACCAGGGGGGTGGGGAGGGTGAGTGAGCAGCTGTGTGGTGCTTAGTTGCCAACTGGGGTTAAACCACAACACTTGCAAACATGAGGCTTCTTCCCTTTGTCTGAAGGCCTCATCTACTACTACTTCCTGATGAGGCAGTCTGTAGCAGATACCCACCCCAATGTCACACACATTGGTCTGCCCACTAATCCTGATCCAAAAGCTCTTATCATCTATCCCTAGGCAGAGGTCCAGGCAACCCTGCTCCTCCCTCACAACTCTCCTTGCCTTCCCAGCCTGTCCTTCCTGAAGAGCCAGTATCCAGCCACTGCAGCACTCTAGTCTTGTGAGCTATCCCACCATCTCTCTGTGATCCCAATGAAATTATACATCTGCAAGTGCATACAGGCCTCTAATTCTTCCTGCTTGTTTCCTATGCTGTGTGCATTAGCATACAGAGGTTTCAGAGGCCCACACTCACATTGATTTTCCCAGAAAGGACGTGAGCTTCCCCCATCATGCTTTCCTCTCAGCATATCCTTATTTGTGCACATACACCTAAGGTCAGCCCCCTTCTGCCCTGTTTTGTTGGTGTCAAGATCTCCTTTGTCCACATCACCCTGCACCTTTTGCTTGCCAAGCCAGGCCACCGCCTCCTCACTTAACTGCAGGTTATTGGTGCTCTTTAAGTGTAGCTTGGATACCAGGGCATCCCCACTGAAGATCAAAATGGGGAAAACAGAGTGACTGAACAGGTAAATGGTGATGCCAACACAAGAGCAGATGAGCTAATGGTAGCCAGTCAGAGAATATTTATCTGTCCTTAAAACACTCATAGCAGCAATGCATTTTTTAATGCACTTTTGCAGACAGACCACTAACCTACTCTTCTTAGGTAGCACTGGAGATAATCCTGTTAAATATTTCTAATCTGTTAAGATGTAAGTCTTAGACTTTCATGTCCAAAGAAGGGCAACGAAGCTGGTGAAGGGTTTAGAGAACAAGTCTTATGAGCAGCTGAGGGGAACTGGGGTTGTTTAGTTTGGAGAAGAGGAGGCTGAGGGGAGACGTTATTGCTTTCTACAACTACCTGAAAGGAGGTTGTAGCGAGGTGGGGGTCAGTCTCTTTTTCCCAAGTAACAAGTGATAGGATGAGAGGAAACGGCTTCAGTTGTGCCAGGGGAGGTTTAGATTGGATATTAGGAAAAATTTCTTCACCAAAAGGGTTGTCGAGCATTGGAACAGGCCACAGAGGGAAGTGGTTGAGTCCCCATCCCTGGAGGTATTTAAAAGACGTGTAGACATAGTGCTTAGGGACGTGGTTTAGTGGTGGACTTGGCAGCGAGAGGTTAACGGTTGGACTCAATGACCTTAAGGGTCATTTCCAACCTAAATGATTCTACGATTCTATGCATGGTAGATGAAACAACTGAATCTTTATCAGCAGCATGAGTTCTTTTGGAGCCACCAGAATTCTTACTTCCTAAAACCTCTTGTAGAGAACAATACTAAGAATTGAAACAAGAGGCTTGTTGTCAAATGGATACTTCAGAACTGGACACACTCCTCAATGACTTACCATTATAAATGAACAAAATAAAGATCAAATCTGCATGCATGGAAAATGAATTATAAATGGCTTATTTTGCAGAGGATATGGTGCATATCTTACTATTTAGGAGAATCCCATAACAGTCAATCTCATAAGCCATGGAGAACACCTCTACCATCAAACTTCATTCCCCTCTGCATTTGGTTAAGTCTTAAACAGCTATAACATGATTAAAGTTAACACAACCTAAATATACTAATTAGCAAAGATTCTAACCAAAGCCACCAAGTATGTTCTGTCTTGCTTATCTCTGAAAGACCCAAAATGCCTTTGACAAAATCAGATTAACCATGTCAGCCACAATGCCATGCTAATATAGCTACACCGATGGTGAAGCAGACTTAGTGGGACTGCTCTATTGATATGTTATCATAGTGGATCCAAGATTCCAGCTCACTACCCAAACTTTAAGAACTAGGCAGTGGTTGTGGATGCTCCAACTTCTACATTTTCACCATTGGAAGATGAAGATGCATAGCACCATAGCACACATGCACAACCTTACTAGGCACCACTAGCTAAACACTGCTTCAGCAATTAAGCTCAAAAGCAGAGTTCAAAACCCTCCCAACCCTGGGAAGATGAAAATTAATGCTTCTTCCTTTCTTAGCTTATCTGAGTTGCAGCCTACATTAAATTAGCTTAAATGTACTTGGCTAAATGATACTAGAATGTGCAGCAGCTGTGCCTACAGTAAGATCATAACAGACAGGTACTCTGAAGAGGTTTTGGTTCAATTTTAATGCTTTCATGTAAACGGGGTTAATTGGAAAAAATGCTCAACACATTGCAAGATGAGAAAAATTGGAGCAACATATTAGCTCCAACCACATGATGCCAAGGTAGACATTTATCTTCCCTAATTATGTTGTGTAGTTTAATATTTTTATGGTTAAATAAGAAAGGTATGCTGTAGAAAAACACCAGCAGAAAACAAGAGCCCACATATCTTTTTGAATTTGTCAGACAGAAGTTACCTGTGTACAATCAGTGTGCATTGTAATAATTCTATTAATAGAAAGTCATTCAAATCTAAAATATTAACTGGCTGCATAGCACATTTGACATTATTGCCGATTTTAAGAGGGAAAACAAATATATTTCCAATAAATTTTGGCTGATTTGGATTCAGAAGTGTTCAGATATTGAACACTTCTTCTTTAAAACCAATGGACTGGAAAAAAACGTCCAGATCACAGTTTAGCTGAATATTTCCCACCATTTCAGTACAACAAATCATAATATTGACAGTTTAATAGAAAAACAAAACCAAAACATGTATCTGAAGCATCCAATAAAAAGGGGGCACTAAATGGAATAGAAATGTTCCCTTTCCCCATTTTTGCATTCTGAACAGTGATTTCATAAAGATATTTTATTAAAAAGTGTTAGTATACTGACTTTGTTTCATACTTGTGACAAGAAGGCCTGAGTTGGTGGGGAAAGGAACAAGCAAAAAAAAAAAAAAAAGCAAGCTCATTTAATTAGTTTGCAATAATTTTCAGCCATTTATTTTATTTTGTAAAAAGGCATTATTACAACTGATCACAAACAGGAGAAATCCTGGCTATTTTACAGTTATAGGTACAGAACTTAAATATTCAAGCTTGTGATGAAAAGCGGCAAGGTGGTTGCAGTGTACAATGTAAACAAGTAGCTTTGGAAAGTGAACAAAGTCCTTGAGAATTCTTTACTAAGAAAACAAAACAAAGTCCTCATTCCTTCCTGAAACATGATCACAGGTCAGTGTTTAAAAATTCATTTGCAAACATAATTTAAACTGTGTTCAGCCTAAAAACAGTTTTATGAGATCCAGTCTGAATGGGGGCAGTGTTGAGGTCCCTGTAAAAGTAAACATTTTCCATTTCTTAAAGAGGGGAAGAAAAAAAGAAAAAAAAAAAAAGTGCCACAACATTTGCAGCACAGTGCAGCATAAACTTTAAATACAAAAATATTTTCCTATTGTTGGGATAATAGACCTTGCATCCTGGAAAGAAGTAACAATACTGCTACTGACAGAATATCCAGTCCATATCTTTCAAGTCACATAAGGCAATTACTGTGTTAGCTTACTGTATATGGCTAAAAGAAGGTCCAGAAAATGTCAGTCTTTGTTATGTTTTCCGGCTACTCCATGTATGTTCAGGTGTACTTTTGTGATCTGATGAGTGTTCAAATGGAGATCTGTGTCCTAAAGGAGATCTTGAACCATAAGGAGACCTCTGATCTAATGGTGACCTTGGGCCACTACCAGAAGCTCTGTGGTCCATTTGCCAGTCTGAGTTGTACCTATAATCTCTGGAAGATTTATGACGGCTGTACTCTGAAGTGGAACGGTGGTCTGTGATCCTGTGGTCTGAATGGGAACGGTGATCTGAATGAGGCCGACTGTCTTTTAAACTTCCTTCCAGGTTTGACCTGTGATCTCTGCTCCTGTGGTCATCCAGTTTTCTATGTTTACTATCACTATAGTATCTGAAAAGATTTACTTATATTAGTACTACCAAACACATAGTAAGAACTACAATTACATCAATTCAACAGAACTGCATTAGAGAAATTTCTTTGCAATTCTGCATTACTCAGAAAAGATACTTTGGTGCTTACTACAAGCATACTGCAAAACCAGGAAGGGAATTCTTAACAGATTTTACAGTTGCTGAAGCAATTTACCTGCTGTCTTGTTTATAGTGATCCCAGTCTCTGTGGTCTTTTCCATTGCTGAAGGCTGAATAGGACCTTTTCCTAGAGTCACTTTTCTTATATGCATCCCCCTGATGCCTGTCCTTATGATGATCATGGTATTGTGACAAATGTCTATCAGAAGAATAACTGTCCCTGCTACTGTCATCATGGTTTGTATTCTCTTTCAGTCTTTCAACATCTGTTTAATAAAGCAGAGGTTATAAGGAAGTCTCATACACTATAAATTTTTTTCTTCACCAATTCAAACAGCACTTCTACCTGTCAGATTTAAAGCAATTTAAAAGAGCATTATAATTTGTCAGAAACAAGATCTAAATAATTGAAAGACAAATGCACTAATGTAAGTGAACTGAGAGAAACCTTAGAAGTAAATAGAAGGCAAGCAAGCTAGAAACGTAGATACGTAGGGCCGAGAAACTAAACTTTTCCACCTTACAGACTGAACAGAGAGGATCAGTGTGGTCCAAATGAGCAGTGAGTAGAGACCAGGTGCCTTTAGTAGAGCAATTTTAGATAGAACGGTAGGAAGTTCCTCTCTAAGGAGAGATAGCCCTAGCATGAACATCAGTTTTAGAGGTATACCTTGTTAATGAAAGGTTTTTAGTGGTATTCCTAAAATACATTATACTCATTTTAAACCCATGACAACATACTCCAGGTTTTACATAACATGATATAAAAACAAGTATTACAAGAAGGCAAGTGTGGGAGCATAGAAAAACAGTATTATCGTCAACAATAAAAGACATCCCATATAACTGATTGCTAACCACGACTTCAGGGAATATCTTTCTTACGATATGGTGACATTACAACTGCTACAAACAGGTATAGAGCCTCCAAGAAGTTTACAAGTGTTGAGTTGGCCTCTCTCCCTCCTCAAAATTAAATAAAAAAAAAAAAGTTGTTAGTTTTTTTTTTAATTTATTTATTTTAAAAGAATGGCCAAATAACTTGCTACTAAAATCAATAAGTACCAAATTCAGTCTGTGCTCAGTTGAATTTCATTAGCAAACTAGTGAAGTTACATTAAGTCAGCCTATACCTATGCTATCCAGCAGTATGGGAGTTCTAGGAGACAGTTTTAAGCTTATTTCATTTTACATACTGTCATTTAAGATATCCAGCACAATAATATGCTCAAGATTTCTTACCTGGATTTCTAATTACATGTGCATTCACATTGCTGCTAATATTCTGGTCGCTGTGTTGCTAAAAGAGACAAGTACAAAAATTGTCATTGATAAATCCCAAAGTTGCATCTGAATCCTTCAGAAAATATCCTAAGAAAACAGACTAGTTTACTATGAACAGTAAAATACTCTTCAAATGTATTGAGTGTACTCAATTGATACTTAATAAAACAGATTTAAAACTTAGAATATATATTTGTATATTTAGAGAGTCTGAAAGTATTACCTGAGATTCTTGGCGTTTTTTGATTGCATGTTTATATAGCTTGTGCAGCTTTCTGGCATCAAATTCTGTAAACTTAGAGACAAAAATCCACAAGTTTCTGAGGAAAAAGAAAGAGAGGTTATAATTCTTCCATATATTAGTTTTTATTGTATCATACAACAGAACATGGACTGAAATTGAAATAATTTCAACATACTTCAGTAAACTGAAATCATTGTAAAGTCTGTTACACAGAACATTACCTAGCTGCACAGCAAACATTACTTAGCTGTATTTCAAACATTTGAGAAATGAATTCCTTTAATAATTTGTCATTTTGTAATATTTATCACAATGACTGCAGAATGCAAAGCGCATGAAAAGTAGTATTAATGCCAATTCTGTTAATAGAATGATTTGTGCAATTGCATAAAAATGTAGTTTTTCAATTTGTTGTGCAAGTCTTCTGAAAGATTGTTTGAAATATGTCAGAAAACTTGAGTATTTACTACTCAGTAAAGATTCTTCCAAACTTGAAATCTCTTGCAGCTCAAGAAATTTGACCTACATGCCTCATTTCCTATAGATATCAGGGACCGGATTTTTCCACAGAATTCCAAAGCCTGGTCAAAGCTTTTGAAACCAAATGAGAAATCTGAAAGAGGATGGAAGTAGCATGGCAAAAACTTTGATCCTAATCTATGCTATGAAAGAAGAAAGGAAAACAAATCAACTCTTTTGGTGTCAAGAAGCCAAAACCCTAAAGACGACATTTGCTTCTATGATTGCAAAACACGAGATCTAAAGTCTAGAATTCTTTTAGCAAAAGTTTACAGGTGGAGTGCTTAAAAGACTACGGAATACTACTGTTCTAATTAGCGTTTAGTTCAGAAACAATCCAAGTGTGTAGGCTCAAGAAGCATCTATCTGCTCTTTCACTGTGATGATTTAAACATTATAGCATTGGCCTAGAGGTTTGCAAAAGTAGACGCAACCAACCCAGTGATATCTGTATAAGAAATATAGAATTAATACCTTTACTAAATTCTATGTCTTATTAAAGACAGATGAAATACATATTTTAATAACCTATGTATGGTACTGTAGCATTATTATGAATTAATATTATAGTAGCTCTACTATGAATTCCTGCTTAAAGAAATATAACATTTACCAAGGTGTCTTTAAGACATGGATATTGTTTGTATTTCAGTTCACTCTAATATTTTTAAGTAAAGCAAGTACAAACAGCAGAAATATTCTATGTTAACAACAGCCTGCAAGGAAATTAAACACTTGACTGAGTGTCATATATGGAAGTGCAGGATAGATTTTGCAACCATAAAGGATTAAAGTGCACATTATCATAAAGCTAACTCAAATTGTATTAAGAACTTAACAACAAAATATAACAAGTTTATAAACCAACATTTTTATTTTTTCCAAAATTATCGCTTCACAAATGCATAAGAACACTTAAAACTTCTTTCATTTTGAAATACATCTCTGAGTATGTTGTGATAAATGTTTTTTATAAAGTCATAGTTAATATCTGATTTCATTTTAGAGTATATTTTTAGAAGAAGAAATGATTCTGCAACTCAGAATCATTCAAACTTCAACACACAAATTTATAATGGCCTATTTTTAGCATGAAAAAAAAAACCCCAAACAAACTTCAAAGTTGAAAAAGCCAGATTCTTTAATTATAAGAACTCTTTTCCACTAAACATTAAATATAAAATAACTGTATTTAGAGTCTGTTTGCTTTTGGTTTTAAGAAGGAAGATGACTCCACCTACTGGACAAAATGCATTGCTATGCAAGTATGAAAAAGTGAATCCATTAAAAGCTGGAGCCATTTATAATCATAAGTCCTTATTTAATACAGCAGAAAAACACAAGAAAGGGAGAATAAGAAACAAGAGAAATAATTAAAAACTATCCTGCTTAATAGAAGCTATTATGGATTTTCCTTTTTCAAGAAAAATCATGCAGAATAACTTACTTTCTCCACTGTTTAATTTGTTCAGGATTTGCGTACTCCTTTAGACATTCAGTAATGTGGTCCCCAATTTTGATTAAGCACTGTCTAGTATGCTCCAGCTGTTCCCTTTCAGAAAGGCCTTTCTCTGGTCTATCCAGTTGTTTCAATGCTGCTTTGACAGGCCTCATTCTTTCTTTGCACTATAAAATGTAAGAAAGGAATACATTAATTCAAAGGAAAATAAAAAGATAAAAAAAATTGTAAAGCACGACCCACCCTTACTGTGCTATTTATACAGACAAAGACAGTACTGTTGTAAGCAAAATGAAAAACAAGTCTTCACTCACAGCTCTTTTAGTTTTACTACAAGGTTTCATTTAGAAAAAGTAGTATTTTAAATCCGGTTGAAAATTTACTCCTATATGAAAGCATTAGATTGCATGTAACAAATATTAAAGATTTAAGAAAGCACTAATTTAATTAATATAAAAGATTTTCTGAGGGAAAGGAATTATTATAACAGAGTTTTACAATCATGGGTTTAACTTTCAGCACAAGTATACAGGACAAGACTTATTTTACTTTTTAGGACCTTGAAAGCTATACAAACTCAGTGTCAAGATTAAGTATGAGAATGTTTAATATTAAAATATATATAAAACTTAAAATAGTAGATACTTTCTGCAACAATGAAACTTGGCATTCAACAGAGGATCAGCATTCCTTCTCTGAGCAGTTCTTAAGCCTGAGTTCTATGCAGATACTGACAGAAACTGAGCTATCTATGATAAAGCTAGTTTAGGTGTGCCTAAATTAGTAACAGTGATGACAACACAGATGTACCCACAGATATATTTCATACATGCATACTTGAATTTTCACATTAATTCAAACGCGTTAATAGTAAATGCAGATAAAGCAGTTAGCATGTTTTAAATTATAGACACTTGCTTGGAAATACCATTCAATCACAATGGCAAGGTAGACAGACGAAATGCATGTTTTTTCTTGTCTACCTTGTGACAGGTAGTCAAATGAATTAGCCTCAACAACCCACAGCAGTAATTTCCATTTGAAAAGGTAAACATGCTAATTAGATTGCATCTGACCATGGCATAATGGTGAATATCCCTTCAAGAACAGAGGGCCTGGCCAAAAAAAAAGTTCTATACGCAAAGCCAACCTAGAATAGCTCCCACTAAGGAAGAGAGGCAAGTCTGTATATCCAGAATCAAAAATATGAGTGATGGTGATGTTCTCCAAAACCCCTGTGTCAACATCTAGGGACAACTCAAAAAAAAAAAAAAAAATCAGTGAAGCTGTTCCATTACCAGTTCATGCCATTAAGTTATTAAGCAGCTACATTACATATTGCATTAACCACAGCTTAAAGCAACCTTTAAAAATACAGTTTACACTGCTTAAGTTAAGTGTAGAGGTGAACAGAGAAGCATAATTGTACATAGGAATCAAGTGATTTTCAGTCACCTACCCACACACAAGATATCCTGGAAATTATGGATGAGTCACTTATAACATTTAGATAAAAAACAAAACAAAAAACCCCACATACATAAATTGGTCAGTACCATACTGATGAGAAAACAAGATAATTTGCCTCTCACAGCCAGCACCACAGTAAACCCAGTAAACTTTACTATACTGCATAAATGCAATAAAACTGCTGGCCTGAAAACAAAACTGACTTTAGTATAGTGTCGATAACCCTTCACTGATCTAAGATTTTACTGGCAATAGATATCTGTGTTATAATGCCTAATAGCAGAATCAAGAACATCAGAAATTGTGTTAATTTAGAATATCAAGTGTAAACACGAAGTTATCAACAATGGACATACCACACTGAATGTCTTCTGATCCAGTTCTTCAGATTCTTCAGATATAGGAACTGGTTCACTAGTTGCAGTAATATGAACTGGAATATCCAACAATGAAACTTTTTTATTTTTTTCTTTATTTTCAGATTTGATTTCATTTACCTAAGAACAAAACATGAAAATATATCTGATAAGAAAACCTTATTTTTGGGCTGGTGTTAAACAGTAATTAGGCAATCACTGTAATTACTGCATCCTCTTCAATAATAACAAGAAAAAAAAAAATTCTGACATTCAATGACAGTACCTTTTATTTTCTCTCTCTGAGGGATGGAGAAGGAGAATGGACAGGTTTCTTGCACCACTTGTACTCTCAGTCCCACTAAGCTATGCATCTTTAAAGAGGTAATTTCCCATTTCATTTACCTGTACTTGTAGTTACAAGTGGTAAAAATAAAACTTCAAATGATGCAAAAAAATGAAAACTGAAGTGATCGATCCAAAATACCTTTTTAACTCAAAATCATTCACAAAAACCTGGTGGCCTTTTCTAGTGCTGTATAAGAAAAATAAACCTAGTTACCTTTTCTTCCTTTATTTCTTTTTCTTTCTGTGTGGATTCTTTTACTTTGTTTTCTCTCTTTTCTTTAATATTTTTTAATTCTTTCTTATCCTCTTTTTCTTTTTTCTCCCTTTTCAAATCCCTCTTATTTTCTTTTGTCTCTCTCTTTTCTTCAGCTTCCTTCTTTATACCAATATCTGGCTCAGGCTTTTCTTCATTTTCTTTTTCTGCTTTTATTTTTTTATGTGGATGTTTCACTGAAATAATCTCATCCTGCAATACACAAGCATATGTCACATCCAATTGAGTTCCTAATTATACAAGTTTTGTAACCATCAGATTAAAATGTACTTTTTAGCTGTGTGTGATTTCTTTAGACTCAGGTTTAACACCTATCAAATGGAGCTGGATGCAGTTGCGAAACAAAATGAGGACTATTCACTCATTTACTTGATGTGACACAAAACAAGTACTGATTGGGCAGGGGTAATGGGAGGGGGTGTGAGAGATTAAGTCCATTTAACTTTCATATCCCCAAAGAAATCTGCCCCTGTAAAAGGCAGTTAAGCTGCAGAGAGCTAAAAACAATAAGTAAATAGGCATCACAAGACTGAGCTGATTTTTCAGGGCATGGTGATGATAAAAGACCTCTGTTCTGGTTAGCTTTGTTCCAGTAACTTTTTACTGACCACAAATTAAACATTCACAGTCACAGGAGAAGGGAACAGAGTTCCAACTTTCTCTTTTCCAGAGGTGTTCTGAAGAATTTGGTGTTCTTTCAGCTACCTTCAAAGTCACAAAATTAGGTGCAACATGGCCCCTAAACTTCATCTGTTGTGGTGTGGTTTTTTTTTTTTTTTTCTTTCCTCTCTCCAGTGGTTTCTGCTGTGTGATAAATTTAAATAAACGACCCAACAAAAACAGAGGCCTAAAGGAATACATCAAAAGTAATAAAAACATAACAAAGTTGAGTAGTCTATTAGAATAATGAAAGCCCTGACATACACATTCACTTGCATGTCTCAAAATATCATTTACTCATTCTTTCTAATCAAGCTTGATTTTTTTTCCTGAGCCTGAACAAAAGTTGCTACCTGAAGAATCATTATCAGTAATAACAGATTAGTCAGAAACATTAGTTTTATATTCAGATGTTACATTAAAATTGCATTTCTAGCAGATACAATGCTCAAGTCTTTAAAGAACATTGAAATTGCACAATGTCACTTGTAATTGGGCGACAACATTATTTTATGATATTATAATTTGGAAAACTAATCATAATGTCTGAGCTACAGGCTTATCGTTAAATTAAAATAGATATAGCCTTCCATGTGATTATATTGATGCAATATTAACTGCCACAGAAGGAGGATGCCATTCAAGTGCTTCAATTTTATTAAGTCAAACAGAAGATCAAATAAAAAGTGTTACTAATAAAAACAATTGAATCTTTACCACATGAATGATGTTTACCTCATTATTCTCATCATCTTCATCAGATTTTTCTGAGGGTGGTGATGAGGAGTCACTTTTTATTTCTTCTTTAATTTTTGCAGCCTTTGTTGCTCTATTCTTCTTAGTTCTTGTTTTCTTCCTCTTTGAATTGCCCTGAATGCAAATTAGTACCTTTATTATGTCAACTAACAAGTGTCTTTGCACCACAGTTGCAGAAAAAGATTTGTTTTTTATGTTAAAGAAAGCATTCATTTTATTTATTGCCACTAATGACCACCAATTTTCTCAGGACTGGAGACCGAGCCTAATGCAACAGTAGAGAATATATACAAATAAGAGAGAATAAAACAATATTAAACTTGCAATTCATTCCTTGAGTTAGTCTCATATAATATGAATAGCAATACAGAGAAAAAAATTGCACAAAGCAAAGAAGAACGGAACTAGAAATAAAACAAGTATCTGCTGACATGCCCATAAGCATATTATGTTATCTCACTACTGAATATCAAGCTTTACTTACTGCACCAGTAAGTCTTTGTGCTTCTTTTCTTGCAAGGTCTTTATTCAGTAATTTAATGAGGTAATCTGCACGGGTCTGTAACTGCTTGGCCTGGGGTTTCTTATCTGGATCATCAGGTAAAATCTGAGGAGAGCAATGATAGTATCAACTATGAGTACACATTATCAAATTAGGAAGCTGCTAGTCTGGAGAACAGAACACTGGGAACAGAAAAAGCTGAATTAAAAAAAAAAAAAAAAAAGGTGAAAAAACCCAATATGCCAGCACACTTCAAGGAATGAAGAATTTCTTAAGCATTTTATTTTTCCCCAAACACACAACTAATGTAGTCTTGGAAATAGTCTCACAAAGTTTACAGTAAACTCAAGAAACTAGCCTCAGATTTCTGTTTCCACTCTCATAGTTTATCTAAAACATTCAGAGCTCCTGTACCACTGTCATCCACAGATCTCATAGTTCTGCCTTGTGCTTCTAAATGCATTAACTTATTATCACAGGATATTTCAGAAGCCAAAAATATGAGTGGTTTCATAAAACAAGCAAATTAATGGAAGGCAGGGGCAGGATATCATTAAACAGATTTGTATACAACCCTAGCTCCTCAAATCCCAAAGCTACAGGTTGTTGGTAATGGCATTGAGTTTGCTTCACTCCAGTCCTAAACTCCTAAACGTTTCTCACTACTTCTAATCAGCCATTGCACTACTACTAATCTGATGAGTATAGCTATTCTCATGTTGCGAACGAAAGACAGTTTCAAGCAAAGAAACCAAGGATAGGAAAACCAAACCAAAACCCCAAAACAACCTTCCCTCCAAAAGATCAAGAATAAAATTAACACAACTAGAACATTTAAACTAGGGAAGCAAAAGATGGAAGAGAAAGAATTCAAGTGACAGAGATCCAAATACATAGAAATACAGAAACATAACAGACTCTAAGAAGGTATACTTCAAATGAATACACAACATCTTGAAATCTAATAATTTACCAGAAGGATACAAAGGAGTACAACTGACCTAACTTCTGTGCAATTTCAGTTATCATAAAATAAGCTCTTTCAGTAACTGTTCTTATTAGCATTATTACCTAAACAAAAAAAGTCCTTGATGAAATTTTGTAGATGACATACCTTCTGTGTCAAATTGAGATCAGGATCCATTTTTATCATTTCCCAGCTGCCATAGCCATATTCATAGATACCTATTAACAGATTGGAATCATCTTCCTTACCCCAATCTATATCAAAATGAGCTGCCTTGGTGTGGCATGGGATGACATATCTAGTAGAAATAAATTAGGAACATAAATAAGAGATCTTCTCAAACTTAGCAAGGGAGAGGGGAACATGACACACATCACTAAGATCCTGGTATATTTAGGTAAGTAATCCAGATATCTATCAGGTTTTCTTACCATTTCTATAAAATATTTATTGAAATCAGTACTGAAACATGTTTTAAAGCAGATCAAGATTAAGATATAAAGAACAACAGACATCTATCTGTGGCCATAGATTGAGTCAGAACTGGCTAACCATGAAGATAAGCTTAAAATATTACTCAAGTGTAACTACTAACTGAATATGCAGATAGTCTAGGGACTATGATACACAAGGTAGCAAGCTAAAAAGTTCAGAGGGCTAAACAACTACCAACAATTACCATCTGCTCCACTTCGACAAATATTGCTTTGTCTCAGGCAGAGGTGACACAAAGCAGCTCCTCAACAAGCCTAATTTCTAGTCTGGAATAATTAAGAGTAACTGAACCCAGTCCCCAATGAATACAGTTCAGAAGCCAAAGCAAATACTGGCTTCTAAGGAGCGGGAAGAAAGAATAAAGAAAGGATGCGGAGCAGATTGCTGCTGCCAGTTTTTGGGGGGAATGGAGCGACACTGGTGTCCCAATGTGCTTAGAGTCTGGATTGCTTAAATATATGCATAAAAGCCTTGAATAACTTTCTGCATTATGGCTTCCTTTAGGAAAAGAAAAAAATACCTTTTCCTTTCTTCTGGATCTGAAGGAATGGATTTGTGCAATGGTGCCAACTCTTCTTCATGAGAGATTACTAGCTTTGCATTCACCTGCACTCCTGATATTCGGAATGTCGGGCCTTTAACTTTCCCAAGTTTACCTCCTTAAAATAAAGGACCAAATTGTTAAAATATTTAGCCTTTATGTGTATCTTATAGACGAACAAAGAAAAAAAGTTTGATGCTATAGCAGCAGACATTCAATTACAGCAAATGATTTTTTCTTAACCAAACACTTTAATTAAACTCCAGAGTCTCAAGGTCTTCCAGATAATAATAGCAGATTAATTTTAAATTTCATGGTAAAGCAAAAACATGCTGCATTCTACTGTGACAACTCACTCAGGGAAAGGGGGGGGGAAGTCTTCTTACTATAATCCTTTTTTCTAAATCACCTAGCATGCTAACATTTTGTTAATGTTTTCCTCTAATACAATTGTTTTGTTATAATCAGAGTGCAAGAATTATTCAGACCTCTTGACACTTTTTATTCCTCTCCCCCACCCCCAAAACACACTTTACCTGCTCTTTCTTGTCCAAAGGAATTGTCCTTTAAAGCCTTAATGCATCCATTATGTACAAGTTCTCCCAGACGTCTAAGGTCTGTCTCAGATTTATCAACTAGCTCAGCATCTCTAGCTACAGCATCTAACCTGTAAGAAAACAAATATGTTTTTACAGCTCTAAAACTTTAGTATTATGAATGACTCCTTCAGATTTTGAAACTAGAGAAGCGATCATGTAAGTTATCGTTCACCCACATTTGCTATGCTGTGTACAATTTTGATCCACGCAGTTAGAAGCAGCTATAGAAAAGAATACAGAAACTATAAAAAAGGGTGTTTCACATAGAGGACAATACAACAGGAACTATAAAGGACCCTAACTATACAGTTTTGAGTTACATTACTACACATTCTTTTAAATAGAAAAGGAACTATTATATATAATAAGATCATATAAACTATAAATACTATTAAAGAAAATGAAGGTGGGAAATTATTCTCAAAATACAGAGTAATACAGAAAGCTTAAAATAAGAACTGACAACGAGAAAAATGCAAAACTGGCAGTTAGTCTGTTGAAAGCCTATGGCTTTATCCACTCTATCAAACAAGAAAACTGAACGATTGTCATTAATGCAGATTAAACAAGACAGTAGGTAAAGTATAAAGAAAAACAAGTAGTCTTGCAAAATTGAAAGATTTGTCATACTGGCTGTCTACATACATATCATATATGAAGAAAGGAAAAAAATTAATTTAAATTCATGTTATAGTCAAGGCAAAAGATTAGGCACACTATTTTCTCTTCAACCTAAGGTTTCTTGGTATATTGTTCTAATTTTAACGAAAACAAGGTTCCAAGTTGTTATACAAATATAATCAGATAAGTTTACCTTTCAAGTGGGCCACCAAATTTCTTGTAACTCTTGATAAACCTAGTAACAGAAAATAATTATGCAGTTAAAAACATACGCTTAACTACACTGGTTTTAAAAATATATTTGTAAAGTCTTAGTACAAGGCTATGTGGACAATGCAAAGAAAATAAGAACTAGAGAGACTAGGACAGCTTAATACATCAAGATAACCTCCATTTAAAGCCAGAGTTCTATTTGGTTTAATAACTGATGTAAATAAAACAATAGAAGGTACAATTTATTTCAAAAATTACTTTACTAATTAGTTTCACAAGACAAAGGATTCAGCAATGTGATGTGTCTAATCATAAAAATCAAATGTGGATTTATAGTAAATAGAGAATTCAAACATTATGTTAGGCCTCTCATAATAAAGAGGAGCTAGCTGCAATTGTAAGGTGATTTTCAGACTTAGGAAAACATAGCATGAAAGATAAAGGAATGCAAGCACAAGAACACTCCTGACAAAGGCAGCAAACCATTATATGTTAGATGAAATGAAAAGGAAACAAGGCTCTTTAGGGTTATTTATATAATCAAAAATATTTTATAAGCTTTACAGTATTTTAGAGAAACACGAATACTTAAATTACAGAAGCAAAGTAGCATTTCACAAACCAATCAAAGTAAAGTAAAACAATTTCTCCTCCTTCTACCAAAGAAGTATTTTTAGCACCAAATATTGATGATTGATGGGACCAGCTGTACAGATTCACTTATGTACTGGTTTGCACTTAGATAAAGTTAATTTTCTTCAAAGAAAGTGTAGTGTAGAAAAAAGTGGAGAAAGTGTAATTTTCTTCAAAGTGTTGAAGAAGTCATTTTTTAGCTCAAATAAGAATCCAAAGACCTGTTGAAGCCTTAGACTGCAAGCTGTGAACTTTCACCTAGATACACTGACCGTATGCTGAACTCCTACCTAGCTACATGAAGGAAGGCCCTGAAAGTGGTGCAAACCAGAAAGATAAGGTAGCCGAAACCATCGGCAGAAGCTGCAACTATTTAAGATAAGAAAAGGAATGTCCTGCCTGGAGACAGGGAAAGGATCCAATAAGGAACAAGAAGACCCCAGACCCAAATATTACTATTGGACCGAACTCTTGCATGAGGGGAGGGGAACATAGACTGTAAGGGTATAATTGCTCAGGGATCTCTTTGTTCGGGGTCCCTCTCCAGAGGCACCCAGTTCGAGCTGCTCTTCACCGCTGTACCACTCAATAAATTCACCTGGCGTACATCATGTCGGAGACTCTGCTTTGGGAAAACCTAGGGTCAAGCCTGAAGGGAGAGGAAGCGCCCGAGGGTGAGTGTGTGTGTGAGCAAGGAGTGGAAAAGGGGCACCCATCAGATCAATGGAGCTGCCCGCTGCAAAGGGACTCCGGTCCTAGCAGTTAAAGCCTCAGGTGGCGTGTGTGCGACTCCCTGGATGGTGTGTGAATGCTCGGGCAGCTGCTGCTCCCTTAACAAGAGCACCATACCTGCTACTGTGTTTTGGATCTGTGACCAAAACAGTGTTGATAACACAGGGATGTTTTAGCTATTGCTGAGCAATGCTTACACCGTGTCAAGTCCTTTTCTGCTTCTCACACTGCCCCACCAGTGAGTAGGCTGGGGGTGCACAAGAAGTTGGGAGGGGACACATCCAAGACAGCTGACCCCAAATAACCAACGGGATATTCAATACCATATGACATCACGCTCAGCAATAAAAACTGCAGGGAAGAAGGAGGGAGAGGGGACATTCGGTGTTATGGCATCTATCTTCCCAAGTAACTGTTACACATGATGAAGCCCTGCTTTCTGGGAAATGGGTAAATACCTGCCTGCTAATGGGAAGTAGCAAATGAATTCCTTGTTTTGCTTTGCTTGCGTGCATGGCTTTTGCTTTGTCTATTAAAACTGTCTTCATCTCAACCCATGAATTTTCTCACTTTTACCCTTCTGATTCTCTCCCCAGTCCCTCTGGGGGAGATTGAGCGAGCAGCTGTGTGGTGCTTAGCTGCCTACCAAGGTTAAACCACAACAACTTATAAAAACAGATTTTGTATTTTTTTTTTTTTTTAGTTTTAAAAAGCACCATATAACATTAATTGAATTACAATGGCAAGAAATTTAAAACAACACAAGACTCACTGAACATTTGTAGGTATTTCTACAAAAATGCGCATATCGTTTCTTCAACTACAGTTTTTAGGTTAAATGATGGGAAGTAGAATATTTTGTTTGTGGGGTTAAAAAAAAAGCTCACCCATTTTAGAAACTGTTTTTTTAAAATCAGTGTCTTCAGGGGATGCAGGAAGAATAATACATATTAAAAGATTGTAAAACAATTGAGAACATTTTTTGAACCCAATGTTATCCCTCATCAAAATAGGTTCAAATTCTGGACATAACAGTTCCTTATGTCAGCACCCCAAACTACACAGAGTAAAGCTTAAATGCCTAGAGTAAAAATTTTCAATTAAATTCAGGAAAAATAGACCGTTTTCCATATTTTCAAACTCTAAAATGATAAAAACGTTTTGTTTCTTTAAACATGCATGTCCCCCCACATCTTACCGCCTAATCTCTGCATCGCTAAATCCTTTAATATTTTCTCGAGGAATAGTTCGTGGTCGTCCACGTTTTTTTGGTCGTTTTCTTTCTGAGATGGAGTCACTATCAGATCCAGAATATCTTCTGCTCCTACTGCGTTTCCCTTCACTTCCATTAAAGCTGATCTGGAATTTCAGATTAAATAATTCAAAGCTACGTGACTAAAACATTTTATTAATGTGTTTTCTAGCCTGTCAAAAATAGGGGGGGCACGCCACATGTGAAAACCACCCAACCCAAAAGTACAAGCCAAAACAACAGCAACGAAAACACAAACAAACAAACAACAATAAAATATCAAAGTTAGTGGGTCAAAACCCAGAGATACCTGTTTCGCACAGTTTCTCATCCTTGGGAGCATATATATTTCTTCAAGCTCTTTTTGTCTTTCCTCCTCTTCTATTCGTCGCCGCTGGACTTCTGGAATGATTTCTTCCCAGTTTCTTAAATTTTGTTCTGGTTCCAACTCAATGTCATCTTCATCCATATTGGAAAAGTTAGCCACCTTATGTATTGGAACATAAGTGTTTTCACCAAATCAATACATGATTTTATTTAAACAAAGAGTCAGTAATTAATATTTTCAGAAAACTTAGTTGAGAATGGCATATTTTATTTTTATATATATATACACACACACACACAAAATGTACACATATAAAACACTTCATGAAGCACTGTCTCTAATGAAAGTAGTTTCATATATGAAATGCAACACACTCCATGCAACATGGCTGAATGTAAAAGAAGAAAAAGATTCTCATCTTTATAAGTTGAGTAATATCGAAACGCTATGAAATGCCTCCCCAATACCTATGACTGTTGTTTAATTTCCTTCAAAGCAGAAAGCAAGTCTAACTGAATGCCCGAGTTAATATGAAACTATAATAGTGTAGAACTAACCAAACATTAATAAACTGTAGAAATCACAATATGTTGCAAATGAATGATTAGCAGGAAAGTGATTTAGTATTCTACTGATCTAAAAAAGTCCTGCCCTGTTTTAAACAAAAAAAACAAGCAAAAACACACCACACACCCCCCAAACCTAAACAACAGCAACAGAGAGATCCACAAAAAAAAAAAAAAAAAAAGCCCAAACCACCACACACAATTTGGACCCACTTAATATTTTAAGTGTTATCCAGTTAAGCATATCTGGCATTCACATTTACATGGGGGCTGAAAGGAATTTCTAAAAGTCATCAACTAAGAAATCCAAACTTCATTCTATGTTTTCAGAAGTACCACAGGTGCTTAACAGCATAAAGCATTAAATGAATAACAGCCCTCCCCAGTATTCTAATAATTAAATCAAAGACTAATGTATTTGTAAATCTCTTTCTTATTTTGTTAGCAAAATACATTATGTATTTTTAAATGTTTGCACTGGCAGTAATTACCCTGTATAGGTGAAAAGACATTCTATACCAAAAAGTTGACTTATTGTTGCACCTGTTTCATAAGAATGAAGAAAAGATGGATAGGTGCACAGAAGAAGAAGAAGAAGAAGAAAAAGTAGCATTTATAAAGGAAAGTATAATTAAGGGAAGAGGGAGGGAACAGAGCAATACCTTGAACTGTGAAAGCAACTCATCTCCTACAGTTAGTGGGCCTGGCTCATTTTCTCGAGTTTCAGCCCTCTTCAAGATTTCATCTATATCCATTTCCTGAAACAAAAGTTTCTCTTTACAACAAAATAATTCTTATGTATTTTCAGTTTCTCTGTCCATCAAGTGTAGATGCACTGTTCCATTTACCTGAGGCTCCTCTTCTTCCCCTTCAGGTTCTTTAAAAAGTTCCTCAGCACCAAACTTCAAAATTGCTGACAACTCTTCCTTATTAAAAGGTGTTGAACTGAAATACAGAAAGTTTCAGATAAACACTTCATCTTCGTGAATTTTTTCAAATTGCTATAACCATGAGTCGATCAAACTTCCTTTTGACTTAAAAGCTATATGTAAAAAAAAAAAAAAAAAAGTACAAAGACAATATACTGTGCAGTCTTTACTTACATAACTCCTTACCACATACTTTTTGCCATTTATTAGCCAAGTGAAATGACTTGCATTTTTACTCAAATACTCAGGTATACTTAAGTATAAGTTAATATGAAAGAATAAACAAATATACCTGGAAGGAGTAGAGCCTGTATGCAGTACAGTTTTCCCTGTAGTGTCCATTCTTTGAATTACTAAGTGATCTAACACCATCTTTTTCTTGGCTCTTTCAAGAATATCTTCTTCCACTGATCCTTTTGTGACTAGCCGGTAAATATTAACCTATGCATATTATAAAAAAGGCTTTATTTACATGCTCACAAATTACCCATGACAACAGTATTCGGATGAAGTTAACAAAAAACCCTTGAGCAACAACAGGGAGAAATATTAGTTGTGATTACAAATCTTCTAAATCTTATTGAACTAGTATTTCATATATGAAACCAGTCAATCATGTTACCATAGACTCTACATAAACTATTTAAAAAAATAAAAGAAAGAAATTCTTAGACCTCTCCTCTTTAAACTTCCATGATTAGGCACGAGCATGGCCACAAGGAAAAGTGTTATATCTGATTACTACTTGAAGTCTTCTGCAAGAAAGAAATCCAAGGAGAACTACAAAGTATTTAACTTTAAATACTTGCACCTGAAGTATAGCAGTTACTTTCTAGAATGACATGATGCCAATGAACGTGGGACAAGTCCACAACTCTTCTCCCTACCCATCCATACACTATGGCTGCTGTGCAATCTCTTCATATAAAGAGATTTTTAAAGTTTTTTTTAAAAAGGAAAATTAGCATTATTAACATTTTCAGACATTCTTGGCAAGTATTAGTTATTCTCAAAATACAGGAGGACTGCAATGGCCCAGACAGACAGCTTATGGCTACCATATGAAACCCTCCTTCAGGTTTGGAGCTTAAGAGACAAGTGTGCGTACCTGTTTCTTCTGTCCAATCCTATGAGCTCTAGCCTGTGCTTGCAGATCATTCTGTGGATTCCAGTCAGAATCAAATATAACTACAGTGTCAGCAGATGCCAAGTTTATACCTAAACCTCCAGCTCTGGTAGACAGCAAAAAGCAGAAGTCCTGAAATAATATATATATAAAAAAAAAAAAAAAAAAAAAAAAAAAAAAAAAAGAGCTTTATATATACTAGCTATAATATTCTTCAAGGAGCCAATATGACACTTGTTTATATGCTCTGTGGAGCAGACTATGAACTCATACACTTCTTTAAGGATATCATAAACATATATTAGACTTGCAATGCAATAAGGTGCTTGTCATGCCTAGAGGCAGTAGATCTCTATTAGAATAGAGCAGAACAGACTAGACTATTTCAGTTGGAAGGGACCTACAATGATCATCTAGTCCAACTACCTGACCCCTTCAGGGCTGACCAAAAGTTAAAGCATGTTATTAAGGGCATTGTCCAAATGCCTCAAACACTGACAGGCTTGGGGCATCAACCACCTCTCGAGGAAGCCTGTTCCAGTGTTTGACCACCCTCTCGGTAAAGAAATGTTTCCTAATGTCAAATCTGAACCTCCCCTGACACAGCTTTGAACCATTCCCATGCATCCGGTCACTCCTTTTCTCCGGACTAGACAAACCCAGAGTCCTCAGCTGCTCCTCATAGGACATGCCTTCCAGCTCTTCCACCAGCTTTGTTGCCCTTCTCTGGATGCATTCGAGGACCTTCACATCCTTCTTAAATCATGGGGCCCAGAACTGCACACAAGACTCAAGGTGAGGCCACACCAATGCTAAATACAGTGGGATCATCACCTCTCTTGACTGGCTGGTTATACTGTGTTTGATGCACCCCAGGATGCGGTTTGCCTTCTTGGCTGCCAGGGCACATTGCTGACTCATATTGAGCCTACCGTCAACCAGCACCCTCAGATCCCTTTCTGCAGGGCTGCTCTCCAGCCACTCCTCTCCCACTCTGTGATTGTGCCCAGCATTACTCCATCCCAGGTGCAGAATCCAGCATTTGTTCTTGTTAAATTTCATGCCACTGATGATTGCCCAATGCTCCAATCTATCCAGATCCCTCTGCAAGGCCTCTTGTCCCTCAAGAGAGTCAACAGCACCTCCCAGTTTGGTACCATCAGCAAACTTGCTAAGGGTGCATTCAACTCCTGCATCCAGATAGTTGATAAATATATTGGACAGAACTGGCCCTAGATTTGTGCCTGGAGGAACACCGCTGGTGACCGGTCACCAGTCAGATGTAGCCCCATTCACTACAACCCTTTGAGCTCTGCCCTTCAGCCAGTTCTTCACCCAGCGCACTGTGAACCCGCTCATCCCACAGCTGGACAACTTGTCCAGAAGGATGCTGTGAGGGACAGTATCAAAAGCCTTACTAAAATCCAGAAAAACTGCATCCACCGCCTTCCCTTCATCCACCAGGTGGGTGACCTTATCATACAAGGAGATCAGATTAATTAAACAGGACTTTCCCTTTGTGAGCCCATGTTGACTGTGCCTGAGGATTGCATTATTCTTTAAATGTCTTTCAGTAGTACCCAGTATGATCTTCTCCATAATTTTTCCAGGAACTGAGGTCAGACTAACAGGTCTATAGTTCCCTGGGTCTTCCCTCTTGCCCTTCTTGTAGACTGGAATAACATTGGCTAGCTTCCAGTCAACAGGGACCTCCCCAGACTCCCAAGACATTTGGTAGATGATTGAGAGGGGTCCTGCCATAACATCCGCTAGCTCCTTCAGTACTCTGGGATAAATCCCTTCAGGCCCCATGGACTTGTGAACATTCAGCTGATACAGCTGGACCCTTACAATATCAGTGTCCACAAATGGAAAGTCACTGTTCCCACACTCGTGGTCCTCTGACTCAGGGGACTGGGCAGCCCAAGGTCTATCAGTATTAGTAAAGACTGAGGCAAAGAAAGCATTGAATGCCTCCGCTTTTACTTCATCCCTACTAGTCAGGTGACCATCTTCAACAAGTATCGGTCCAATGTTTTCTTTAGACCTCCTCTTGCTATTAACATACTTAAAAAAAGCCCTTCTTGTTGTCTGACACAGCACTGGCCAGTTTCAGCTCTAGTTGAGCTTTGGCCTTTCATGTCTTCTCCCTGCATATACGAACCACGGCTCTGTATATCTTCCTGTGAAGCCTGACCTTGCTTCCAGAGATCATACAATTTCTTTTTCCTCTTGAGCTCCACGAGGAGTTCCCTCTTTAGCCAAGCTGGTCTTCTGCCCCTCTTGCTTGACTTTCGACGCAGTGGAATTGCCTGCTCCTGTGCTTCTAAAAGGTGGTTCTTAAAGACTGACCAGCACTCGTGGACTCCCAAGCCCTCAAAAGCAAATTCCCAGGGTACTCTGCTAAATAGCTCTCTGAATAGCTTAAAGTTTGCTCTCTTTAAATCCAGGGTAGCAACTCTGCTCTCCTTTTTTTTTCATTACACTGAAAATTTTAAAAACTCAACCATTTCATGATCACTGTGGCCAAGACAGCCACCTACCATCACATCCCCCATGAGTCCTTCTCTATTCACAAATAGCAGGTCTAGGAGGGCATCTTTCCTAGTTGGCTCACCGAGTACCTGTGACAAGAAGTTATCTCCTCCAAACTTCAAGAATTTCCAAGACCTGCTCATCACAGCAGTATGACATTCCCAGCTGATGTGTGGGAAGTTGAAATCTCCCATAAGGACAAGGGCTACCGATCCAGAGATTTCTCCTAATTGCCTATAGAATAACTCATCAGTGCTATCATCCTGGCTGGGCGACCGCTAGTAGACACCCACTACAACATCTCCTTTGTTTTCCATCCCCCTGATCCTCACCCAGAGGCTCTCAACCATATCATCCCTAACTGTAAGGGCTGTACAATCAAATCTTTCCCTTACGTATAGTGCAACACCTCCACCTTGTCTGCCTTGCCTATCCCTCCTGAACAGCCTGTAGCCCTCCATCCCAGCACTCCAATCATGGGACTCATTCCACCAAGTCTCGCTAATACCAATGATATCATAGCTCTGGGAGCTGACCAACACTTCCAGTTCATCCTGTTTGTTTCTCATACTGCGTGCGTTGGTGTGCAAGCATTTCAGATACGCTCCCAAGCCCTCCATGCTCCCAGGAGGGCCATAAATGTTCCCACTAGCAATGCCACCCTCAGACGATGCCATGCCAACCCTTGGCTTACCTACTGCAATCCTGTTGGTATCCCCTTCCGCCATCGATTCTAGTTTAAAGCTCTCGATCAGTATGTTATAGGTTAACCCCTGTAGGCAGCTAAGCACCACGAAGCCACTCGATCACTTCTCCCCCACACCCCCAGTAGGACAGGGGAAGAGGAAAGGAAGACTAAAAGCAAGGAAACTTGGGGGTCGAGATACAAATTGTTTAATAAGCAAAGGAGAAGTGGAAGAAGAGAGAAAGAAAACAAAACAAAACAAGCGATGTAAAGGTAATCACTCACCACCTCCCATGGGTAGGTCTGATGCCCAGCCAGTTCCCAAACAAAAAGATGGCTAACCTGCCTAACCCTCCTCCTCTCCCTTTTTATTGCTGAGCATGATGTTATATGGCATGGAATATCTCTTTGGTTAGTTTGGGTCATCTGCCTGATTATGTCCCCTCCCAACCTCTTGCGCATCCCCAAATCTATTCACTGGGGGGAGGCAGAGTAAGAAACCGAGAAGGCCTTGACACTGTGCAAACACTGTTCAGCAACAGCTAACACACTGGTGCGTTATTAGCATCGTTTTTGTCACAAATCTAAAACACAGCACCATACAAGCTGCTATGAAGACAATTAACTCCAGCCCAGCCAGACACAGTATACGTATAAAGCAAACTGATATCAATTTCTCTTGTGAACAGTTATTGACTTCTCTGTGGTTTAAAGGAAGCAGCATCCTAAAAGATGAGCAAAAGCCTCTTAGGGAGGAAAAAAAAAACAAGCAAAACACTGGCCAAAAGTACAAAACCCCTTTTTGTTAAAGCCTCATGTGTGCCCAAGTCCCTCTGTTGTTTGTTTTGGTTTTTTTTTTTTTTTTTTTTTTTTTTTGTTAAGAAAACTGAAGTGTTCTGCTGGGGTCAATGCTCTTCAATGTATTCATAAACAATATGAAAATGAGATGAGCAATGAGGTGACAAAGTTTGGAGATGATATGGAATTATTCAGGGACAACTACAAAGGACTACAGAAGGATCTTATGAGACAGGCAATAAAAAGCATGTGAAATTAAAGATAAAGTGAAATAGGAAATAAATTTGAGTTTTAAATACAGCAAAAGGTAATAGCAAGCCATTACTGCTCAGGAATGAGTCCTTGGAGTTGTCGTAGATATTTCCATGAATACCTTAGCTCAGTAATAGCAAAAAAAAAAAAAAAAAAAAAAAAAAAAAAAAAAAGTATGAAGTTTTATTGATTATTAGGAAAGAAATAGAGAATAAAGCAGGAAACAATTTTATTGCTGCACAACTCCATAGTTTGCCTCCATTTTTTTTAATACTGTGTGAAGTTTGGACCCCCCTTCATCTTAAAAACTGTACAGTACAACTAAAAGGATTCCAGAAAAAGGCAAATGATGTCTGTACTAGAAATTTAAAACAGAACTAACTTCTGTATTTAACAAATATCTGAAATTTATGTTATGAAATTAAGTCCTTCCTCCTAAACCATAGCAGAAACATAAGCTCAGCAGCAACTGACAAATGCTATGCTTCTATTACTGAAAAACCCTGTCAGTGTAGGACAAAAGACCTAAGATTATCAAAAGTATGGAATGGCTTCCATAGTAGGAAACCTAAATTAACTAGCAATCTTAAGTGGTACACAAACAATGGCTAGAAATCAGTTCTTCAGTTTCTTCCAGGGCAAGGAAATAAGAGACAAAAAATGAAGATAACAGAAGCTAGATTTAAAGCTATTAAAGATAGTTTTTCTTCATGAAAGGATATACACAACTCAATTCTGCCCATTGCCTAAGTAGGTTTTCAGTGTCAAAAGCTTGTGTAAAAGTTCAGTGCTCCTGTAAAAATTGAAGGATTAAGTCCTACACAACAAAATAAATTCTTCAGTTTTTATACAGTATTTAAAATTACTTTGATAAAGAGCACTGACAAAAATCTAAAAATATAACTATATAGTTATATTAGTTAAACACCATTTTCATAAATTCTGTGTTTCCTATTTCGTAGAAGCTGAGCAGATTAAAAAAAAAAAACAAACAACAACCACCCACTAATACTGTACCTCTGATCCTTCTGCATTAAAATGATCCAGGGCTTGTTTCCTCAATTCCCCTTTTATTGATCCATCAAGTCTCTAAAGAAATTGAATAATACAGTTAAAAAGGAACTCCTACTAAATTCTAATTGGAGCAACTTGAATTCTCAATTGCCAAAACAATTGGGGGGGGGGGGGGATAAGAGTAATGTAACACTTCATCTTTCTAATTCATCAGTTTCATTTCAAAATACTATTCAGCATATAGTAATTGCCAGTCTTTTCCTGTACATAAAATTAAATTTTCATAAATCTTTCTACAAAAAGGACACTTTTCTTGAGATAAAGCGGTAAAGATCAAGGCTTCTTGGCTACTACCAGCAAAATTCTTACCTGAAAGGGAAACTGACGATACTTCAAATACTCTGCTAGGATGTCTAGCATCCTCACCATCTGAGAGAAAATCAGTACTCTGTTGCCACGTTCTCGTAGACGAATCAGTAGCTTGTCAAGAAGGATTAGTTTCCCACTGCTACGTATTAAATGCTACAAGACAAGAAAACGTTTATTGCAAAATGAGTTCACCTCAACACTAATATACACTGCAGATGGTTAGACATTCATTAACTGAACATGGAAGTTTAATAAGTGTTTAGTCAGTCCTGATCTTGTAAAAAACTCATTATAAAAGCATTAAGTACTCTAACTGAAAATCAACAGGAATACCGACTAGCATGTTTTTCAAATAAATGCATTTCTCAGCTCTGGCTCATAAAACAGCATCTTAACATTTCATTAAAATATTAAGTAAATATACTGTGCTATGAGTTAGAGCAGTTACAGTGTAGACTCAAGTTCTTTTCTACCAAATAAACAACAACGAGACTACCTTAGTACTACTTGCTCCTCACTTTCTGTCTTTTGAACAGAAATAAGCAACGCTACTTGATCCTCTAAGTGCTTTTAAACAATGCCTAATCAGTCAAGTTTCTCAGGCAAGATAAAAGTGAGAGGAATCTTGTTTGTAGAGGTCAACAGGCTTTAGCTAGGTTACAATGTTAAGCCTTCTCAGCTCCAGTGGGAACAACTAGAACAGAAACTAAGGTGCATGCTGAATTTAATGTTGAAAACATTAGGCCTCTTTAGCTGAAGAGGCTCAGGATAAAATTTTGAGGAATAAAAAGGTTTGGAGTTAGGTGCTTTTATTCTTTATGCCAGAAATGAGAAGGATATATCATTCATAATTAGAGCTAAGAAAGCTTATTCAGATGAGCCAAGGAAATAATTGTTAAAAATATGCAATTATTAGCAATAACGGCTGAACAGTTCTGATGAGTTTAATTATAAATTTAAGTAGTTAGTGTGCCAAGTTGCAGATGAAACATCCTTTAGCTTTGATAAGCACTTTATAATATAAAATAGCTTGTGCAGTGACAGCTTGTGATTTCAATTTAGTAGTTTTGGGGAAAGTATTTAAATTGTGAACTTCAAAGCTTACAGAAAAAAAACCAAACAAAACAACCCCGATCTTTAAAAATATTTATGTTGTTATAAACTGCATCAATTACAACAGTTCTTTTATTTGTTGCTGTGGTTCTCAACAGTTTTAGTACAAAGATTAGTTAACCTTTACAAAAATCCAAACTATAAACCCACAACACAATCACAGACCATCTTTAGCAGTGATGCTATAATTGCTTTCATTTATAACAACAACAAAACCAGACTAAGCTTTGGATGTTTATTACTTTTATTTCCTTTCACTTTGGTTGTTTGAAGGCATGCAGAGAACAGTGTTTGATTACAAAAAAGCTTAAAGAGATTCTGCATATTACTTTCTGCTATCACATGGATTGTTGGTGTACCACTGCCACTCATATGCATTTGCATTTATATTCAATTTACCTGTTTATTTAACTGCTTTATTTTAATTTGGGTTTAAAATAGGTCTTAAGTTTATTTAGTCTGAAAATACATAGACTATTTCAAACTATTTCCTTTTTATTTTGATCATAATTTAAGCCAGGGATATTTTATTTAGCATTGATCTCTCTATTATTCAGTTCTAGTTAAGAAACAAACAAACAAAAAATAATCAAGTCACTTACCTGTAAAACCCAAGATGCACATTTAATAGAGAACTTGTTCTTTATTAATATACTTTAATAAGAACTAATAAATTGCCAGAACACTATAAAATTACTGCGTGCATATTAGAGATGTAAAAACACTTTAAAAAGAAAAAAGAATAGAAAAAAAACAAAACAAAACACAAAGAAAAAAGGTATTACCTGTAAGGCCTCCTGTTTATTATAGAATTCATTATCATCCGGTGGTTTAATGAGGTAGCAATGGTTACAACACTTCTTGAGTTCCATCATGATGTTCAAAAAGCCTGAGGTACTGCCTTTTGAACCTTTACTCAGGGCTTTATAATTCCTGGTTAAAATCCACCTATGATATAGAATGTGCAATGGAAATAATTTCTAACCATTTGTGGAAATATGAAGGATGTAAGCTCTCAAAATATCAGTTCAAATTGCATTATGAGAACTATTACACTTCAGTAATTTTCATATAGACATATCATTAAAATAGCAGGAATTAAAAAGTGTCATTACTTACTTGTAATATTGCTTCTGCAATGCACTCATTTCCATCCTCAAAATTTGTTCAACCTTAGCAGGTAAAGACTTTTCTACATCTTTTTTAACTCTTCTGAGTAGAAACGGTTCAAGTTCTTTGTGAAGACTTGCATAACCAAACTCTCTCCCTTTGCCATGCTCCTCTTCAAAATCTTCCCAGGAAGAAAACCTTCAACATAAGAAAGAATAAAGGTAAAATAGTGACGTACCATGAACACAAGCACACAAAGACCATAAATATACCACATGTGCACAAAGACATACGGACTTCTTCCCTACTTCCCTCTGGTTTATTTAATAAGTTTCTGAATTTGCATCTCTCAAGAAATTCCAAATATTTTGTCTGCAAATAGGAGAATGGAAATTTCCAAACACTTTTGCAGAATGAAAATTCAAAACAAACTACTGAATTTTAATTTCTCCAGTGAAAACCCAACATTTTACTTTTCTGCATGGAAACCCAGGTAAAAGGCTGCAGAAATTCCATTATATTTCTCAAGAGCAGCATAAAAAAATAGTTGTATAGCTGGAAGAAGTGCAAGAGAACAGACCACTTCACGTACTTTTTGCAGCTTGTATGGACTAGCTGAAATGTAATTATCCTCTGGTATGTGCTAACAGACTAAGAGAATGGACTTTGTGATCAAATGAAGAACAGGTGCCACACAACAACCTTAGTGGCTTTGCTTGTAAGGTTCTGAAGAAATCAATGCAATGCATAGCTCTGAAACTAATTGGAGCTACAGTGCTTTGTATTTACAAAATATCCAAAAGGAACACGTGCACTTATTTATTCCAGACATAAAGAGAGGTCAGTATAGAATAATGTCAATACAGTAAACCTATTCTATGCAAACTGCAAGCACAAATTGGCTGCCTGACTGAACTACTGGATATTGGGAATTGCGATACAATCTTGTTTTCATTCATGGTACTAACACAGAAAAGAAGACATCCTCAGCCCCATTCTATTTCCCTAGAGTAAATCCATGTGATTTTCCTTTTAGATTAAGATGAAGCATCTTTTCAGGGTTCTGAGCCATACATCAATCCATCTTTTTTGTGGACTGCTAAAACAGAAAAAGTGACAACTGCTACCAAAATAATTTATAAAGAGCAGCATTAAAAATACATGCATCTATTTTATATAAAATATTTAAACTATTTCACAATGCAATTCTTTATTGATTCTCCAATCACTACAATATTCTGCCATAAGAAACTTGACCACAAAAAAAAAAAAAAAAAAAATCACGTTCCTTACTTTTCTGGCATGATGAAGTGCAGCAAAGACCAAAGTTCTTTGAGGGAGTTTTGCAGAGGGGTTCCAGTAATAAGAAGACGATGATTAGACTTAAAGTCTATTAAAGTCTTGTACAAAAGGGAATCATCATTTTTTAAACGATGAGCTTCGTCAACTCCTATAAATACCCAATTCAGACCACCAAGGAATGTCTTAAAGAAATTGGGGGGGGGGGGGGGAGAGATATTATACAAGTTAATATCTTATGCAATTTCTGACATTTTACATGAGGTTATATATACACCATCACTCATTTTATTTTAATAACAAATGGACACTTATATGTTTTTAGTATTAATTATGGTTTTTATGTTTGCATAGCCTTTTGTTGAATCCAGCAGGCATCCCAAGCTTAAAAGGAAAGTATAAGCCAAGTTTATACTTGGGGGGGGGGGGAGGAGGAAGGCAAAAAGCTGATCTATAAATTTTCAACTAACAAAAAAAAAAAAAAATCCACTATTGACTCTCTTCTTTCCAGCATGTACAAACAAATGAAATAAAGCCAACATGCAGAACTTTAATTAAAATTTTCATACACTGTTAGGATTAACAATCACTCTATGTGCTACCATCATGAAGAGAGTAGTAATATACATATACATAATACTGCACACACAAATACAAAGATAAAACATGGGATTTCAGAGTTGTGAATCACAGGCATTTGGGGCTAGGTTTGTTTTTTCAGTTCCTGGATGATGGTCTACATGAAAGTTGAGATGCAAAGAAATTACTACAGTAACATGAAGCTCAAGCAAACTGAAGAAAAAGAAGTTTTACCCACTCAATATTGGGGGGGAAGAGGGGACAGAAAGCCTCACCACACATTCATAAAATCTAAAAGTGCTTAAAGAAAACTTCACTGTCATACTTCCAAGAGTAAAGCTGTCATACTCCCCATGCATTTAATGGCCCAGAACCCAAATATGTGCCAACTCTAAAGGAGTTTTACATTCTACAAATGATTTTATCTCCCTGAAGAAGTAAGCGTGATTACCTTATCCTTCAGCAAAATTTCATAAGTTGTTAGAAGTATATTAAATTTTAATCGCTTGGTCTGTGGATGCATCCATTCATGAGTTCTTATCTATAAGAAGAATCAAGTGAACTATAAGCTAGAGAAAAATGGTCTTATTCATTGGGATGACTTCAGGTACTACAGCAATAGAGATGTTAAGTGACATACAAGAATCTGATAACGAAAAAAGAACATAACATGTGAAAGAACATAACATGTGAAACTTTTTTTTTTTTTTTTTAAGTTGTGAGTGGTGAGTGGGGGTGTTGGTTTTTGTTTGGTTGGTTTTTTTTGTGGAGTTTTTTTGTGCGTGTGTATGGTTTTTGTGTGGGTTTTTTTGGTTTTGGGTTGTTTTTTTTTTTTTTTTAAACTTTAATGGATAAGGTTACTTACATTCCTCCTTTCAGAAAACAAATTAAGATTATGTCTGGCTGGCTTAAATATTTATTTTATGCACCTAAATAATCACATGACAAAAGACAATTTATTTTCAAATGCAAGGTTGCATTTTTAATCCTTTTTATTATTAAGCAGGAATGAAATCTTTCACACACATTTATATCAGATCAAAATTTATGCTTTTAACTTGCATTTTAAACACATAAAATGTTTCAAATAAGTATTTGCTCATTCCTAATCAAAATATTGGAGATTAGCATAAGACAGGAACATGAAGTGAGTCTTGTTTACCAGTAATCTTTTTCAATGATATAAAGAAATACTCACCATATTTCTGCTAGTTATATCTCCTAAGTAAACCACAGCATTCATCTGAGGAGCCCAAGTTTGAATCTCTCTTTGCCAAGATGTCAAGGTAGAAAGTGGAACGACTAGCAAGAAAGGCCCATACAGTTGATGTTCGTGAAACAGGTAGTTCAGGAAAGAAATTGTTTGTATTGTTTTACCCAGACCCATTTCATCTGCAAGAATACAACTATTCCCTCTAAAAAAATAAATAAATAAATAAATAAATACATACATACATAAATTTATAAATGCTTTCAAATTAAAAACAGCAAGACTAATTTAAGACTATACTTACTTGCACCACGAGTGAGCAAGCCAGTTCAGTCCATTTAACTGATAATCTCTTAATTCTAAACTCTCATGTCCTCCAATATAAGATGGTTGCTTCTTTAGTGCAACAAACCTCGGCCTCTGTTTCAGAATCTGTCAAAAGGAAATTGAGTGTCAGTTCTACTACTAAGTGAAATTGCCAAAACATCTTCTTATAGAAACAAAGTAGCAGTAGGAATCTGTTTGGTCACCAAGTCTAGTATTTATTCATCACAGACAACTAAGCCATATAACAATATCAACCCATTTGCAAGCTAAAATTAGTTTGACTGCTGATCTAAATTCCACAACAGAAGTGACATGAACTCATTCACAAAGGTTACTTTTAAAACAAATTAAAATACTAAACAATTCCATCTTTGAATGGCAATAAACTAAGTAGGGAACAAAATATCTACAAAAGGCTATTCTTAATAGTGATACTTGCTACATATATAAATATAGCTATTATTATTACCATTCTGGACAACATTCAAAAATATTTTATAATATTCATCTTATTTCTGGATGCATAAAATACATCAACTTTTTTTTTATTATTGCAACTGTATAAATCCATTGAAATTACATACTCACCTTGCAGTCCTTAAATGGAGTGGTCTTGGATTGATTTCTGCTAAAATACTCATCAATACATGCCTGAAATTTTTTGGCAATGAGAGCACCATCTTCCCAGCTACATTCCGAGTAAGGCAGACCCTGCCATTTGCAATAGTAATCTGGATAACCAGCTGCTGATTTCTGATTTGAATGAGCTGCAGAAATGCATCAGAGATACCAGATCAATATTTTCCTTCTGTATTTTAAAAAAGCACTCATTTTAGATGATAAGACAACATGAACTAGTTTCACAACAAAGACAGTATGACAACTTTTCTCTTCATCAGAGATTTTGTTTTGCCTTAAGTTGTTCGGGATATTAATAACCTGAATTTCTTAACTATAAATTCAACATGCAAGCAATAAACTTGGAAAACAGCGTTGAGAATATTACATCTGGAAGTTTGTCACGTACCAATTATCCTTTCCACTATTTGATACTGTTTATGTAGATCATCTGTAAGTTCCTGCTGGCAGTTATAATATTCCACGTCTTCCGGAGAAGCATTTTTCAGCCTGAAACGGGAATTTATTTGCAGCACTTATTACATTGTGTAGTTCTAAAGCTAAGAAAATATGGCAATTTTAAAGCTCTGGACGTAAGCACCACAGGAATGCTGCTTAGAGAGCTGCTTTGAAGAAGCTATAACTCAAATTCCTGCTATAAAAGTGTTGCATCTGGCCTAGGTACCTCATCACTGATAACCGAGAAAGCTTATCAAGAGACATTACTATCAGCTACACCTTGTACTAGTCACACAGATCATTTACAATATCTGTTCTCAACACTGAATAGTGTACTTCACATGGTATTTTCATGGAACAGAAACAGATGGCTCACTATAAGAATCTATCTTATGAGTAGGAGTCACTAAAAATCCCACCACTATTCACAGATTATATTAAACATACTAATAAAATGGAATACCAAAACATAGCACTAAAATGTAAGGATTTTTTTCACTTCTTGATTCTGAGGCTTTAACAGAAGTTTGAGCCAAGAAAACTAATTGTTATAATGTTTTGAGTGCTTTAGCCATTTCTGATTTTTTTTAATCTCTGCAGCAATACCTGAAGAACTGATCAAAATACAATCAATGACAAAATTAGTAAAAGGTAAGATTTAAAACAAAAACAGAAACCCCACCACCCATCTTGTTAAAACTTCATTTATAACAGACACATTAAAATCTAGGTGTAGAAGCTGCTTCCTTAAAGGCCTGATTTTACAAGATGTGTGAGTATTCTCACTTGCTCAAGTAAAGTTGGTATGCTCAGAATCTTACAGGATCATAAGGTGTTAGGGAAGCTTCAACTTTAAAGCTTTTGTCTTCCTGTTGTATAGGCACTTGAAACTATGCCTTCACAAAGAGGCAACAGAACTCACAGAAACACAATAAAACATCTATATTGTTACAAAAAATATGCAACGTGGAAGTAGTTATAAAAATACTCACCAGCGTTTTGTTTCCTGATCCTTTTTCTTATAGTTGTCCAGTTTCTTCATTCCTTTAACATTTTGTTGCTTCAGTGTTTCCTCAGTTTCCCAAGTATTATGGATGTGTGACCAGCCTTTCCATTTAATAAGATACTGTACTTCTCCTAGCTCCTTTGACTTTTCAAACCCAGTATTCGGGTCACCATCTGCCTCAACTGCATAGATGGTGGTTGCAGCACCAGTGGCTGATAAAGAAACCACACCATAAGGCTTGATTAAGCATGCACTGTCATAAATTAACCAGTAAAAAATATACAGCAGAAAGCAATTTGTGATGCTCTTGTATGAGCATGTAACTTGACTAATTATATCTACAACTCTTATGTCACTCCTCTTATTTGAAGAATTATGATATAGCTATATTAAACACACGCACAAGTATACCAACGAGATTCAAAAAAGTAACCAAAAAACTCTGCATCTAACCTATAGTATCTCATCTCATGAAAATTTTCTTAGCATTCCTAGTTTTTCTAGTGATCCCCAGAGAATGCTCCACTAACACTGCTTGCTGTCATCTTTGCTATATCCTTCTCATCTCTGAGAATATAACAGATATTTAACATTGTGCTTAATCAGCCTTGAGACTTGAATAGCCTACTATTCAGTTATTACTACGAATGCTATAAATCCAATTCACAGAATCAAAGAATGGTTGAGGTTGGATGGGACCTCTGCAAGTCATCTGGTCCAACCCCCATGCTCAAACAAGGTCACCTAGAGCTAGTTGCCCAGGACCATGTCCAGATGGCTTTTGAATATCTCCAAGGAGGGAGACTCCACAAGCTCTCTGGGCAACCTATTCCAGTCCTCGGTCACCCTCACGGTCAAAAAAAAGTCTTTCCTGATGTTCAGATGGAACCTCCCATGTTTCAGTTTGTGCCCACTGCCTCTCATCCTGTCACTGGACACCAATGGAAAGAGCCTGGCTCTGTCAGATTTGCACCCTCCCTTCAGGTATTTATATACATTAATGAGATCCCCCCCTGAGCCTTCTCTTCTCTGTCCCAGCTTTCTCAGCTTTTCTTCATAGGAGAGATGCTCCAGTCCCTTCATCATCTTCGTGGCCCTTTGTTGAACTCTCTCCTGTAGTGCCATCAGTCTCTTGTACTGGGGAGCCCAGAACTGGACACAGCACTCCAGGTGTGGCCCACCAGCACTGAATAAAGGGATAGGAACACCTCCTTCAACCTGCTGGCAATACTTTGCCTAATGCAGCTAAGGATACCATTAGCCGCCTTTGCTTCATGGGCACATTGCTGGCTCATATTCGACTGGTGTCCACCAGGACCCTCGGGACCTTTTTTGCAAAGCTGCTTTCCAACTGGTCATCTCCCCAGCATATATTGGTGCCTGGGCTTGTTTCTCCCCAGGTTCAGGACTTGGCACTTCCCCTTGTTGAACTCCATGAGGTTCCTGTCAGCCCATTTCTCCAGCCTGTCGAGGTCCCTCTGGATGGCAGCACCACCCTCTGGCCTATCAGCCACTCCTAATTTGGTGTTGTCTGCAAACTTGCTGAGGGTACACTCTGCCCCATCATCCAGATCATTAATGAAGATGTTGAACAGGATCACACCCAGTATTGACCCCTGAGATACGCTGGCTAGTTACTGGCCTCCAGCTAGACTTCGTGCCACCGATCACCACCCTCTGGGCCCAGCCATTTCGCCAGTTTTCAATCTACCTCACTATCTGCTGATCCAGCCCATACATCAACAGCTTGTCCATAAGGATCTTATGGGAGAGTGTCAAAGGCCTTCCTGAAGTCCAGTTAGACTATATCCACTACTCTCCCCTCATCTACCAAGCCAGTCACTTTATCGCAGGAGGTTATCAAGTTGGTCAAGCATGACTTCCCCATAGTGAAGCCATGCTGACTACTCCCGATGACCTCCTTGTCTTTCATGGGCCTGGAAATGGTTTCCAGGATTAGCTGCTCCATCACCTTCCCAGGGATCAAGGTGAACCTGACCAACCTGTAGTTCTCTGGGTCCTCCTTCTTGCAAATAGGAGTGACGTGCAAACTAGTAACAACAAACGAGGAGAAGGCTGAGGGTACTCAACAACTTCTTTGCCTCAGTCTTCACTGCCAACCTCTCTTCCCACACCTCTCAAGTGGATGGACCTCAAGGCAGGGACTGGGGGAGCAAAGTCCCTCCCACTGCAAGAGAAGATCAGGTTCGTGACCACCTGAGGACCCGGAACATACATAAGTCTATGGGTCCTGATGAGATGCATCCCAGAGTCCTGAGGGAATTGGCTGATGTAGTTGCCAAGCCACTCTCCATGATATTTGAAAAGTCATGGCAGTCAGGTGAAGTCCCTGGGGACTGGAAAAAGGGAAATATTGCACCCATTTTTAAAAAGGGTAGAAAGGAGGACCCTGGGAACTATTGACCTGTCAGCCTCACCTCTGTGCCTGGGAAGATCATGGAACAGATCCTCCTGGAATCTATGCTAAGGCACATGGAGGACAGGGAGGGGATTCGAGACAACCAGCATGGCTTCACCAAGGGCAAGTCCTGCCTGACCAACCTAGTGGCCTTCTATGATGGAGTGACTACATCAGTGGACAAGAGAAGAGCTATGGATGTCGTCTATCTACAGTAGACTTCTGTAAGGCCTTTGACACGGTCCCCCACAACATCCTTCTCTCCAATTTAGAGAGATATGGATTTGATGGATGGACTGTTCAGTGGATGAGGAACTGGCTGGATGGTCACATCCAGAGGGTAGTGGTCAATGGCTCAATGTCCAGATGGAGATCGGTGATGAGTGGTGTCCCTCAGGGGTCTGTATTGGGACCACTGCTGTTCAATAACTTCATCAATGACATAGACAGTAGGATCGAGTGCACCCCCAGCAAATTTGCAGATGACACCAAGCTGAGTGGTGCGGTTGATACGCCTGAGGGATGGGATGCCATTCAGAGGGACCTGGACAAGCTGGAGGAGTGGGCCTGTGTGAACCTCATGAGGGTTCAACAAGGCCAAGGGCAAGGTCCTGCACCTGGGTTGGGGCAACTCCCAGTATCAATACAGGCCAGGGGAAGAAGGGATTGAGTGCAGCCCTGAGGAGAAGGATTTGGGGATACTGATAGATGAAAAGCTGGACATGAGCCGGCAACGTGCTCTCGCAGCTCAGAAGGCCAACCGTATCCTGGGCCGCATCAAAAGAAGCATGGCCAGCAGGCCGAGGGAGGTGATTCTGCCCCTCTACTCTGCTCTGGTGAGACCTCACCTGGAGTACTGCGTCCAGCTCTGGAGTCCTCAGCACAGGAAGGACATAGGCCTGTTGGAGCGGGTCCAGAGGAGGGCCACAAAAATCATCACAGGGGTGGAACACCTCTGCTATGATGAATGGCTGAGAGAGTTGGGGGTTGTTCAGCATGGAGAAGAGAAGGCTCTGGGGAGACCTTATTGTGGCCTTTCAATACTTGAAGGGGGCTTATAAGAAAGATGGGGACAAACTTTTTAGCAGGGCCTGTAGTGATCGGACAAGGGGTAATGCTTTTAAACTAAAAGAGGGTAGATTCAGACTAGATATAAGGAAGAAATTTTTTATAGTGAGGGTGGTGAGACACTGGAACAGTTTGCCCAGAGAGGTTATAGATGCCCCATCCCTGGAAACATTCAAGGTCAGGTTGGATGGGGCTCTGAGCAACCTGATCTAGTTGAATATGTCCCTGCTCACTGCAGGGACACTGAACTAGATGACCTTTAAAAGGTCCCTTCCAACCCAAACCACTCTATGATTCTATGACATTTGCTTGCCTCCAGTCCTTGGGCACCTCTCCCAGTTGCCATGATCAAAGATTATCAAGAGTGACCTTGCAATGACATCTGCCAGCTCTCTCATCACTTGTGGGTGCATCCCATCAGGGCCCATGGACTTACGTATGTCCAGTTTGCCTAAGTGTTCCCTGACCTGGATCACCTCTTCCACCAGGGTACATCTTCCTTGCTCCAGACTTTCCCCTGGTCTCTGGGTCCAGGGATTCCTGAAGGCCAGTCTTACTAGTGAAGACTAAGGTGAAGAAAGCATTCAGTACCTCAGCCTTTTCCATGTCCTGTGTTACCAGGACCCTGCCCCATTCAGCAGTATGCCCACATGTTCCCTAGTCTTCCTTCTGTCACCTGTATACTTATAGAGGCCCTTCTTGTTGCCTTTGACAACCCTCGCCAGATTCAATTCCAAGTGGGCTTTGGCTTTCCTAACTGCATCTCTGCATGCTTGGAGAGTGTCTCTGTATTCCTCCCAGGTTATCAGTCCCTGCTTCCATGTTCCGTATACCTCCTTTTTGTTTTTGAGTTTTGCCAGGAGCTCCTTGTTTATCCATGCAGGCCTACTGGCATTTTTGCCTGACTTCCTGCTCATTGGTATGGGCTGCTCTTGAACTATTTCTTCCTAAAGTTGTTTTACTATTCCCCCCCCCCCCCCCCCCATCTTTGGAATCTTATGTGGGGTAATTTTTAATTAAATACAGTTGGTATTACAGCTGAAGCACACTAGCAACAGGAAACAGGCTCATTTCTGTGAGGAAAGCCAAATAAGGAAGTGGACACAACCAGATGCAGGGGACAGATATAGCAACAGAGCATGGCAATAGCAAAGGACAGCACGAGCAGTAACAACATCTGGGCATGCAGAATGTAAGAAGCCTAGTCCAAAAGGCTTTTAACACAGCGGTGACACTGTGCATTGGAGTAAGGGGCTAGAGTAAGAATACACTGGAATTTAGGACAGTATGGGAAAAGAAAGTTCAGAGAAAAGAAAGTGCAAGCTCTGAGATAGGCCAGAAACTCTAGAGATCAGGTATAACTAATGGAGAAAGACAGTTCTGAAGTGTGAGTAGGCCCAAGTTTTCTATAATCAGAACCCTAATTTGCAGGCTAAAAAAAAAAAAAACCCAAACAAAAAAACCCCCACACCACATAAACAGGACACTGCATCCCATCAGCTGCTGGAAATATGACACCCCTACCATCATTCATAAAATTACTTTTGGAAGTGCACATGTAAGCACACCACTGAAATTTTAGATTCCACCATCCATTGCATTGTATTGGGACTATTTGTACAGTAATAACTGAAATCACAATCTCAATGGTTTAGCCTTCCCAACATCATCCTTCAGCATTCAGGCTACTGGTTAGCTGTCCTATCCAGTCCACTTTTTCTCCACTCCCCTGTATACAGTTTATACCTATCAGGTATCAACAAACTGTACAAGTAGTGGTGTAACAGTATGGTATGCATTTATGCAATATGGAGCTATATTCCACTTCATTTTTTCCTTTTGCATTAATTAGTTACTTAAGTTCTTCTATGTTTTACTTTATAAGGCTTACAAAAGAAACATCCTTATGAGTATGAAAAACAAAATAAGATTACTTTCTGGTATTTTTAAAGCTTATTCTTTACAAACATCACAGCTTACCTACAGCTGAGAACAATTGCTGTTTACATTGCACCACAATGCACTGCAGCATCTTAAGAACACTGATAAAAAAAAAATACCTCCTTTTCGGCCAATTCGACTATCCATAAATTTCTCTATAGTTTCAAATTCATCTTCTTCAGGCTGCGGGACATCTTCTCCACAAACTTCCAACAAGTCATCAGAATCCGTCTTGGTTTCTTCAGCTTCTTTGTAACTAACATTGACTGTTGCCTGGCGACGAGATCCTCTCTTATCATAGTCATCATCATCTGATGAATCAAGCTGCCTCTTTTTCTGTCCTGCAATCTTTTTGCCACTTTTTGGCTCAATTCTTGAAGACAATAAGATACAACATAACAGTGGGGTTTCAACATGGACAACTATAAGCCTTCTGTATTTGTTTCTGAATACATATATTTCATGACTGCTCAGTTATGCCACTTTCAGTTGGAGCAGACAGGAAAGAGGTATTCAACACAAACAACTGGTATGATAACATCTTTTGTAGCTTAAAAAAAAAGTCTTAAAGTTCTGTAATAAATATTAATGTTTTCATTTGCCTATATAGTAGTACAATACTTGATTACGAATTAGAAATAGTACCAGAGTATCTAAAAATGCAAGACTTCTTACCTGCTTGGAGGTTTCTGGCTTTTGACCTTGTTTTTTGGCTCATAGTCAGATTCACTATCTTCACAACTGCTTTTCTCTCTATCTTCCTCTGATTCAGAATCAGAACCAGTTCCTGATACTGACCCTGACCCAGACATTTGCCAGTCTTCACTGTACATATTGAGAGACAAAACAGTAACTCACATTAGGTTTTGGGGGGGTTTTGTTTGGTGGTTTTTTTTTTTTGTTTTTTTTTTTTTTTTTTTTTTTTTAAATCAGGTATTCACCGCAGGTTTGCTGCTTTAATTTCAACATTCTTCACAGAAATAAAAATGTTATAATAGTCATTTCAGCTGGAAGGACAGAAACTCATCATGAATGGATAACAGGTAAAAATTCAACTCCCTTTGAAGCCATTGGGCATTAAGTTTTCTGTTATCAAGAGGTAGATGTAAAAAACAAATCAAACCAAAAATCTGGATTTCTGTATAAATTACAGCTTTAATAATTGAGTTAATTTGACATCAATAAACCCAAAGTCCTTAACAAGAGTTTAGCTGGAAAGATACATATTTACTGGAACTTACCTATGCTCAAGTCATAAAACCCCATAACATTATATTTTGCAGAATCCAAAATTCTCTAATAGCTACGTTCCCTGTGCCTCATGTGAATAATTAGCAACTTCAGTACAGGAACCAAAAATGATGCAGAAACAGATTTGAAAAACACACAGAAAGGCTTGAACCATGGCAATCTGAGAGACATTGGCTCCCAAAAGCCCCCACTGAGTTTCCAAATCAGTGCTTCACACCCATGCAAGATACTATGAGTAAATGAGTAAGCCACTTGTGACTCCCAGTGGCAGTATCTCTGTGCTCCTGCTTAGCCGAGATCTACTTTGCAACAGGAAAGATGATCAACAGTATCTTACCTCAGACTCTATACAGAGAAATTTAATCTTAATAGCTTGGGGGGGGGGGGGGGGGGGGGAAGAAAAGTCTGGCATGCATTCTTGAAAGGTTGCTAAATCTTTATACTACCATCTATGATCAGGTTTAGGGGTCTTCGACCAAGATGCTCAAACAGTACTAATGGCCTTCAAAGGTAGAATATTACTCGAAGGCCTTTTCATTAAATTTCAGATCAGGAAGCCTAAGAATCAGTGCTTTGATGCTTCTTTCACTTAAATATGCATTGGTCCTAGAAGTTACATTTTCATTGTGGTCAATGCATCTGTGTGCCTTGGAAATAACTACAGAATCATCTGTCTCCTTAAAAGATTTTTTTTTTCTGCAAGCAGTAAATTAAAAAGCACCCAAACAACAACCCCCCAAAATAAAAACAATAAAAACCCACCCCAAACCAACCAACTCCAATTTTTTTGTTTTTTGCCTCTAAAGCATTTAAAAATTTGACATGAACTACGGGATTCCAACTTAAATTTTATCTGAGACAACCTACTTAAGTAGTTTCCTATTTCAATAATTTTCAGAGAGGACCTTCAGCTCAAAAATATGCCACAAATAAGACTACTTTAAAAATAAAAAGTGCTGATGAATGTTTTTCAGTAACACTGTAGGCAATACAGTCGCTTTTGCTCAGAAATGAATAGTGATATATATGTTCCTTTGAGAGTATTTATTTTAAAATATTCCAAAAATGTTAATCAAAATTGAGAAGCACAAGATTATGTATTTCAAGTGCAGAGAAGTGAAGCCTAGGTAATTATAAGCATTATGTCACCATAACAAAAAATTATATTATTTATGAAAAACATCTTACTCTCTATGTTTTTTCTTTGTTTCACTGGAAGAGTCATCTGCAGAATCTTCACTGCTTGATGAATCCTGCAGATGAAGAAAAGAATATATACGATTTATTACCACAAAAATAATAAAGTATTTTTAGTATTAAAAAGATAATTCAGCTCCCACTTTCAAACTGAAATCATATTCTTAATGTCTTATCCTCTTCATCCCCCTCAGCGTACCCACTGACATTGAATAAGATCAGGATTGCTACTGATTTCATATTTCTCCATCTATGAATATACCATGTCAGCAGAACTCTAGAAAACACTACAAAAAAACCCCTGTCTTAAAATATAATCATTGTGCCTACATATAGTCATAGTTTAGACTGCTGCAAGTTAATAAATCAAGATGAAGGTTCTATCAAAAGCCTAATAAAATCTCCTGCCCTTTGAGAGCTCTCTCACCTTTCATATCCTCTCACATTTAAACACCACTAAGACAATTTTGAGAATAGCATGTATGTTTCTTCTCTCTCCGCTCCTAAACAAAAAATAATAAATAAATCGATGAACCCTCTTAAAATTATTTTCCTAAAACCAATCTCAGAGATTAAATTTCGATAATTTTTATCCTGAAGAAGAGTCTTCAGGAAAAGAGTACTTAGCAACAACTATAAATTAATATTTTAACTATATATAATTAACTCCTTTGTTTAGTTTTAACAATGAGCAGCTAAATCTGACTAAAAAAAGATGAAAAAGACACACAGAGTAATGATTAAAGACTTGTGATCACAATGCTTACTTTTTTTTTAATAATGAAGGAAATATTAAAGTCTGCTTTTAAATAAATTCTAATTCACAGTCACTAGTGTCCTTAAAAGGATACTCCTACTGCACAAAGTCAACTTTTTTAAAACCTAAACCATAGGCTAAACAAATCTCTAAAATTGAAGTATGGTTCTCAAAATACAAGAATTCTTTTATAACTGTTACAAAAGTTGCAAAAATCTAGCTTTCTACTCCATATAGTGTTTTTAAAAACTGCAGCAGCTACCTTTATATAGAAACAATAGTGGAAAAGTCTTTTAGTATTTTTAACTGTCTTTATGGAACTCAGAAGGCAGAAATATAATGAAAGTTAATACTACATGACTTGAAAATTTTGTCCATACATCACAAAATATCTAGCTAAAAATATCAATCTAAACTGCTATCATTTTGGCACAACTCACCTGAAAACATGCAACTAAATATTCCCCCCCCCATGTTTCCTTATAAACATGTCAGTTATTTGAACATTACTTTTATAGACTAAAACCAGACTTTTTAAGCACACACACACTCTTAAGAGAACAGAACTTGGCTCTACATAATTTTATTCTAACATATGGGGTAATGAGACATGCATGTTTACATTTTATTTACTAACTTATATGTTATTCACCTCTTCTGAACCACTGTCTGATGAGGCCACCTTCTGCTGTTGTTGTTTCTTGAGCACTGCTGATTTCTGCACAGCAAGTATACTTGGACTGGACTTCCAAAACTGAATTGGAATTCAGATACAAGAGTCATTTAAACCTATTGAAACTTTAATGTTTACCACATGCTTACTTCTCTTAAGATGAGCAGCATCACTATTAAGATGGATCTCAATTTTATTAATAATAAAAAATTCACTATAAAATACCGCATGCATTAATAATAATGGATAGCATTTTAAAGTAGTGAGACTTCTGCAAAAAGGAATGTTATATGAGAATTGCTGGCACAATTTTTATGGTAACTATAACAATAGTTGTGCAGGCCTCTGTATTATCAAGATAACTTCTTTTTTTAAAAGTAAATTTTTAAACTGATCTAGATAGATAAGTCCCTTCAGGCCACTTAGCTGATATATTTTTGCTTCATATGGGAATACTTAAGTACACAGAATATCTCAAGTTGGAAGGGACCTATAAGGATCATCGAGTCCAACTCCCTGCTCCTCACAGGACTACCTAAAACTAAACCATATGGCTAAGAGAATCGTCCAGATGCTCCTTGAACTCTGACAGGCTTCGTGCCATGATCACTTCCCTGGGGAGCCTGTTCCAGTGACTGACCACCCTCTCAGTGAAGAACCTTTTCCTAACGTCCAATCTGAACTTCCCCTGACGCAGCTTCATTCCATTTCCCCGTGTCCTGTCACTGGTCACCAGAGAGAGGAGATCAGCACCTCCCCCTCCACAGCCCCCCTTGAGGAAGTTGTAGACTGCGATGAGGTCACCCCTCAGCCTTCTCTTCTCCAAGCTGAACAAACCAAGCGACCTCAGCTGCTCCTCCTAAGCCTTACCCTCAAGATCTTTCACTGTCTTGGTCACCCTCCTCCAGACACACTCCAATAGTTTGATGTCCTTCTTATATTGAGGCACCCAAAACTGCACACAGTACTCGAGGTGGGGCCGCACCAGTGCGGTGTAGAGTGGGACAATCGCCTCCCTCGACCAGCTAGCTCTGCTGTGCTTGATGAACCCCAGGACACGGTTGGCCCTTTTGGCTGCCAGGGCACACGGTTGACTCATATTCAACTTGCCATCAACCCAAACCCCCAGATCTCTTTCCACGGGGCTGCTCTCCAGCCTCTCCTCCCCCAATTTGTACGTATAACCAGGATTACCCCATCCCAGGTGCAGAATCTGGCACTTGTTCTTGTTAAGTTTCATACAGTTGGTGATTGCCCAGCTCTCTAGTCTATCCAGATCTCTCTGTAAGGCCTCTCTACCCTCGAGGGAGTCCACAGCTCCTCCTAGTTTAGTGTCATCGGCAAACTTACTTAATGTACATTTGACTCCTGCATCCAGATCATTTACAAAAACATTAAAGAGCACTGGCTCTAAAGTCGAGCCCTGGGGAACCCCACTGGTGACTGGCTGCCAGCCTGATGTAACCCCATTTACTACAACTCTTTGAGCCCAACCCATCAGCCAGTTGTTCACCCATCATATTATGGGCTTGTCTAGCTGTGTGCTGGACATTTTGTCCAGAAGGATACTGTGAGAGACACTATCAAAAGCATAAACACAGACAACAACAACAAAAACCACCACAAAAACAGAATCCTTAACAGGCTTTGAATCTTACGGTAGGAAATATTTTATTACCTTTCTATATATCATATGTCATCCAAATCAAGGCCATATTACAGAGAGAAAGAGGAGAGTTCAGGTAACTTTCATCCATTGCATTTAAGAGATTTCTGAACACCACTTTTTTTTTTCCTAAATTTGGCAGACTTTTTTCCCCATACAGAAGACAAGCCTAAAATTGTCATACAATCGTTTATTGATATGAAGAAACTAAGCATTAGAGAGACAACTTAAAAAAATTTTAGAAATAACATTATGTTTGGCTTTGTCTTCAAAAATATGCAGTAAGTTAATAGTTGCTTCTGCGTGATAAAATTTAGGTAAGTATCTAACTGTAGGTATTTACAGAGATGAGAATTTAAGAGCCCAATGTTTGTTATTGGAGCTAAGCATGTGCATTCACTAACCCAATCAAGTTAAAATTCTAAAGTAAAAATTATGGGGGGTTTGTTTGTTTAAATTAAAACTGCTCTTGTAACTACTCTGTAAAGAGTGTTCCCCCCCCCCCCCCCCCCCGGGTTAATTTATATGTTTTGTTTTACCTCAGATCCATCAACTTTTGGTGGTGGTTTAGCTTGAACTTGTTTCTTCTCTCTAGATGTGTCAGGCTCTGATTCTGATTGACTGCCTGACTCTGAACCAGACTCAGAGTCACTGCTACCTGATTGACTGCTACTTCCATCACTACTGCTTCCAGAGCTTGAACTAGATCCAGAAGCTGATGCTGACCCAGAATCATCATCTGATTGGCTGCAATTAGAAGTTAACAGGATATTACACAATGGCTAATTAAACAGGATTAAAAAAAAGTCACATTAAAAAGACTTTAGCTTCACCTATAAATCAATTGTTAGGTTGGCCCAGACACATGAATAGCATACAAATGAATGCACTGGATTAAACAAATCAGGAATGAAAATTCAGAGTTTAATCAGATACTTTTCACTAAACCTTAAAAGAAAAACAAGAAAGAAGGAAAAAAAAAAAAAGGCAAGAAAGAAGGGAGAACATTAATTATTAACGTAGAAGAGTCAAACAAGGGTATTTCTCACCCACCCAAACCCTTTCTTAGCTCTATCAAATCCCACATATTTTTGTGTATACACACACACACAATTGTGTTAAGTCTTTTTAGATCAGCAGTGTCCCCCCCATTTTTTGAGCATGCATTTCTTCAAAGCAAATATAAACTCCGTTTTGTTTCCCTAGTTTTACTTTTTTCATAAAAACAATAAGGAAAAAAGTATCTTTAAGGAAGTACTTGCAAGCTACATTTCTTATTGTGATTTGGACAAACTATATACAAAATACTACCAAATACTCGGTTAAATAAAGTGTTTATAAAAGCAACTGGAAAATCAGAAGTGTGTTGTCACACATAATATAAATCCGTGCAGACCATCTTATACTGTTAAAATAACAGAAGTAAAATTCCTCACACAGACAAACTCTGAATTTGTCACTGATTATATGACTTGCGCCAAGTCATATAATCGGTGACCTTAGCATATTCTTGAGCCACTGGATTATTCCACCTGTACATTCATGTCACATTAGATTTAACATATTTAAATAGAATAATATTTAAACATTTATTTCATGACTATTCAAAAACATAGAAACATTTGGTTTTCTAAAACAATTTTACAAAGAAACAGAGTTAAAACTTTAAATCAAATTCCTCATTAGGTTAAATACTACCATACTTTAGAGATATCATGAGGGAAAACATTTTAATTACAACACCACACAAGCAAAATAATTTTAAAATATGTACATTTGGGTTGCAAGCATTTAAAAAGAAACAAACCCCCAGTAAAGATAATACCAAAATCCAAAACAATAAAACCCCAAAAGCTAATATCAAAGTCTAAGCCTATCACTGCCAGCACAATTCATCTGGCTGTCAGCCAGCAAGGGTGTGTGTGTGGGGGTGGGGGGGGTGGCGGCAGCAGCAGGTTGATCATCTTCTGCACTACAACACACTTAATTGACAACATTTAAAGCCACAAAACAGAACCACTACTCTCCCTGTTGCTAACACCAATTAAATTGTACTAGTGAGGGGAAAAACGATGAATGAAGTTATTCACAAATCGATTCCTGTAGACAGCACCTCAACCAACCATCTGTGTCTGTTGACTTTGAAAGAAAGAAACAAAGCCTATAACACTAACATATTAACCTGACTTCAAAAATAAAAGCAAGGCACCCACTGTAGAATATGACTGGAGTTTAAACTATTTACCAGAAATTAAGGGCAACATCCATCGTGATTCACCAAAGGTATTTTAAATACAATAGTATTATTGTACACAACTGTTACCTTTAGCGTTGGGTAAATTAGAGTGTTATAAAACAATAGCATTTCTCAGCATAGCATAGTGCCATAGATAAATGTCACAGAGACTGTGGAAGATGGTACATGAAGAGAAGAAAATTCAGCAAGGAGAAACCTCGAGACAAGTAAATACCTGCCAGACAAGTCCCTGTGACAAAACGCCACCAAAAATGCCTAAATCCTACATTTAGATAAATAAGAAAAAAATCATGTCAGTAAGATTCACAGTTGATGGGAAATGTTAACAGTTTAATGTTTTTCAACATAGGAAGTAAGTGGCAGGTTCAAAAACAAAAGGATTGTGAGACAGAAAGAAAAAGTCTAGTAGATATTGCAAGCATTTGCTCAGGAGCTAGATGTAAAGAACTCTACTAATTCCAAATAATTTTCTTTATGAAGAGATCAACTAGCTATCATCTATGCTCTTCATTAAGTAATACCAATCCATCAACAGATGCGGATCATACAATATTCAGTGTTCAGACAAAACACAGACTCCTTATCTTGGCAACATTGCCTCTTAACAATGGCTGCCTGGGAATGGATTCCCCACTGGGCTTAGCAGGATCAGCAAAATAAGACCTATCTCATCATCCCTGCTTCTCACAGTAAATTGACCCAGTTTGGACATGAGGAGGGTAATATGACCAGACTGCATATCAACTAATAGTAACACCTGAAAAAGAGTAAAAGTTTCAAAGTCAGTATTCAACTGACTTATTAATAAATGTAAGATTCTACTACAAATCTGTAGCTAGAAAGAAGAGGGATGGGGAGATGAAGAAAGGAAAATACAAGAAACAAGGAAAAAAAAAATCAAATAATAAGGTTCACCACAATTGTTTCAGGGCTACTCCACAGAAACCCTCTACGAGAAAGAATGCAGGATCACTACTGTAGACTAACAGCTAATTTGTACTTAGAATAAAGAAAAAACAGAAAGATAAAGTTTAAAGGCCCTACCATCCACAAGGTTTTACTAAGCTGTCTTATCCCACAGTGTTAAATCAGCACAAGAAAACGGGAAAAGGCAAACTGAGCATCAGCAAATTTTTTTGAAAACAAGGCCTTGCTAAAACATTATTCAAATCTTGAGATGGCAGTGCTCATACATGCTTTAAAAAGTTTCAAATTCACTGGTAAGAAGTACCTATGGGAGTTCAAGCACAGAGGACTAGTGTGTACTGAGCAGAGTTTACTTCGACTCTAGTCATCCAAATTAATGCAGATGTGTGAAACTACACTAGTTTCCATCTGTACACCCTCTTACATGTACCACATATTCACAGAGATCTTGATGTAAATACAGCACACACAAAAAACAGACAAGATGAATAGCTGTGACTTCATTTTTACTGAAGTGTAGAGAACTTGCCTATTCATTGGCCACAGGATGACCAGCTGTGGAAGGCTCTGAGGACTATCAGCACACATTTAATTTATCACATGTTCTCACTGGGGGGAGGTCCATTTCTACCCTAAGCTTCAGTAGAACTTTGACTTGGAGACACAACCCCTACAAGGGCAGTATTATAACCCAAAAACCAGAAGTTTGTATTTGCAAAGGAGGTAGGAAGCAGGGCAATATATGAGTACATTCTACATATTCTGCAAGATACACTATAGATTGCTGAGATCGTACAAGCAGCACTGCATGACACAATACTTTTAAAACTCCAATAAACTGCAATAGTCTGTATATCAAAGGACTTTCCTCTGAGAAATATAATGGATTTAAACCAACAGAAATAGTGATGAGGAACCCTAGGCAAAACACACATTATACATTAAATACTACAGGATAAATGCTCAATTTTCAACATTAAAAAAAAAACACAAACCAAAAACAAAGAAAAAACAACACACCACCAACCCCCCCCCCCCAAACACCCCCAAAACGCAACTTTTCCAAACATCAGAGAGAAAATTGATATTCTTATTTCTACCACTGAGATCACTATAGTCTAAGAGCCAGAAGAGAACAAATTTATGCCAAGGCAAATCACTAGCTGTCACATATTTCCAGGTGCAGACTGTGTCCTTGTTTTTCCTGTACTTTGGCCAAACCTTAAAAAAGAATTTTTTTTTAAACATTCCTTCTTTCACAAAGTGTAAAACTGATATGCCAGTATTTCAAACTATGACATTCAACCGACTTTTTTTTTTTTAAATAAGAACTTAATAATAGCATCTTTCAAAGTCAATTTTACACTAACATAGGTGTCATGAAAAGGCTTAAGAACAAGGAACTCAGTTTAGCCACTCCCTCTATCAAACTCATTGCCTCTGCTCTCTCACAGAAATCATTTTTTATTAAACCTAGGGGAAAAAAAAAAAAAAAAATATATATTTACATACACACATATACATACACACACACAAAAATAAAATGGAAAACTCATTCCCTAACCAAGCTATTTGGAGATTGCAGCAGTTGAAAGAAAACATCTTTGTACCAATACCACAAAAAAAAAAAAAGTCTCTTGCCTAACAGGACTACTTACCTATTCAAACAGAAGTTGAACGGAAATTTTCAGCCTAAGATTTATTTCTCAATTATCTTTAAAAGGTAACTACCTACATATTAGAATACGTACATATTAGAATATGTAGGTAGCATAAGAAACAGATCAGCATCAGCCAGACTACCAACTTGCATGATCAGCTTCTGAGATAAAGCAATGCCTTACTTGTTTTTGAAGTAATACTTGTAAGAAAGCAGCAACAAGACAGACAACAGACCTATTTAACTTTCAAAAAAAAAAAAAATTTTCAAGAAACTCTCCAAAATATGCCAAGGCTTGCTTGGAACAAAGGAAGAAGTGTTATTTAAAGAGGAGACTAAAAATCTACTTCTCTCACACCAAAATGTCTGCAGCATTCTAGCCACATCTCTTAAGCAGTGCCCATTATATCTTACTGAAAAACTACTGTAGCAAGCTACCATAGGAATAGTTTTCAATTTCAACTTCTTTTCAACACAGCTAACTAGCAGTTTGCTACACGATATCAATTTACCACCAGAGAGCATCCCTTTCTAGCATTTTGCTTTTGATATATGTACTTGGCTTTTTATTTTTGTTTCACTTGTCTAGTGCTGACCTAGTCAAAATTTAACAGAGTCATTACTTCTCAGTATCACCTAAGCAGGGCCCGGATTCACCCTGCCTCAGGACTTCATTGTAGCCAATTTTTTTGCTACAGTATTTTAGCTAATGTATTCAGGATAGAAAAACAGAACTCTCCTCCCCCAGCCTCCCCACATTTTACTGCAAACACAAAACTACTGGCACACTAAGGGGTAAAAAACAGTAATGGAGAGCAGCCTTCCTTTCTCCCCAACACAGAAACATTAAGCAACCCTTAGTTATTAAAAATTAACATAAATCTCTAATCCCTGTCATGGGATTACCTATGACCCTCTACCACATGAGCAGTAATTCAGATTAAACCCTAGTAATTCAGATGCTAACCCTAGAAGGAAGGATGGAATTATTTAAGGTACACAGTTACACACATGCATGTGTTTAAAAAAAAACAAAACAAAACCAAAACTAAATCATCTATCATCTTCTTGCTAATAGACGGGGAACTAAGGAAGAAGCAACTTCGAAATTTCACTTTAAATGCTCCTACATTTACTCTGAATTTCAGCAATTTTCACACAATTTGAAAAATGTACAAAGCAGCAGTATGAGCTATCAACAGCTGAAGCCAAGCACCTTGAAAACACAGTCTTGGTCCTCAAACAATATTTGCCTGCTGGTGAGTGATGCTCCATGAGAATAACTTATTTTGACATTGCTATTAATACCCTCTCCAACCTTCCCCCAACACAGCACCCCCTTAGTGGTGTCAGTGCAGTCTGTATAAGGAACAGATTCAGCTTTTAAAAAACATCCTACCAACTTACAGACCCCACAAAGTAGTGTAACAAGCAAGCACAATTGAACAAGGCAATATTTCTTAAGACTGCTGTCCTGAAGCCAAAGTATAAAACAGTGCAAATCAATACAGAATTTAGGAAAACTAACTAAATAAATTTCAAATGAAAAGGTTTTTTTTTTGTTGTTGTTGTTTTCAATTTTAGTACATGCACACACATTCCATATTGCATCATGAAAGACTGCAGATGCTTTTCCAAGTACTTAAAATGTTATGCAGTCTAATGCCTTTTCCCCTTTCTTCAAGGAGCATTACTGACATGACAAAAAAAAAAAAAACAACCAAAAAACCACAACACAAAGAAAAAACCAAACAAAAAACCAAAACCACTGCAGAACTCATTACACTGCAATATCTGCCAGCATCACTGTAAATTCAGAGAATTTGTTTGCCATAGTTTTAAAAATCTAATTGTTTGAGTTTTTGAAGCTTGTAGGAAAAGACATACAAGATATAGAAGTTTCATACACATTTCTAGCAGCTCAGATGACTTTTTTTTTATCTGCTAAAATGAATACTGTAACAACTATTATAGAGCAAAACCAATCATAACCAGCTTGAGAAAAGTTCACATTCTTTTGAGAACTTGAAAGACAAGCAATCTCTCACTCCAACAACTTCTATCAGCAGCATGCCACAAGTGGTTTAATCTTTCTTGAGGTTGAAAAGGAACGGAGATACAGTTTAAGAGAACATGTACATTTTATAGAAATAATCATTGCAAGCTATCATTGCTAACCAAGCTACAAGTGAGAGTGTTTCAGACTATACCAAAATTTGATTTTAAAATAGTTGTTCCATTAGGGGAAAGAGAAAACACTCCCCCCGCCAAAACAACCACCCCCCCAAAACACAATACACTTTCATGATAGCAAGACTATTTCCTTTCATCCTTTTATTAAAAGAAGCAGAACCCAAGTTCTATATTAAAGGTGTTTAAAATGTAAATTTATGGAAATAATAGCTGTGAGGTAGTCATATTTTAACATCCTTGTCATGTTTTCTTTTCTTCCTTTGCCTATGGGCTTCTTTGATTTTCCCTGCATTATCTGTGGCATAGTATACAAGCAATTCCTCCTCTAGCTAAAGAGCTTTAAATATTACCTGATGCTGTCCAGCTAGGGTCCATATTTTGTCTAACTTTTCTCACAATGAGTAATGCCTATTAACACAAAATAGCACCACTGACCTCTACAAGATTAATCACTTGAACTGGCACTACTAATTACTGAGATTCTGATATTGTATCCCTAGTGTTAGGATGCAAGGAACATTAAAACTCAAATATTTCTTCAACCAAAGACTCAGAATACTGTCATAATTACCTGCTACCTAATGCTGTTACATAAATATCATCTCAGGAACAGCAATTCTGATCCTCTGCTCTCCAGAGTTCCTCTTACATAAGAGGACAGGCAGTGTGTCTCTTCCTGTACAGTCCAGGGTCAGTACCTTTGCTTTAGATGCTTTTATTTGGAACAGTTCAGCAAAAGATGAAAGAGGACACCATACTCATCCTGCTGTGGACACCTGAAGTAGCCTAAAAGAGAGGGTTTGGGTACAACACAACCAGCCTTTTTTCCCCTTCTTTCAAAAAAGCCTGCTTTGAAATTGGAAGGTAGGAGGCAATCTTCAGGCACCTAAGCCTAAATTAGAACCTTCCTGTCTTTCTCTCACCCTTTCTGAACATACTCAAGAGACTGGTAGAAAAACCATACGTACCTTACATATAATGAGAGAAAGAGACAGTGTACAAAACTTAATTTTCAGTTAACTATTCACCTGCGTTCGTCAATTTACCCTATCCTACCTTGTCACATTATGTCCTCCCTTTACTCTGCTCTTGCATTGCTGTCCTCTTCCAACCAACTCTATCCTGTGGTGTAATTTGCCCTTTTTTTTTTTTTTTTTTTTACCCTCCCTACTTCACTGATGAATGTGCTTCCAAGAAGAGACCAAACATCAACAGAAAATATAAATACTATCAAGACTAGAATTGGAAGAACTCTAGATCTAAAACAATAGGGCAAGGCAAATTAAGCTACAGAATAAAGATGCTGTTAATATGATGTATACAGAAAGGGAATATTCAGTATTTGCTGTTGAAGAGCATTTGTGCTCTTTTAGATACTCAATTCTGTTGCTCAAAACAGAATTCCTGCTTTTGTAAGTCCCTCTTTCGAAAATGTGTCATATAAGCCTTCCTCCCCCTGCTTCAAGCAATTTTTTTATATTGTTTATATATTATATATAAACAACCCAGTAAAATTAAAACAGCATTATTTATTTGATAAAAGGTATTCTTGAATAAGAAACCATACATTAATGGTACATTAAATAATACATTAAAGCTGGTTAATATTCAAGGATCACCTCCTCCAAGCTCAGGAGCAATGCATCCCAACAAAGAGGAAGTCAGGCAAAAACGCCAGGAGGCCTGCATGGATGAACACAGAGCTCCTGGACAAACTCAAACTCAAAAAGGAAGCCTACAGAGGGTGGAAGCAAGGACAGATAGCCTGGGAGGAATACAGAGCAACCAGGGATCAGGTTAGGAAAGCTAAAGCCCTGATAGAATTAAATCTGGCCAGGGATGTCTCTCCTATGAGGACAGGCTGAGAGAGTTGGGGTTGTTCAGCCTGGAGAAGAGAAGGCTTCGGGAAGACCTTATAGCAGCCTTCCAGTACCTGAAGGGAGCCTACAAGAAAGCTGGAGAGGGACTTTTTACAGGGGAGCATAGTGATAGGACAAGGGGTAATGGCTACAAACTGAAAGAGGGTAGAATTAGATTAGATAGAAGGAAGAAGTTCTTCACTATTAGGGTGGTGAGGCACTGGAACAGGTTGCCCAGAGAAGTTGTGGGTGCCCCCTCCCTGGAAGTGTTCAAGGCCAGGTTGGCTGGGGCTTTGAGCAACCTGGTCTAGTGGAAGGTGTCCCTGCCCATGGCAGGGGGGTTGGAACCAGATGATCTTTAAGGTCCCTTCCAATCCAAACCATTCTATGATTACATACACTATACTTTGTTCAATTGAAAACAAAACAAACAAAAAACAACCAAAACCAACAACACTAAATAAAGACAGGAATGCATGAGACTGCACAAAACAGTTATAGGAGCATCACAGGACCATGGAAAAAAAGAAGCAAAAGTGATGGATAAAGCAGTAATGATGACCTCTTCAGTCCTGTTGAAGTGAGACTACTTCTCTACCATGCAAACAAATCACTGCAATGATGACAAAGTTAACTGACAATGCTAATCTACAGTAGTAGGCATGCAGGAATATATACTAAGAATGAATAGCATGCTCTCAGGATGGGATTTCTACATGAAAAAGTATAGTTTCATGTATGTTGGCAAACCAATGTAAAGTCTACAGAGAGCATCTTCCAGGATATGTAGTAAATAAGCTTCTCACACCCCTAGCCCTTGAGGCAAATAGTTGCATTTGTACAGCAGCATATGTCAAATCTGATTTGGTATGAAAAGTTTGACACAACTAAGAAGTTAGTCTGTATTACATTTTATAGACACTGTCTCTGGATATTCTCAATATATTCAAGAGCAATTTAAGAGAGATCCACAAAAGCAATATTTATTTTCAACCTATTTTGCAAGAAAAGCAAGATAGCTTACTGAGAGTACCAAGAGATAATTGTTGCATGTTTGCACCTGTTAATTTTTCAAACCCCAATAAATACCTACGGAATAAAATAAGAGTATGCTTTGGGGAGATGACAGGAGAAGACAGACTTAAAGAAAAACATCACTGACAAACATTAAAAGCAAGCATTCTGTTACAGAGTCGCTAGTTCTTTTCAGTAGTCTTACGTTTAGCTTCACTAGCTTACCTCTTAAAACAAGGTCCCCCGATCAGAACACACAACTAGGAACAGTCATCTAATTTATACAAGGCACTAGAAAGAGAAACTTCAAGACAGAAAGCTACACAAGCCATGCTGCAAAAGCACCGTTAGAGCATTTAGACTCCTGTATAAGGTCTAGGTTGATAAAGGACCCAAGAGAGGACAATTTATCACTGCTGATTTAGAGGGCATTCATTACATTAAACTGCCTTAACAATCCTCCAATTTAAAAACAACAGGAAACAGAATATCAATTTGAGAAAAATAAAAGTTTAACCCATTAAAAACAGAAAAGATTAATTTCTACAAGGTCTTTGAAAAGCATCTGAGATGACAGTTCACCATTATTTTAACAAACCATAAGTCCAAGGAAGGTCATGCATTTGAATATGAAGAGCCCCTTCCAGAATGAATAGAAGTAACAGACACTAAATGCCAAACTCTTAAAACTCAAAGTTCATAGGTAAGTTTATTTAGGCAAATACAAGTGGGCTTTTTTCTTTTTTTATTAAAGAAAACTGAACTACTCAATCTGATTTAGATGTGTAAAAGAGATTCATCTTATTCATCACCACTAATATAAAGCAAAGGGAACAAAGAGTATTAAGTTCAGGCTACCAAGAAGTGTTATTTCCCATCCTCATCTATTCTGAAGCACGAACTTGATTCCCTTTTCCTGACTTAGGCTGACAACTCAAATTCATTTCCTGCCAATTAAAGTAGGATGGTGAGACACAAAGACAAAACTAAAACACCTTCCTCCCCTCAACCCCCTTCTTCCCAGGCTCACTTTCACTCCTTCATTCCCAACTTTCTACCTCTTCCCCCCACCCCCAGAGAGGGGGGCAGAATGTGGAATGGGGGGTTGCAGTCAGTTCATAACAGCTCATCTGCCACTCCTTCCTCCTCACACTTTTCCCCTGCTCCAACGTGGGGTCCCTCCCACAGGATAGTTCTTCAAGAACTGCTCCAGCATGGGTCCTCTCCACGGGGTATAGTCCTTCAGGAATGGACTGCTCCAGCGTGGGTCCCCCAGGGGCTGCAGTTCCTGACAGAAAACCTACTCCTGCATGGGCTCCTCTCCAGAGGCTGCAGTTCCTGTCAGGAGCCTGCTCCAGCACACGCTCTCTACAGGCTGCAGCTTCCTTCAGGGCACATCCACCTTGCTCTGGTGTGGGGGCCTCCACAGGCTGCAGGGTGGATATCTGCTCTGGAGTGGTCTTCTCCACAGGCTGTAGGGGAATCTCTGCTCTGGCGCCTGGAGCACCTCCTCCTTCCCTGACCTTGGTGTCTGCAGAGCTGTTTCTCTCACATTTTTCCCCCTTGTTCCTCCCTCTCTCTCTCACACACACTCTGCTGCACAGCATTTTACCTTTTCTTAAATGTTATCACAAAGGTGCCACCAGCTTCACTGATTGGCTCATGTTTGGCCAGTGGCAGGTCCATTTTGGAGCCAGCTGGAACTAGCTTTGTCCAGCACAGGGGCAGCCCCTGGTCTCTTCTGACGGAAGCTACCCCTGCAGTCTCCTCACTACCAAAACCTTGCCATATGAACCCAATACAACTCTCTCTATTCATACACACTTTTTCCTCCCCCCCCCCCCCCCCATTTGTATTACCTACTTCTACCAAAAAGAAACCAATAGATGAGAATACTTCTGTAATTATACTTGGGGAATCTTTGTTTTAACTCCCACTTAGGTTTCTTGAAAGCAGGAACTTAGAACATTGGCTTTTAATTTATCTTTTTAATCTTCTGTGGAAGGTATGAGTTTATACAGCAAATTCAAGCCTGCTGACATGCTGACAAAGAGCTGGCTTTACTTAACTATCTTTTGTGGTCCACAGACTATTAAATCAACAAAGCACATTAAATCCACAGAAATTAGTCTTGTATTAACATCAGCTTTCAAGAACATAAACAATGGTAAGGGACCTTGGTGCAAGAAGCCACTTTCTGCTTACTGGAAAAAGGAAGTACAATGCACCCCAGCCAGCTACTTTCCAGATAAGCTTTACTGAGCACACCCTTTTTTACCTACAGAGAAGTAAGGTCTGCTCAAGTGCTCCATGTCTTGTTCTACAGGAAACATAGGAAGAGCAAAGAGATGGGAAACCAGATTGCTATTCAATTGGCACCAATGTTTCACTTCTGCATTCCCTGTTCTACCTGGAGCTTGTGTTGCAGTTCAACTATAACTGCCCTTCCTTGCTCATTAAGCTTTCTTAATGCTAGCTAACTAATATGTATTTACTCCTATTCAAGTTTGCAACAGAATGCTTTCAAGAACACTACACAAAAATGCTTCTCAAATTTAAGAGTCAGTTTCTCAGAGCACTGCTATAAAGTTTTTGTGCTTATACTTAACTTGCTATCCAGATAATGTTTATATGTGATATTTCACCTAGAACTACTGAAAACATTCCAGAGCAGTGATTTCAAGTAAATAAAAAACTGGAGAATAGACTCCACTGTAATTATTACACAGAAATTCTAACATCAAGCAGCAAGATTAGATTATAGTGTTTATGTCAGTCTACAACCTTCACCATGCTTGGCACTAGCACAGATGATTGCTAACATGGCCAAGGAAGTCCAAACAGTGCAACAACAAGTTATTAAACCATGAAAATACAAGAGATTCACTTCTACTTGTGGCCAAACAGAACTTCAGGCTCAGCACCTGCAGAAATGGAAAGATTTCTGGTCATCTACCAGCCAGATGAAGAGACTCAACAGTGGAAAGGAACACAGGAACATGGCAAATTGGCCATTTCTTTCCCACATGCTTCAGAAATGCTTCTTCACAGCTAGTCACAGGGAATAGAAGACAGCTACAATTCCTTACCACAGTGCTAGCCAGCATATACAATCTAAGGTTTCCAGTTAGCCCCTTTTCCAGCCCTCCTATTGCTGAGAATACTACAGGCTTTCCACAACTTCTACAATTCACGGTAAGAGTTTATTTAAAACAATATAAAGCAGTATCCATGAGTCTGTGTATTTCTGTAAAGCCAGCCCTGATCCACTGCTTCTCTTTACTTTCCAAAGCAGTGATGGTGGCTCCCCTAGATCTAGCTATATTTCATTGTGATCAGGACTGTCACCCCAGAGCAACCACCATGGAAGCTTATACAGACATCAAAGAGGGAAAAACAGCCTTGCTACATTTGTAAAGTGTCATATTTTTAAAGTGACATACTTTTCAAAGATTCATTGTCGTTATTACCAACTGTATCACCAATGCTGCGGCCTAGATTCGTCAGCGTATCTGCCTTCATCTCTCCTTTTCTATCTACTTTTGAAAGTCTAACTTTCTCTGCAGTTTCTTCCCAGCAGCAATTCTCAATTACTTTCTCAACTTGTTTTGCTTCTCTTCCTAGCATTCTGAATGGAACAGGATCACTAAAAGCCTAGTAATGATAATTTGCCATCAATAGCAGCTATTTTGTTACTGATTTTATTTCCATTCTGTAGAATTTATATTTCCAGACCATTTGAAGACTACATGCAGCTTTACTTCCCTGGTTACAGTTAGATATCTGTCTGCAGTCACAGCTAGCTTAAGGAATTTTCCTCCTAGTGAAAATCATTTAGAGTTCTGGAAAACTTGAAGAAGCAGCGGGGGGGAGGGGGGAACAACAACAACAACAACAACACTACATCAACAAACAAACCACAACAACAACAGGGGCAAGTCATACTGAGGTACCCCATAAGCATCAAACACCTTTCACAATAATTATTTTAATAATGAAAATAGGCTGGACAGAAAAAGGGCTCAATTCTTTAATACTGGAAGCCTTCACCCTTCATTTACAAAAACAGAGTTTCCTGATAGCAAATGGCAAGCATGCAAATAGGTTTTCTGAGATCTGTCTGAATTAGGCTACAGGGTTAATGACTGATACAAGCCTAGGGGAAAAAAAAAGTTTAACATTTTAAAACTTTTCTAAAGCTTTAAAATGTGCTCAGCAGCACATTTAAGATGCAGAACAAAGTCTCACTTCACAGGCAACTATCATGTTTTAAGTAAATATCAGGAAGATGCAAATTACTTATAATAAAGTTGTCTGGAAGCTTTTTGTGATATTTAGTTCGTTTAGTCTTATGGGAATTGCTACAGCTTTTGAATAACTTTGCTATACTGGTATTTACAAGTGGTCATAGTTTGATACGCAGTATTACTCCTACACTATCTTTAGCTAGGTGGCTCGTTTCAAGTAGTAAAAAACTTAATAAATACAAAGTCATCAGAGTCATCCCTGATAAGTTAATGTTTATTGGAGGTCTTATTTATAACTCTCTGAAAGTTCAGAAGACTAGCTTTGTTCACACTGTTTTGTTTTGTTCATGTTCCTCTACTCAACTAACAAGACTTGTTTTGGGTTTGGTTGTTTTTTTGGTTTTTTTTTTTTTTTGGTTGGTTGGTTTGGGGTTTTTTTGTTTGTTTGGTGGGGGTTTTTTGTTTTTTAATATAAGTAATCAGGAATATTTTGCTACTTACTAGAAGAAACCCAAAATTTGTTTGCCAACTAGACAACTAGACTAACTGACTTCTGGAAGCAGAAATCTAACAACAACAACAAAAAAAAAAAAAGCTTACAAATTATTCACAAGATTCAAAGTTTAGACTTTCTAGAATATTTCTAGGTATAATATGGAAGTTTGACATAAAAAAAAAAATACACAAAAGTTGTTAAAGTTTCTTTAGTTTTACTGCTCTTAGGTTTCCTAGAGATTTGCACCTAATATCACCTAAACACTTCTCTCTTCCCCTTTCTTCCCACCCCATTATTCACTATGCTACATGCAAGCTTAATGGCCAGCACATGCTGAATGATCAGCTGTCCATTACGTTGTTCTTGGATTTCTTCACTTGGGGCAATAATTTAGATCTATCCCCTCTACCCAACTGGCTGTTTCCATAAAGCCCACAGAACTCAGTTTCCTTTATGACCTCTGACTGATGGAATCAATTAACAGGTTCAACAGGCTGCGATCAGAAAGAGGAGAAGACAGACAGATGGGTAGACTGACAGCATGATCACAACTGCTTCTATTTGTAAGTTTGCCTTGTCTTCTTAAATCTGCAGCATTCATCATATTCCCAGTTTTAGAAATATTAGCTTCCTAGTGCAGTAGATACTTGTTGAACTTAGCAGTGTTCTAGAATAAGAATTTAATTCCACCCCTACAAGTTCACTGTTATCCTCATCTTGCAGCAGGGAAGTTCTAACCAGGCTTTTCCAACCAAGCGAACCCTCTACACATCCTAGAACACCAGCAATCGACATTAGAGGGGTGGATTATTATTGTTTTTAATTAAAAAAACAGCTGGGAAAACTGTACTTTCACTTTAGAAAGCAAACATGAAGTTAACACTTTCCATTATACTGCTTTGACAACTCAACAAAAAAAGGAAGCCTCGCTAGAATTAACAGTCCACTGTTCCAACTTTAGAGATAGCCTAGTTCAGGGTTTATACAGCACATATTATGCATGCATGCATGCATGCATGCATGCCCTGCACTTCATAGACACGAGTTTTACTTTAACATTTCAATCTAATCTGTTTCAGCTTTTGACACTTCAGATAACTTTTGAGGAAAAAGAGTAATGGATGCTGACAGAGCTTAAATAGTATTAAAACTGTATTACGTAAGGTATATACACATGATTGTTACAGTTATTAAGTGAAGCTAACTGATTCTAACAAGCAGATTAAGCACCTGTAAAAAAGCATGGCCAGTCCTCCTAAATAACGGTCTACTTGCTCACCAGGAAGCTTTGACACAAAGTTAAAACGTACACGAGTTCTAATAAACAAAATACAGGAGAATATGTAGCCAAGGACTGAAAGTGCTTACCTTGACTCTCCACTACTGTTTCTTACAATGTCTTCATCACTGTGCCCATTCATTGTAAATATTACAAAGTTTAAAAGATAAATAGAAGCCCACTCAGGTTAGAAGGTGGATGTCAAGAATCTACTTCTTGGTACTCTGTTTTCCAGGTGACTTTACTCAACTGTTCTCTGCAGGTATTGAAGATTTTTCCCAAATTACCTAAAGTAAGAAAGGAAAACGTTGACATAATTTGAAATATTTGATGGTTGCCAACTGAAAGATACTGAAAATAACCTGTCCTGTCACAACAACACTGAAAGGGAGTATCTATCACATTTGATATCTTCTTTTTAACTGAAAAATAGCTTTTGGTATGCCATAGTACTGTCTTAAGAACAACCAGATCTAACTTTTAAAGGAAAACAGCCTCCCCAAACACATAAATATAAGTTATGGATATTAATGCTCTAAGATCTGATTAGCAAAATTATTTCATGAATAAAACAAATACATCAGAAGCATTTCCAGACACAGACATAATGTTTACATCCAGTTGGGGGTAGAGGCAGGAAAATAAAGACTGTCCCATTCAAAAAAATTGGCTCAACTACATCAAGCTAACAAGATCCCACAGATGGAGTGATCGTTATTTCATATACATTAACATCTTCAATCAGATCTCTGCCATATCAGATGATGCACCTAGAAAAAGTTTAGGCTCACTTTAAAAGGAGTGCAAGTATGAACTCACTGATAATCAGCTAAAGAGCAGCGCCTCTCACAGATTTAGTGGTGTGAAAGCGATTAGGGGCTTGCCTGCAGGTTGCCTGCCTCGAGGTGTTCTCCTCTAATACAGTCCGACCTACAGCTCATGATGGAGGCGGGGGCCGCCTCGTTCCGGGATGGAAAAAGCCCTGCGCTCAGGCACCATCTCAGACACCAGGGATACTCCAGCCAGCAAACAAAGGCGATGACGGAAGAAAAAGTGATAGGAAAGAGCCCTGTAACCCCAGAGAAGCCGCGAAGCGAAGCTGGGCCCCCCGCGGCGGCGAGCCAGGCAGCTTAGTGGTTCCTCGCGGATCGGCCGCTGCTGCCCAACGAGGCCAAGCTCCGCGCTGTCTGCCCTCCCGCGCCTAGGGCGCGAACACCCTGCAACCTCCGGGACCGGCACTCCCCGGGCCCCAGGAAACGTCTTTAGTGGCCACGAAACTCGCTCCTTGTCGCCCACTCCCTGCTCCGCGACGATCTTCCCCGACCCACCCACACCGCGCTCTCACGGCCTCCCGTTACCGACTAAGGCGCTCCCGGGGAGAGCCCAGGCTAGGGCCGCCTCCCTACCTCCCGCGAGTTCACCTCCCGCCCCCGGAGACGGCCCTCTGCTGGTGGCGCGACCCGCACAAGCGCCGCTCCTGGCCAAGGCTCCCTGGCAGTATTGCCAAGGCGGCCGCTGTCCTCCGTGCTCGCTTCTCCCAGCGCCCCCCCATGGCCAGAGAAGAGCGAAGGCCGCACTCCTGCCTCCCAGCCGGTTCGTCACAGGCTCCCCCCGCAGGAGCCAGCGAAAGAGGCTCAACCCCGGCTACCCGCCTCAGCTCTCACAGTTCCCTCCCTCCCTCTCTTCCTCTTCGGAAAACAGCGAGCGGGTCCAGGAGCCCAGCCCCGCGCTGGGCATCCAACCCCTTCTTCTCAACGCCAGTCGCCTCCCCATCTATCTTCAAAAGCGACAGCCACCGCACAACTCCGGACCAGGGAAAAGGAAAGGAGCCATGGCGGGCCTCTGCCTACCTGCGTGCGTGCGCCCGGCCCGGCCTCCCTAGGGCTGCCCTGGTCCGAGACGGTGCTACACCCCACGAAGAGGTCTGTGCTGCAACCTAGGGTCGGAGGCTGCTCCTGCGGCCGCCACAGGGCCTGGGCCGCCGGCTCCTTACAGCCCCACGCGGCGGGCTCGCCTGCAGCCCCCACCGGCTTGAACAATAGGGCCCCAAACCAGGCAGAGAGAAGCCTAGGGAGTAGGTACTGTGTTGCTCCGCCGCCGTTTCTTAAGTCCTCCCGACCACCGCCATCACGCTGCCACTCCGCTCAACCTCCTCCTCCTCCCTTAGTCGGATGGAAACCCTGGGCGTGATGTCAGTCCTGCGCCCTGGGACAGAGCGAGGAGGAGGAGCAACAGCCGGGAGGGGACAGCGCCGCCGGGCCATGGCGGCAGGAAGGGCCGCTTGGAGGGGGTGGCAGAGCCAAAGCGGCCTCCTTGCCGCGCCGGATGCGGCCGGGAGCAGCAGGCGCGCGCACTCCCGCCGCAGCAGCGAACGGGCTCTGGGGCCGGTGCCGCTCCTGGTGCCCGCTGCAGCTCTTGTGTGAGGGGGCAGGGCGCGGCCTGGCATGAGGGGCACCCATGACCCGCGCAGCGTGGCAGGGAACCTGGCCTAGGCCACATGTTACTGTTTAGTGTGGTGCGGGGTTTTTTTGTTTCAGGTTTTTCCTGTCTAAAATCAGAGCCCCCTAACAAACGCATGCATTTCTTAGTCTTCCTATGCGGTTACAAGTGGCATTAGGGCATATTTAGGAAGGCTTGGCATGCAGCTGAACAGAGGACACTTGCGTCCATGAGGAAGGCATCCCCCAGCTGGAGGCAGAGCACTCCTTTCTTCCTCTTGATATCTAACTCGAGTTGTTTCAAAGTGATTAATGTTTGTTTAAGGTGGCTCGTGTTTAGAAAAAAAAAATCATGGAAATTGTGCTACTGCTGGAGTCTACATGTTCCCAGAGTGGCAAAAGAAAGTAGTGGCTGCTGAGTGAAAGACTGTGCACCAAGCAACACAATTACACAGCCAGATGTGTTGGAAGCAGGAAGTGATTTACCTGCTTTCTCCTCTTTGGATTCCCGCATATGCAATTACACTCCATCGTACTAGGGAGGATTGTGGGGTCATTACTGACCAGGATGTGGTACCAGACTTGGAATTTTCTTCAGCACCTTGCAAGAGTAAAAGAGGTTGAGATTAACATGAACACACAGTTTGCTCATGAAGGAAGGAAAGGCTTGAAAGAAGATAGTCATTGCATGGGTATACCAGAGCAAGGTGGCTACAGTAGCTGTCAAATCAGTTCATGCTTGAAGAGTTGTGTTGGCCAGGAGCCAGCATCTGAGTCACAGTCAGTCAGCTAGAGATGTTGGCCTAGGGTTTATCTCATGGCTGCCCCCCCCCCCAGGGTGAGCAAAGCTGGGTAGCCAAGGCACCTGTCACCCTCTCAGCAGGGCTTTCCTGCGGCTGCTCCTTCAGCCCACCAAGTGTTGGGATCAGCTGTTACACACAGCAACTCTATCTCCATTTTGGAACCAGGCTGAAGCAGCAGAGGCTAGGTGAGGCACTTCCACTAGTCCATCTCTCAAGCACCATAGGAAAATACCTCAAAATCTCAGGAATTAAAGACAGAGAAAATAAATGGGTTTTTCCCCCTTAGAGTTAAAAAAAAAATGCATGAGAAGGTGTTCAGACAAGAAGACAGCTTCAAAGCCTACAAAAAAATCTGTATTAGACTATGCTCCTTCCTGAAGCACTTACTTAAGTTTGCCTAAGTTAGCTTAAAGGAGAATACTTCATTGTGATAGAAAAGACGCCACAAGATCAATAGACTTTAAACTCAAGAATGTCAGAATGAAATAACTGCTTTAAATTAAATTAAAATTGAAAATGGTAATTTAAATTAAGGTAATTAACACTGAAACACTTTACCAAGGTGTACTGGGTGTGGCTGGGCTGGAGTTAATTTTCTTTGTAGCAGCCCACATGGCACTGTGTTTTGGATTTGTGGCTAAAACAGTGTTGATAACACACCAGTATTTTGGGTATTGCTGAACAATGTTTGCACAGCATCAAGGCTTTCTCTTTTTCCCACTCTGCCCCTGCAGCAAGTAGGCTGGGGGTGGGCATGAAGGCTGGGAGGGGACACAACCCAGACAGCTGACCTGAATTGGCCAAAGGAATATTCCATGCCATACGATGTCATGCTCATCAATAAAAACTGAGGGGAGGGGGTTTTGTAGGAGGTAGTTATTGCTCAGAGACTGGCTGGGCATCAATCTGTTTGTAGGAGGTGGTAAGTGATTGTCTTTGCATCACTTGTTTTCTGGTTTTGTTTTCTTTCATTTTCTTCTTTCCTTTACTTATTAAGCTATCTTTATCTTGATCCAGAGTTTTCTTGCTTTTGCTCTTCCTATTTTCTTACCTGTTCTGCTTGGGTGGGTTGAGTGAGTGGCTGCGTGGTGCTTAGCTGTTGGATAAGGCCCCAAATCTGCAAACATTTTGAATATTTCAGAGTTTCCTGTCATTCCTCTGGTGAGTATTTAGGGCAATTGCTTCATTAATAAGGATATATTCTGCAAGATTGTCTATAGAGTAAGAAGGTGTGACTATACATAAATTAAGTATATTTGTAATAGCTTATTTTAGCTATCAAAAGTAACAATAGTTGTGAAAATATGACAGCATTAGCATAAATTAATAATTAGAGCATGTGCTAAGGAAACTTACCAGCAGTACTATCAAGATTATAACATCACCTGTTGTGGCATATGCTTCATCTTGCAGATGCACAGTACCTCTACAGTTACATCTAACCCAGCATATCGGATGTCTATGGAGAACTGCTTTATGGTTTCTAGAAGGCTCTGGAATGCGTGATGCTACTTTAGATTAATTAAGTAATAATGCATGTACTTGCACCCACTACAAACACCCCTTTGCCAGGAAGGCATTACATGTCATCTTCACTATAATCTGTTACTACTGTGTAGTTTGCTAAAAATCCCCCGCCCCCCCCCCCCGGCTTCAACACCAGTAGTTTTCACATCCAAATTAATATGGTTAAACCTACCTCTTTTCCAATAAGGATTAATCCTTAGCTTGTTTGTGGAGTTTCATGGTTTACCTAAAGCTGTGAGGTGTGTCTGTTTTCTGTCTGTAGCAGAGATGCTAGCCTGTGTCCACTAAAAAGAAATTGTTTCCTGAACACAGCACTTAAAAATACTAGCCACCCTTTGTAACCCAGGAGATACTCTCCAGTCCCTAAGACTTCTAAACATGTCTCAAAGCATAGTTCCCCAGGAAGTACGTGCAAGTGCCCTTTTGTTTGTGTTCAAAGAAAGGAAGGTGCTTTATTTATATTTGCCAGCCTTACTTGCAATCACTGTCAATACTAGACAAGCTTAAGATTCAAGCAGAATAAAGTTCTGTTTCAGCAGGACATGAAGTTAAACTCCTAATTACAAAATTTAGGAGAAATTTACATTTTTATGTTATATTCTACTTAATCTTAGCTTCTTCAGTTTCCCTCACCTGAGCCACTTCAGTTCTGGTAGCCTGGTCTACCTGCTTGTTGTTTCAGTGTTCTTCAGTGGCATGGCTTTTGGGCATGTGAGTATCTATATGATGGACCTTTAAAGCAATGTTTTCTATCTGGGCAATGATATCTTGCCCAGATGGGTTTACCTCTGTGCTGCCAGTTGGTCCATTTCCATTGCTGTAGCCGCCCCCACAGGGCATTTGCTGCCATCCATGAGTCAGTATAGAGATAGAGCACTAGCAATCTCTAGGGCCAACTAGATGGCTTCTGCAAACCGACTCAATTCACGTTTCCAGTGTAGTGGTTATGGCTGGGACAGAGTTAAATTTCTTCATGGTAGCTTGTATGGGGCTCTGGTTTGGATTTGTGATCAAAATAGTGTTGATAACACACACATGTTTCTGTTATTGCTGAGCAGTGCTTACACAGCATTAAGGCCTTTTCTGCTTCCCACACTGCTCCCACAGCAAGTAAGCAGGGGGTGCCCAAAAAGTTGGGAGGGGACACGTCTGGGACAGCTGCCCCCAACTGACTAAAGGGATATTCCATACCATATGACATCATGTTCAGCAATAAAAAGCTGGGAGAAGAAGTGTGTGTGGGGGAATGTTCAGAGTGATGGCATTTGTCTTCCTAAGTAACTGTTACACATGATGGAGCCCTGCTTTCCTGGAAACAGCTGAACACCTGCCTGCCAATGGGGTGTAGTGAATGAATTCCTTATTTTGCTTTTCTTGCACATGCAGCTTTTGCTTTACCTATTAAACTGCCTTTATCTTAACCCACAAGTTTTTCTTACTTTTACCCTTCCAATTCTCTCTACCATCCCACTACGGGTGGGGTGGGGTTGAGCAAGCAGTTGTGTGGTGCTTAGTTGCCTACTGGGATTAACCCACACCACCCTTACATTAAACTGAGATATATACATATTTTGTAAGTGATTATTTACAAGTTAAAATGAAGTAGAACAACTTCAACTGGTGCAAGTGTGTGCATACATTTACTTTAATTAATTACATTGGTTTAATTGAATGATAAACTGATAATTGGGCAATTATGACTCAAGGCTGTCCTTAAACCTGATATGTAATACAATAAACTAAATCCTTTTTACAAATTATTGCCTTGTCTGGACAGAGTATCTGTACATGATTGGAACACCTGAACAGTGACACTGAATTAGTGCAGTGGCTGAAGGTTTTGCTGAACAGTTTCAAGAAATAATTAAAACATTGGCATTTAAATGATTATAATGAGGCTTCAAAGTTAAAATCTGTCAAGACAGCTGAGAAAAGTTCACACTTTTGTTTCTACTGCTGTTTCGTTTGGTCTGCCTTTAAATTGCTCTTGGCTTGCTGGAAGCATTAATTCTTTTGAAAAGTCTCTTGCCTGCTTTATAAATATGGTGTTCCTGTTAGTATAACCTTCTCAATGTTTAGCTAGGGAAAGTGTAAAGTGAGAGTGGAGTTGTTTGTTTGGTGGTGGTGTTTTTTCCTAGGCAGTAATGCTTGATATTTTTAAGATAAAGGCAGACCTATAACTACAGTAGACTGCTTCAGACTATATTCTGGAGTAGGGGAAAAACTAATTCCTGAAGGCTTACTCAATCACAATAAGCACTTACATGGCTGAAGGTAAAAGCAATAAATTTAGCATCCAGGGTTAAAAAAAGAAATTTATAGCCATGATCCTACAAGTAGTAAAAGAAGTGTCAGATGATAGTTATAAATGTTACTTTTTTTCCTCCTTAAGTATACTTCTTGATTTAATTAAATCTTACTATTTTTATTGTGGTTTTTTTTTTTTTAAAATCACACTAATCCTATACATAGCTATTTTAAATAGCCTATGAAAGAATTATTCAAGAACTTTATTAAGGGGAAGATGAGTTTGTCATGCAGTCAGTTTTAGAATTCTTGTTGTTTAGTTCTGTTTTGGAATTGGATAATGAGAGAAATAGACTGTTTTCCCTTAATTGCTTGTGATGTCCTCATTCTGTGATGATATTGCCAATCTTTAGTTTCCATTTAGTTTTGATGTGTCTGGAAAAGGAAAGATGTTTTCTGATAGGAATAGAATGTATATGGTTTCTGGTTTATGTTGAATTTATTTATTTTTGGCCTATGGTTTCAACTCTTCCCACCCTTTTCTAGGATCATGGATAACTGTGCTCATAAAGGAGCAATTACAGCTGTTACTGTAATTAGTAAAAATTGTATTCTTAGTCCATGTCTGTATTAGGAACCTGATAATTTAAGGTCTATGACTTTTATATCTAAAAAAGCCAAGAGGCTAGACATAACAGCAGAGAGAGTTCTTGCTGTTTTAATTGGGAAATTGAGTAAAACCTTTTCTCCTTCAGGACAGGTTATGCTTTCTTGTGATGTTTGAGTGCTTAAGTTATCCAGAAAAAAGTATATGGGTTCAGTAACAGCATCCAAGACAAGATACAGCTTATTTTGTTTCTTACCTACACATTTGCAAATCAGTATCTTATTTCAAAACGGCGCTTTGGTTTTAAAATCAATCAGGCTGAGTTGAATTGCCTGAGTTGGTGGGCCCTTTAGAAGGGTGGACTTAGGATTGTTTAGGAGTCTGGTTAACAGAGTCCCTTGGGAGGCAGTCCTGAAGGGCAAAGGAGTCCAGGAAGTTATTCAAGGAGGAAGTCTCAAAGGCGCAGGAGCAGGCCATCCCCATGTGCCGCAAGTCGAGCAGGCGGGGGAGAAGTCCGGCCTGGCTGAACAGAGAGCTTTGGCTAGAACTCAAGAAAAAAAGGAGAGCTTACCGCCTTTGGAAGAAGGGGCAGGTAACTCAGGAGGACTACAAGGATGTTGTGAGGTTATGCAGGGAGAAGATTAGAAAGGCGAAGGCGCAGCTGGAACTTAAACTGGCCACCGCTGTTAAAGATAACAAAAAAACTTTTTATAAATATGTCAGTGACAAAAGGAGGGCCAGGGAGAATCTCCCTCCTTTGTTGGATACAGAAGGTAACATTGCCATGAAGGATGAGGAGAAAGCAGAGGTACTTAATGCCTTCTTTGCCTCAGTCTTTAATAGTCAAGCTAGTCATCCTCGGGTTTTTCGGGCCCCTGAGCTGGGAGATGGAGACAGGATGCAGAATGAAGCCCCATTTGTTGGAGAGGTGGCAGTCACTGACCTGCTCCTCCACCTGGATGCTCACAAGTCCATGGGGCCAGATGGGATCCACCCGAGGATACTGAGGGAGCTGGCACAGGAGCTTGCCAAGCCATTCTCCATCATTCATCAGCAGTCCTGGTCAACTGGGGAGGTCCCGGATGACTGGAAGCTAGCAAATGTGACGCCCCCCTACAAGAAGGGTCGGAAGGAGGATCCGGGGAACTACAGGCCTGTCAGCCTGACCTCAGTGCCGGGGAAGGTCATGGAACAAATCATCTTGAGTGCCATTATGCGGCACGTGTGGGACAACCGAGGGATCAGGCTCAGCCAGCATGGGTTTATGAAAGGGAGATCCTGTAGCACTAACCTGGTCTCCTTCTATGACAAGGTGACCTGCTTGGTAGATGAAGGGAAGGCTGTGGATGTTGTCTACTTGGACTTTAGTAAGGCCTTTGACACAGTCTCCCACAGCATTCTCCTGGAGAAGCTGGCTGCACACAGCTTGGATGGGTGCACTCTCTGTTGGGTTAAAAACTGGCTGGACGGACGAGCCCAGAGAGTGGTGGTGAATGGAGTCAAATCCAGTTGGTGCCCATCATGAGTGGTGTTCCCCAGGGCTCAGTGTTGGGGCCGGTCCTGTTCAATATCTTCATTGATGATCTGGATGAGGGGATTGAGTGCACCCTCAGTAAGTTTGCAGATGACACCAAGTTGGGTGGAAGTGTCGATCTGCTGGAGGGTAGGAAAGCCCTGCAGAGGGACCTGGACAGGTTGGATCGTTGGGCTGGGGTCAATTGCATGAGATTCAACAAGGCTAAGTGCCAGGTCCTGCACTTGGGTCACAACAACCCCATGCAACGCTACAGGCTGGGGGAGGAGTGGCTGGAGAGCTGTCTGGTGGAAAAGGACCTGGGGGTGTTGGTTGACAGCTGCCTGAACATGAGCCAGCAGTGTGCTCAGGTGGCCAGGAAGGCCAATGGCATCCTGGCCTGTATCAGGAATAGTGTGGCCAGCAGGACCAGGGAGGTGACAGTGCCTCTGTACTCAGCACTGGTGAGGCCGCACCTCGAGTACTGTGTTCATTTTTGGGCCCCTCGCTACAAGAAGGACATCGAGGTGCTAGAGCATGTCCAGAGAAGGGCGACGAAGCTGGTGAAGGGTCTAGAGCACAAGTCTTATGAGGAGCATCTGAGGGAACTGGGGTTGTTTAGTCTGGAGAAGAGGAGGCTGAGGGGAGACCTTATGGCTCTCTACAACTACCTGAAAGGAGGTTGTAGCGAGGTGGGGGTCGGTCTCTTCTCCCTAGTAACAAGTGATAGGACAAGAGGAAACGGCCTCAAGTTGCGCCAGGGGAGGTTTAGATTGGGCATTAGGAAAAATTTCTTCACCGAAAGGGTTGTCGAGCATTGGGACAGGCCGCAGAGGGAAGTGGTTGAGTCCCCATCCCTGGAGGTATTTAAAAGACGTGTAGACGTGGTGCTCTGGGACGTGGTTGAGTGGCGGACTTGGCAGTGTTAGGTTAATGGTTGGACTTGATGATCTTATGGGTCTTTTCCAACCTTAATGATTCTATGATTCTATGACAGTTTCTCCACAGCTGATGCCTCAATGTCTGGCCAGTCCATCATTGCTAGGGTGTTGACGTATGATGTGCGTGCATTCTGTGCAAACTTCTGTTACATGGACCATGTGTGCTAGATGTCACCTGGATCTTTGGACACCTGTTTTTTGTCCAGGTCACTGTAGATCACCTCCACCACCACTAATTCCCTCGCATACTAGATACCTTCCTCAATGGTGGTCCACTTGCCTTGGTAGTTTTTAAGATCTTTCTTGAGGGGATACCTTGCCTTCATGCTTGATAGGAGCTGCCTCCAGAGGCTTTGAATTGTTGCTCCTCTTCCAATCCCTTTATTGATTCCTTGGTCCCTAGTGAGGGATCCCAGCTGCCAGGCTTCCTTGCCCTCTAATTCCTGACTGTGGGCCCCAGCATCTCAGCATTGGAGCAACCAGACAGCAATCCAGTCTCCTGCCTGGTGGCTGTAATCTTTCCACATAGCTCACGGCTCACTTGGGTATAGGGACCTGGTGGTTTTCGACTTGTTTGATTTCTGTCTCTTCCTTCTCCTGTTCTGGCAGCTGATCTGCTGCAGAACAGGCTGCTGCTTTTGATTATTTCTTCTGTTCCCTCTCAGGGAGAGCTGCTGCTTCTTTTATTAACCAGGTTGACCTCTGCTTCCATTGTTTCTTCTTGACTACAGAAGTGACTGTTACAGTCAAGGGTTGGGTCTCAGGTTTAGCCACAATGTCATTTATACATCCTTAGATCCAGGGACCCTCTTGCTTCTTTGAAGGTGCTTGACACAGGCCCAGTAGACATAGAGCAGGCCCCACCACAACTCTAGAAGTCTCTGTCTCTTTTTGGTATAGTCACTTACTTCAAGTGGTCTGCCATTTCAACAGGATTCCATGTCTGTTCAAGCATAAACTCCCAGAGGGCTATCAGAGGTGAAAACCACTCTAGGCACCTGCCCAAGTTCTTTCCCACACCTTGCTACCCAGGAATCGGCTGCCTTGGCACATTTCTGTGTATCATCCCCAACCAGTTGATTACTGGAGGTTCTGCTGTGTTCTGAACTTGGATTGCTGGATTCAGAGTCTGATGTGGTGGCAGGGGCCATGTAGGCACTATTGTAACCCTTATGAACAATAGTCAAAATTAAAATCAGGCTCATGAAGGAAAAATGGAAAGGACCCTACACCATTTTACTGACCAGCTTTACAGCAGTAAAGGTAGAAGGAATTGACTCCTGGGTACATTACACCCGAGTGAAGAAAGCACCCTCAACGAAGCAGTGGACCACTGAACAGACTGGAGACTGTAAACTGAAATTCCTCTGATCAACAGACCCACAACATTCCACTCATTTGCCAGATGGTTTCTACCCTGGTTGGGGGTTAGTGAACTTGAGAAAGCTATAATAAATATATCGGACGTAATAGATAAGATCGGCAATGAAACCATGGATGCAATATCAGCCTTACAGGAAGAAGTGACACAGTTGGCTGAATTTACTATTCAGGATACAATGGCCCTGGATATGCTCTTAGCATCTAAGGGAGGAGTGTGTACTGTCCTAAATACCAGCTGTTGTGTCTATGTGGACCAAAGTGTCAGAATATCTCCTGAAATTTTTACATGAAACTCAAAAGGATGATACTTCCCTTGGCTTTGCCGAAACTTGGAAATGGCTGACCTCTTGGATACCAGATTTAAGCTTGTGGCTAAAGAAGCTAATATGTATATTGATTATAGGATTATTAATATTTGTATGTGTATATGTGTTAATCCAATGTGCATGGAAATGTTGCTCCACACTGGGGGGGACAGATCTATGAAAAGATGAGACTTGTATAAGGAAAATATGAATCTTTCCTTACACAGTCTCAAAGGGGGGAACTGGTGACTAATTGTTTGAATTTATGATGATATTGTCTACCTTGAGAAGGTATGTGCTAAAGATAATGAGTACGAGAATATCTATAATGAGGAACAGAAGGTCAAGAAATCTCTAAAACAGCAAATGTATATCTTTGAGTGTCAAAACTCCTCCTTAAACCCATTTTGCTAGTCAGCAAGATCCACTAATTGGTGTCCCCTAGGTGAACCAGCTAATTATAATATGAAAACTACACCTCTGTTGGAGGAGCTATCTGCCTCCAGAGGAAGACCCCTACCGGCTGAACATGCGTAGTGATTTTAAAGGGAGCTATATCTTTAAATCGAAGTGAGAATAGAAATAACCAATGACTAACAAGTAGGTGTTAACAGTAGGCATAGTTACTTTAATTGTATAAATATGTGATGCAAGGATAATGGGGTTTGCTAGCTTCGTGGAATTACCACCTAGCACCCATCTCTCCGCAGAAATGAAATAAAGCAAATATCTTGACTCAGTGTGTGGATTGGTTCTTGCACACTGGGTAAAGAACCCATCTTTGGGACAACATTTTGGCGACTCTGGTGGGACTGCCATAAGGCTTTGCCCGGATCATCTTGCCATCCCAGACAGTGAACTGGACCGGATAGAGCTCCAGCGCGTACCAACCTATTGATCGGTGACTCCTCCAGATTCTCTCCGAAGTCAGGGCAACAAGCAACTCAAAGGTGCAATGCTGAACAGAGATATTTGCGACAGGGCAAAAGGGGGGCGAATTCTTGGATTGGTAAGTGTAAAATTTTATTATAAGGTTAAAATTTTAATGTATTATCGACCAGTGGGGTCAACAGAATTGATCTCCATTGTAAGTCACGATAATGCTCAGCAGGGGGCCTTAATTGATCAGTAGGGTTGGAGTGGTGTGCATTGGTGATTATTAAAAGGTCTGGACTGATATGGTATGGTTAAAGTCGCATGTAGATGCTCAGCAAAGGTTGCCTTAATTGACCAGTGGGGTCGGAGACAAGTGCACATAAGGCAAATACTGACCAGGGGGTCAGAGCTGGCAAATAGGTAATAGGTAATTATTTAAGAATTTGGTTAAAATGTGATCAGACCAATCCACAATTCCTTCCTGTAGCCCTTTGGGCTGTATTTTGAAAAACTGGAACAAATTTGGAGGGGACCCTATGACAAAAGTCAAAATAAAATGATATTGTAATCAATGGTGGCTGAATTATAAATTGGATGATGATGAGACCTGGCCAGAAAATGGATCAGTAAACTATAATACTATATTGCAATTGATGTTGTTTTGCCATTGGATGGGAAAATGGGATGAAGTACCTTATGTTGATGCCTTTATGACTTCGTATAGAAAGCTTACATCTTTTCCGAATATCAGGCTGACAACTGACCCGGTAATGTATACAGCTTCTGAGAGAAAGGAGATCAGTTGTTGCATGGGCTGTCACGATAGAAAGGTTATGTGAAGTAGCTAGAAAATGGACAGATTTGAATCTTGACAATGAAGCAAATCAGAGGATTATATGTTGTTTATTGGGTAGTCGGCGCAGGATATAAGGAGAAAGATGCGGAAAGTTGATGGGGCAGGGGGTATGTCGATAATTGGGATGAGAGAGAAAGAAAAGAGAAACAGAATAGAATGAAGTTGCAAGCATCTTTGCTGGCAGCAGCAATAAATGGGAATAATATTAGAGGGAAAGGTAGGGGTGGAAGTAGAGTAAGAGGGGGATGAGGTGGAATGATGCATGGAAGAGGTTCACAAAACCAAACCCTGTTGGGGCCAAACCAATGTGCGGCCTGTAAAAAGGTGGGACTTATATCCCAGCTAAGACCAGCCTGTTGGATGGAGATGAACGATTGACCCAGTATGTTATAAGTATGCAGAAACAGTTTGCAGACAAAATAAAAATTATGCTCAAATGGTACCAGTCATCACCACCTAAAGTACAGGTACATGATATACAGCCGGGGGATAAAGTTCTAATAAAGATATTTTCTAGAAAGTCTAAGCTAGAACCGAAATGGGAAGGGACATATACTGTTTTACTATGCTCTTACTTTGCTGTTAAAGTTTAAGGAAAAGAAAATTGGACACACCACTCGCACATTGAACGAGTGAGGGATAGCCAACCAGCTGACAAAATGGAACACCCCTTAGGATCCTCTCTATTAGCATTAGGGACTAATCGATGACCTTTGTCTGACATATTAAGCAGGAATGCTTAATAAAAAAAACCAAAGGGAGTACTGTTGTAGAAATCACTTTCTAGCTCAAATAGAATCCAATACATAGTGTTAGGAGCAAGACCTGTTGAAGCCTTAGACTGCAAGCTGTGAACGTTCACCTAGATGATACACTGACTGTATGCTGAACTCCTACCTAGCTACATGAAGGAAGGCCCTGAAAGTGGTGCAAACCAGAAAGATAAGGTAGCCGAAACCATCGGCAGAAGCTGCAACTATTTAAGATAAGAAAAGGAATGTCCTGCCTGGAGACAGGGAAAGGATCCAATAAGGAACAAGAAGACCCCAGACCCAGATATTACTATTGGACCGAACCGTCGCATGAGGGGAACTTAAACTGTAAGGGTATAATTGCCCAGGGATCTCTTGGTTTGGGGTCCCTCCCCAGAGGCATCCAGCTCAAGCTGCTCTTCACTGCTGTACCACTCAATAAATTCACCTGTCGTACGTCATGTCGGAGACTCTGCTTTGGGGAAACCTAGGGTTGAGCCTGAAGGGAGAGGAAGTGCCCGAGGGTGAGGGTGTGTGTGAGCAAGGAGTGGAAAAGGGGTGCCCGTCAGCTCGATGGAGGGACTCCGGTCCTAACACTTAAAAAGTCTCAGGTGGTGTGTGTGTGTGCGACTCCCTGAATGGTGTGTGAATGCTCGGGCAGCTGCTGCTCCTTTAACAATGGCACACACCAGTATGAATGTTCCAATTGTGTAGAGATAGTCAAGAAACCGTTTTATCCACAAATCCAAAACACAGCACCATATGGGCTGCTCTGAAGAAAGTTAACTCCATCCTAGCCTGATCCGGTATGCCTGGTTATTAATATATCTTCTTATTTGTGGGTCTTCACAAACCATCTCTTGTTCACTCTTATTCAGAGCAGTCATAGTCTTTTTATCTGAAATGAACACCATCAGCAAGTCAAGTCTGAAAGGATCCCGGAATACCAATATAGGCTTCTTCAAGCTTGTTTCTAACTCTTCAGAGACTGGGTTGCATTCTTCTCTTCAAGTCTTGGACAGAAAACAATAACATCATGGACTTCTTCAGTTATTAAAGTTTCTTTTTCCTTGGTTGCAAGAGTAAAATGTGTTCATTAAATAAATTTTATGTAGCTTAAATTTCTCAAGTAACAGAAAGAGTAAGGATTTGTCTTCATGTACAGTTAGTGAAAGTTATTTCCCTTCCCTCACAAATAAATTTGATTCCTTCACCTTAATCTAGACTGTGTGATAATTTGCCTTTAATGTGTGTGTTTTCTTTTTCCAGGAGACTAAAATAGGTTAAGGCTGAGAATTTAAAGGGAGCTAGATGGCAACGCATGTTAAAATTCAGTGGGAAATGTTCATTTAACTCTTTGTGGTCCTTTACAATTCTGAATGCAACATGGCATGAACACAATTATTTCCATAAAAATGACACCTGACTTCAGTGGGCTGAGCTTCAGGACTATATAGCTAACGTTCCCCAATGTGTGTCAGCATACATTCATTTGAGGACAGCATTGACATGTTTTAGTGAAATTCCTGAACTGTGAATTAGGATGGTTGAGGTGCAGGCAGACATTTGTATCTTTTCTATTACAAAAGTGTAAGGCCTGGCAGAAAGGTAGTTTAAATATCTCAGGATTTAATAGCTCATGTTTTAAATCACTGCAGCAAGATTCACAAGAGCTTGCTATTAGCATCTTAAGAGCCTGTAAAAAGACAGAAACCCTTCAGATTAGTAGGAATTACCTAAAATGGATATGTAATTTGAGTGGATATGCCTGTGAGCCCATTTCCTCAGTGCTTTCATTTAGACACCTTCCATGGCTGTTTAATTTCATGGTACTTAAACATTAGAGTTCAGTATGATTAGTTTATTATATCTTCAAAACTGGTATTAAGACTGTGAAATAGGTTTGTTTCCTGTTCTCCTTCGCGCACCCCTCCCCCAACTTTGGAGTTTGGATAATGGTGAAATGACTGAAAGTGAAATCTAGTACTTTTCACCTTGGGGAATACTGCCTGAAGAATTTGTGAAGTTTTTCTGAGTTACATTTAAAAAATTAAAAATAACTCCTTGTCAGTTTGGTCAGTAGGTGGCATTTGGGTTCACATATAGAGCTCATAAAGCTTTGGGAAACTACTTTTAAATATATTTCCATTGCACTCTGTGAGCCTGTTAGCACAGTTATAAAAACTGTATTAATGTCGCATATGAATTTATTAAGTAAATCTAATAGGCTCACAGGGCATACCAACTTACACTTTTCAGGTGTAGCTCATATTTCTGAAGAACACTAATAATCTTTTTGGAGGCAGGTATTATAACTTACACACATCAGTTTTATAACTCTAGGTTTAACTTCCTTAGGACTATAAAATGCATGAAACAAAAGTATAAACTATAACTTTTAATATACATTTGATTAATAACCACTTTACACAGCTGGGTAAAACTGGTATTTAAAATTAAATTGTGTACTCACTCTAATAGCCTGTTGTGGTATGCTGAAATACATATATTTTTAAAACTTTAGTCTAACATTTGCTCCTAAGCTTTTAAACATTAATAAATATATGAATAAGATGTTGCAAGGTCCTTCCAGGTGGTTCAGTTTGGAAATTACATTCTAAAACATTAAAATGATAATTCAAAATTATTTCTAAACTGTACCTGGAAGAAATACATTAACTCAGGTGCATGGTCCCCATTGGATTATTCACTGAGTATCCAGATGCTTTCTAAAGGTTGGGCTGATATGCTAGATACTATTTTAATTTAAAAGAAAAGAAAAAACAGCCCCTCAAACCCCTCTACAGTCTTGTGCAGCCTTTCACTTGATTTATGTCAACCTCCCTATATATCTACTTATTTTGAAATTGAAATGACAGGTGAATACACCTGCGGTGATGAACAAACTAGGTGGTACACTTGCTAAATAGCTGGAATGAAACATAGGTTTGCCCCTTTCTGTACCCTCCCCTTTCTTTTTTGTCAGAAAGATCTTGAAGTGTTTTAATAACATTGTTTAGCCTTTCATCCTGCTTGTCAGGATCTATAGCTAAATATTACTGTCTGACTATCAAAGGGAAAACTGACAGATTGAAACATATAGATAAAATGATTCTAAAAAGTAATGGAGTCCACGGTGGAAACAAGTTTAGAACCCTGATCTTTCAAATATCACTCGTTTTTTGTGTTTTTAATAATAAGGGTATCTTTCCTTAAACATGATCTAAAGTTGGGGTTAACCACATCTTCTCAGTTACAACACCTCTCTTTCCCTCTACTTCTAGTTGTATTTCTATTTGTGGAGCTTTCTAAGTGCAAGGATGATTCCCTGGTGATGATGCTAGTATATTTAGCTATTAGGCTCCCTTATGGCATATCCAAATTCAAACACATTTGTTTTTATAACCTATATCCTGTCTGTATTGCTGAGATTTGTTTCCCATTTGACTGCCCTGGCTGTGCTCAAACTCACGTGCAGATATTCTCTGGTCAGCCTGGAGGTTTGTTTCATTGAATTTTGGGTTGCTGATTTACTTTGATCTTAATTGCATGTTGCTGGTGTACCAGTTTAGTTTGGGGCATCCCTGATTTTTGACAATAGGTACTGTTCTGGGCCATAGGTGGAGATTTATTTTGTCTCAAAGTGAAATAAATATGACAAAAATTATTGTTTTACCTGTCATGCTTTTAAAAAGTTGTGCTGCCCCACTGATAGCAGGAGGATGTTGCATCTGCTTCTACAGCTGTGCTACAGCTTGACAGATTCTGTCAGCTGCCTTCTCTGCTGATGATGGTTGAGACACTCCTGCTGGCAGCTGCGCCCCTACTCACTCAGGACCCTGTAAATCCTTAACTGTCATGAGCTTTATTATAAATGCTTTGGTTCTATTATCTACTCAAAATTGTCATCTTTGTCAATACTGCCATCTCAGATGAAGTATAGACAGCCATAATTAGATTTTCTTCTCTATCCATCATAGCATGCATTTTGTCCCTAGTTTTTCTTGGCATTTTGTAATGGGTGTATATGGCAAGGCTTTGGTGGTGGGGGGTTGCAGGGGTGGCCTCTGTGAGAAGAGGTCAGGGCTGCCCTGTGTCAGACAGAAACGGATGCACCTCAGGCCAAAGCTGAGCCAATCAGTGAAGCTGGTGGTACCTCTGTAAAGACATTTAAGAAAGGGCACAAATGCTGGACAGGAAACGAGGGAGGGGAAAAAGTGTGAGAAACAGCAGTGTAAACACCAAGGACAGAGAAGGAGGGGGAGGAGGTGCTCCAGGTGCCAGAGCAGCGATTCCCCTGCAGCCCTTGGAAGATGTAACGGTATGTGGAAAGAGAGTGTCTGCTCCTTTAAGGGTATCTTGTAAAGAATCACAGAATCATTTAGGTTGGAAAAGACCCTTAAGATCATCGAGTCCAACCATTAACCTAACACTGCCAAGTCCACCACTAAACCATGTCCCTAAGCACCACATCTACACGTCTTTTAAATACCTCCAGGGATGGAGACTCAACCACTTCCCTGGGCAGCCTGTTCCAATGCTTGACAACCCTTTCGGTGAAGAAATTTTTCCTAATATCTAACCTAAACCTCCCCTGGCGCAGCTTGAGGCCGTTTCCTCTTGTCCTATCGCTTGTTACTAGGGAGAAGAGACTGACCCCCACCTCACTACAGCCTCCTTTCAGGTAATTGTAGAGAGCAATAAGGTCTCCCCTCAGCCTCCTCTTCTCCAGGCTAAACAACCCCAGTTCCCTCAGCTGCCCCTCATAGGACTTGTGCTCTAGACCCTTCACCAGCTTCGTTGCCCTTCTTTGGACACACTTCAGCACCTCGATGTCCTTCTTGTAGTGAAGGGCCCAAAAATGAACACAGTATTCAAGGCGTGGCCTCACCAGTGCCAAGTACAGGGGGACGATCACTTCCCTAGTCCTGCAGGCCACACTTTTCCTGATACAAGCCAGGATGCCCTTGGCCTTCTTGGCCACCTGAGCACACTGCCAGCTCATATTCAGCTGGCTGTCAACCAACACCCCCAGGTCCTTTTCTGCCAGACAGCTCTCCAGCCACTCCTCCCCCAGCCTGTAGCGTTGCATGGGGTTGTTGTGACCCAAGTGCAGGACCTGGCACTTAGCCTTGTTGAACCTCATACAATTGGCCTCAGCCCATCGATCCAGCCTGTCCAGATCCCTCTGTAGAACCTTCCTACCCTCCAGCAGCTCAACACTCCCACCCAACTTGGTGTCATCTGCAAACTTCCGGAGGGTGCACTCGATCCCCTCGTCCAGATCATCAATAAAGATATTAAACAGGACTGGCCCCACTACTGAGCCCTGGGGAACACCACTTGTGACCGGCCGCCAACTGGATTTAACTCCATTCACCACCACTCTCTGGGCCCGGCCATCCAGCCAGTTTTTTACCCAGCAAACAGTACGAACATCCAAGCCATGAGCAGCTAATTGTGGGAATAAATGAGATAGTGTTTTACTTTGATGAGATGCAGCTGTGCCCTTGAGGCTTGTTACAAACAGGTTCGCAGGAATGCAGCTGTGGCCTTGAGGCTTGTTACAAACAAGTTTGTGAAACTTAGAGGCAGAAAAATAAGGATGAGATTGGATACATCCCTGAAAGAGGAATTCGCGTGCACCAACTTGAAGAACCAATAAGTAACGCTGAGGGGACGCGTGGACGCAAGACAGTACCCAATGAAATAAGTTTTGCTTGCTCGTGAACACTAGATCATATTATAAAAGGGATAGATTGTAAAAATAAAGTGTCGTCGTCGTCTTCTTCACTTGTCTTCGCTTGTCTTCGCTTGTCTTCGCTTGTCTTTGCCTAAATTCATATGCGGAGTCCGTGTTTAATTGCCACAAATGGTGACCCCGATGTGATTCGGTCCTATGACGTGATTCGGTCCTACGACGTGATTCGATCCTAAGAACCGCGGATGAGAGAGCGGATGGTCGCAAGCTCAGCTGAACTTTATTGCAGCGGACCATAGAGCTGAACTCTACTGCAGTGGACCAGAGAGCTGCTTGTCGACAATTAATCGCCTCGGGAAAAAGAGGTGAGCAGCTGGGAACGGGAAAATGGGGGCGCAAATGTCCTCGGAAGAAAAATCTATTTTGCGTATATTTTTGCGAATCCTTGCAAAAAGGGGCATAAATTATGATGAAGGAAAGGTTCGGTTGTTGTTAACTTGGCTGCGAAAAAACGGGCAACAAGCGACCGCAGCGACCGCGTTCCAGGTGGAGACTTGGGAGGAGGCAGGAAAAGTGTTATGGGAAGCGGCCACCAGGGGGGACAGTAATGCCACAAGTGTTTTGACGACGTGGCGTTTACTGAAAGACTCTTTAGAACAATTAAAGTCAGACCGAAAGGCTGCAGCCTCTGCTACCACTCCGGAGCTAACCCCGCAGGGCACGCCGGAGACACCGACATTGGGTTCGTCCTCCGACATATCTCTGTTAGTGGGGGCTCAGGCTGCACAACCCTCCACACCCCCCCCGCACCGCCGCTGCCCTCTGCGCCGTTTTCTCCTTCACCTGCTCCTATGGCTTCAACACCTCCGCTAGACCTTCCGATCCCTGCAACCAGTACCCCTCCACTTCCCCGCCCACCCCCGGCCCCCCGCTGCGTCGGCACTCTTACCGCCTTTCTCTACCGCTTCTAATGCTGATACTCCACAAACCCATAATCAATTGCCGCCCGAGGAACGGGGGGCATCAGCCGCTGCTACGAGGTGGCAAAGGATTAGACACCAAGCATTGCAAGTGGGAGATACAGCTTTTTGTTCAGCGATAGCGTGTCCTGTCATACGCAGCAATGGAAATGTCCCCGATGAGCATGAACCTTTTGGCTATAATGTTTTAAAAGATCTACGACAAACAGTTGCCGCGCATGGACTGGGTTCTCCTTTTACACAATCCCTGCTACGGGGAATATTTACAAATGAAATAGTACCATTTGATATATGCACGCTTACTAATCTTATATTGACCCCAAAGCAAAAGGTGATCTTTGAAAGCACCTGGCGTACCGCCTGTCAAAACGCCACAATTATCAATAAGCAGCGACAACAAGGCGACCCTTTACAAGGGGCAGGACTCCCTCAGCTTATGGGGGATCCGCCGCTAAATCACCCAATGTTATAGGCACGGTTACGACCAGAGATATTAGCACAAGGCAGAGACCTTGCTTTACAGGCATTACTAAGAGTGCCGGATGCCGGAAGAGCAACAAAATCATTTACATTAATAAAGCAAGGGGCAGGAGAGGGATATATCTCATTCTTAGATCGTCTTAAAGAGGCTTTGGAAAACCAAGTCAAAAATGCAGAAGCAAGAGAGCTCCTACTCTTACAATTAGCTTTTCAAAATGCGAATACGGACTGTAAAAAAGTGCTTTTGCCTCTAAAAAATCCCTCCTTAATGGACATGATAGAAGCTACCCAAAAGGTGGGGTCAATGTCCCATAATATGGAAACATTAGCTACAGCTTTTGCCACCACAATGAAAGTACAGAAATCATGTTTCTTCTGTGGAAAAACTGGACATTTTAAAAGAGATTGCCCACAACTGAGAAAGAGAGGAAAACTGAGCGCACCAAGCGCACCCGGACTATGTCCAAAATGTAAAAAAGGAAGGCATTTCACGAACCAATGTCGATCGAAATATGATGTAGATGGCAAACTATTGTTATCGGGAATCTCGCGAGGGAGCGCGGAAGCGGAGCGTGCTCAGACAGCAAATATGCCGTTACAAGCCTTTCCGATTGTCTCCGAGCCAGCACCGCCGGCAGTGCCGGACTGGATGTTTCCACAGACACCACAATTCTAATTACGGACCGAGCAGTGCATAAAGTACCGCTACAAGCCAAGGGACCAATCGGAAATGGACTAAGTGCTCTGCTATTATGTCGCTCCAGTGCCACCCTACAAGGACTATTTGTTTTACCAGGACTTATACATGCTGATTATGAGGGACAATTACAAGCGATGCTATGGACTCCCTCACCTCCAGTACAGATTCCCAGAGGAAGCAAAATTGCTCAGTTAATACCATTCAAAGCGCAAGTTTGACAGGCCGAGTCAAGAACAAGAGGCACTGCAGGTTTTGGCTCCACAGGCCAGCCAGAAATCTTTTGGACACAACAAATACAGAATGACTGACCACTATTAGTATGCACCTTGTCTCTGCATCATGGAAAACCCCCTCAAATCACAATAAGAAGCATGATCGACACCGGAGCCGACGTTACCATTATCTCTGCTCTTTGTTGGCCGCAAACATGGCCACTGGTCTCCGCCCACGGTGCCATAGCAGGTATTGGTGGCTCAACGGTAGCCAAGCAAAGTGCTAATATTGTCCAAATCATTACTTCTGAGGGTCAAGTAGCATCTACAAAACCTTACATAGTGCCGGCTCCACTAACTTTATGGGGAAGAGATGTACTAAGTGCCTGGGGGACCACTATTACCACCACTAAGTCTACTTCTGCTGCACATTTTTTATAGGGGCCACTGAAGAGTGGGCCGAATATTGACCCACACTGAAACTAACCTGGAAAACAGAGGAACCGGTGTGGGTGGACCAGTGGCCCCTGACTACTGAAAAGGCCCAAGCGTTGAAAGATCTAGTGCAGGAACAACTGGAACAAGGACATATAGTACCTACCACTAGCCCTTGGAATATGCCAGTATTTGTTATCAAGAAGAAGAGTGGAAAATGGTGATTACTGCATGACCTCCGGAAGATAAATGAAGTTATGGAGGATATGGGAGCTTTACAGCCTGGGATGCCATCACCAACAATGCAATTGGAGCATCCTGGTTATGGACCTAAAAGACTATTTCTTTACCATTCCCCTTGCGAAGGAGGATGTGAAACGCTTTGCCTTCTCTGTGCCAGCAGTCAATCAATCGGAACCCATGCAAAGGTATCATTGGACTGTTCTACCACAAGGAATGAAAAATAGCCCAACAATTTGTCAACAATACGTAGCCCGTGCTTTGTCGCCAATTCGGATGCAGTATCCACAATTATTGTGTTACCATTACATGGACAACATTTTAATAGCCGGAAGACCGGAAATCGAGTTACAAGCAGTAGAAAAAGAGATACGACGAGCTCTAAACAGATATGGACTTGAAGTAGCCCCTGAAAAGGTACAAAAAACTGAGCCTTGGAAATATCTGGGCTGGAAAATCTTGCAACAAACAATTGAACCCCAATCGATACAGATTAAGCTGAACATCAAAACCCTAAATGACCTACAAAAAGTGTTAGGAACCATCAACTGGGTCCGGCCATATCTTGGACTGACAAATGAACAGCTAGCTCCTCTTTTTGAATTGCTAAAAGGAGATAACAACCTTGCATCTGCACGTCAGTTGACATCTGACGTGCGACAGGCTCTGCAAGAATTCAGTCAAGCGATACAAAACCGAAAAGCACACCGTCGCGTAGAAGATCAACCCCTGCAACTTTATATATTCTCCCACAATTACCAAGCCTTAGGATTGTTAGGCCAATGGGTACCCACACTAACAGATCCATTGGTTGTTTTGGAATGGATTTTTCTGTCATACCAGCCCAAAAAGACAATTGTTACTCAGTTAGAAATGCTAGCAGGTATTATCTGTAAAGGGCAAAAGCGTGCGGTCCAATTAACAGGCACGGAAGTACAACATATTTATATACCATTGACAGGGGAATATCTGGAATGGTGCCAAGCAAATAGCCTCCCATTGCAAATAGCATTGGAAGGATTTCCAGGAAAGATAGATATACATTATCCTGCTCACAAATTCATCCGATTACATTCAGAAGTTCTGATCCAGAGAACACCATTATGTCAAAATTATCCCATAGACGGGCCCACTAACTTTACAGATGGCTCTGGAAAAACCGGAAAAGCTGCCCTTGTGTGGTTTGATAACGAACAATGGCAGGAAAAGGTGTATCATACACAAGGATCTCCACAAGTGGTAGAACTCTATGCAGTGGTACAAGTTTTTACTCTATGGACTAACCAGGCTATAAACCTTGTTTCTGACTCTTTATATGTTTGCAATGTAGTTTGCAGATTAGAAAAAGCATGGCTTAAACATGTCCCGAATGAACACCTGTTTAGCCTGTTTAAACAGTTGTGGCTGTTAATTAATAATAGGCAGCATCCATATTTTGTGATGCACGTACGAAGTCATACTCGGTTACCCGGGTTCATAACAGAAGGAAATGCTAGGGCTGATCATTTAACAGCACCGGTTTGGTCACAACCTATACCGGAAAAAACACAACAAGCAAGGCTCTCTCATGCCTTTTTTCACCAAAACGCAAGGGCATTAAAACGACAATTTGATCTCTCGTGGGGAGAGGCAAAGGAAATTTTGCGTGCCTGCCCAGACTGTCAACAGTTTGCATCTATTCAGGCAACAGGGGTTAACCCATGGGGCCTACAGGCACTTCAGCTTTGGCAATCTGACGTCACCCATATAATGGACTTTGGTCGCTTGAAGTATGTCCATGTTTCTATAGACACTTTTTCTGGAGCTGTATGGGCTACTGCGCACAGTGGGGAAAAAAGTAAAGATGTTATTAGACACTGGCTATCAGCCTTTGCTGCCCTTGGCGTCCCTCACTGCATAAAGACAGATAATGGTCCCGGATATGTTAGTAATAAATCTACACAATTTCTTAATCAATGGGGAATTCAACATAGCACTGGAATTCCTCATTCACCACAAGGCCAAGCCATAGTAGAACGTGCACATCGCACTCTAAAATCCATGTTGCAAAAACAAAACGGGGGAAAGCCAGGGGCCACTCCAGCAGACAGACAAAGTAAAGCTGTATATGCGTTAAATTACCTGAATATGTCTGAAAATAATATTCCTGTTATTATCTCTCATTTTCTGTCTCTTCAATCAAAAGATTTAACAGCCACACCACAGAAGGCCCGAGTTTTTACAAAATCGCTACAAACGGGTAATTGGGAAGGTCCTTTTGATCTATTAACCTGGGGCAGAGGGTATGCTTGTGTCTCAACAGATGTAGGACCTAAGTGGGTACCTGCAAGGTGCGTAAGACCGGCTCTTGCATCGGATAACAGGAACGAGCAGCAGAAGACACTGAACTCCAAGAAGACTGATGGGGAATGACTTATCAGATAACTCCAAATCAATCCATAAAGCAATCAAAGATTTGAAGTTAGCAAATTACAAGTCAGTGATGGATTTGGTTGGCTGAATCACTTACTAACAAGTTGGGGAATTGGCGGGTGGATAATGTCTCTAATCAAAATGGGTTTTTTCTTGTTACTAATATTTTGCACCATAATAGTGATAGTTTCTTGTCTAGTGTCTTGGATACAGAAAATGCTATAGAATATGATTAAACAAGCTTTTGTAGTAGAAAAACAAAAAGGGGGAATTGTGGGAATAAATGAGATTGTGTTTTACTTTGATGAGATGCAGCTGTGCCCTTGAGGCTTGTTACAAACAGGTTCACAGGAATGCAGCTGTGCCCTTGAGGCTTGTTACAAACAAGTTTGTGAAACTTAGAGGCAGAAAAATAAGGATGAGATTGGATACATCCCTGAAAGAGGAATTCGTGTGCACCAACTTGAAGAACCAATAAGTAACGCTGAGGGGACGCGTGGACGCAAGACAGTACCCAATGAAATAAGTTTTGCTTGCTCGTGAACACTAGATCATATTATAAAAGGGATAGATTGTAAAAATAAAGTGTCGTCGTTGTCTTCTTCGCTTGTCTTCACTTGTCTTTGCTTGTCTTCGCTTGTCTTCGCCTCAACTCATACACGGAGTCCGTGATTAATTGCCACAGCTAATTTCTCCAGGAGAATGCTGTGGGAAATGGTGTCGAAGGCTTTACTAAAGTCCAGGTAGACAACATCCACAGCCTTTCCCTCATCCACTAAGCGGGTCGCCTTGTCATAGAAGGAGATCAGGTTGGTCAAGCAGGACCTGCCTTTCATAAACACATGCTGACTGGGCCCGATCACCTGGGTGTCTTGTACATGCCGCGTGATGGCACTCAGGATGATCTGCTCCATAACCTTCCCTGGCACCGAGGTCAGGCTGACAGGCCTGTAGTTCCTCAGATCCTCCTTCCGGCCCTTCTTGTAGATGGGCATCACATTTGCTAACCTCCAGTCAACTGGGACCTCCCCAGTTAGCCAGGACTGCTGATACATGATGGAAAGTGGCTTGGTGAGCACTTCCGCCAGCTCCCTCAGTACCCTTGGGTGGATCCCATCCAGCCCCATAGACTTGTGTGTGTCTAAGTGGTGTAGCAGGTTGCTAACCATTTCCCCTTGGATTATGGGGGCTTCATTCTGCTCCCCATCCCTGTCTTCCAGCTCAGGGGGCTGGGTACCTGGAGAACAACTGGTCTGACTATTAAAGACTGAGGCAAAGAAGGCATTAAGTACCTCAGCCTTTTCCTCGTCCTTTGTCACTATGTCTCTCCCCACATCCAATAAAGGATGGAGATTCTCCTTAGCCCTCCTTTTGTTGCTAATGTATTTCTAGAAGCATTTTTTTGTTGTCTTTTACGGCAGTAGACAAATTAAGTTCCAGCTGGGCTTTGGCCCTTCTAATTTTCTCCCTGCATAGCCTCATGACATCCTTGTAGTCCTTCTGAGTTGCCTGTCCCTTCTTCCAAAGGTCGTAAGCTCTCCTTTTATTCCTGAGTTCCAGCCAAAGCTCTCTGTTCAGCCAGGCCGGTCTTCTTCCCTGCTGGCTCATCTTTCAGCACATAGGGATGGCCTGCTCTCGCACCTTTAAGAGTTCCTTCTTGAAGAATGGCCAGCCTTCCTGGACTCCTTTGCCCTTCAGGACTGCCTCCCAAGGGACTCTGTCAACCAGAGTCCTGAACAGGCCAAAGTCTGCCCTCCAAAAGTCCAAGGTAGCAGTTCTGCTGACCCCCTCTCCTTACTTCTCCAGGAACTGAAAACTATCATTTCATGATTGCTGTGCCCAAGACAGCCTCCAACCATCACATCACCCACCAGTCCTTCTCTGTTCACAAACAACAGGTCCAGCAGGGTGCCTTCCCTAGTTGGCTCACTCTCCCACTGTGTCAGTTGGTCTATAACAGACTCCCGCCATGATATCTGCTTTATTGGCCTTCCCCCTGAGTCTTACCTGTCTGACTAAGGACCTTGTGAAATTGGGATCATAAGGAAAGGGAATAAGACAAGCACACAAAGACATAAAATGTGACCAGTTGGCATTAACGAAGACAATAACCAAAAACAAACCCGGTCAGTCACACTAGTTGATGGACTATCAAGAAACTGCAGGCAAACCAGGACTTTGCAACTGATAAGGATGCAAACCTGAGCATCCAGGATGTTGGAGGGGAGTCTGTTGGTGGAACTATGCCAGCTGATGAGGGAATGTGCCAGGGAAGGGGGAGCAAGGAGGAACAAAGAGTGGGGGTGGACAGAAAAGGGTATAAAAGGGGTCGGTTGCATGTAAAATGGGGGCAGTCAGTCCATTTGTCTGACTGAACCCTGCACCTGATCACCGCAGTCTGTCCTATCTTCCTATTAAATCTTTTACTTAACTCTCTCTCTGTATAATCTCACTCTATCCTGTGTGCACGGGTGCTGCAAGGACTAAGTGACAGCTACTGGTGAGACCAGAGTGAGTGGATTTGGTGCCAGCTACTGAAGTCAAAGTGGGGGTGTAGACATTCCTTGCCTGTGGTGTCAGTAACTGGAGCGAGTGGGGTCTCAGTGCCAGCTACTGGAGCAGGCAGGTGAGGGTCTCAGTCACCAGCTGCTGGGGTGGGAACGGTGCGTGTCCCAGAAACCAGCTACTGGCAGGGATTGGTGTGAATGAGGGGTTCAGCACCACTGGCTAGAGCAGGACTGTGGGTCAGAACCTGTGTGCCTGGTGCTGCTGCGGGGGCAGGCCAAGTGTCTGTATCATCTCCAGACCTGGTGTGCATGGAGGTGTTCGTGTATAATTCGCTAGCAAACCTCAAGCAGGACTAGCTAGCAAGTAGGAGGCCCTTGGTCCAGGCAGGGGATATCAGGTGGGCAAGGGTCCGTGCTGGTATGCCCAGGGGGACTTGGAAGTGCAGAGTGCCTGTGGGATGAACATGTGAGTGAATGCGTGTCTGCTAGCAAGCATCAAGCTGGACTAGCCGGCAAGTAGGGGACCTGCGAAGCAGGTAAGAGGGCCCAGGATCCGGGCAGTGGTACCAGCAGTGGGCCATGCCAGTACTCAGGGGGATCTGCAAATGCGTGTGTGTGTTTGTGAAACCAGTGTTGTGCATGTGCTTTCACTAGTGAACTCTCTACCAGCCAAAGAGGAGGAAGGGGACTTGACTGCCTATAATTATATTTTATGTGAATTCTGTATGTAGGTGCTGTTGAAGGCAGCACCTAGTCTGTGGTAGTCTGCATGACTGGTCATGTCGGTGTCATCTGTGTGTCCATGTGTGTCTGAGTGTGTGTGTTTCTGGGCTATGTGCTCAGCTTCACTACCAGTTGAACCTGTGTATTGGGTTTATGTGGCAAGGTTTTTGTAGCAGGGGGTGGCTTCTGTGAGAAGAGACCAGGAGCTGCCCCCATGTCAGACAGAGCCAGTTCCAGCCAACTCTAAAACAGACCCACCACTGGCCAAAGCTGAGCCCATCAATGAAGCTGGTGGCGCCTCTGTGATAACCTATTTAAGAAAGATTAAACAAATGTTGCACAGCAACTATGAGAGAGGGGAGTGAGAAAAATGTGAGAGAAACAACCCTGCATGTATGCAAGGTCAGTGAAGAAGATGGGGGAGAAGGTGCTCCAGGCACCAGAGCAGAGATTCTCCTGGAGCCTGTGGAGAAGACCATGGTGAAGCAGGTTGCCACCCTGCAGCCCACGGAGGACCCCCATGCTATGTGAGCAGATGGATATTTCCTGAAGGAACTGTAGCCCATAGAGAACCTATGCTGAAACAGATTTTTTTCCTGATGGATTGCAGCCTATGGAGAGACCCACACTGGAGCAGGGGAAAAGTGTGAGGAAGGAGTGGAAGAGAGGAACTGTTATGTACTGACCACAACCCCCTATTCCTCCCACCCCCACCCCCGTGCTGCTCTGGGGGCAGGGGGGTAGAGGAGTCAGGAATGAAGGAGTAAAGTTTAGCCTGGGAAAAAGGGGAAGAGGGGGGAGGTGTTGTTCTAATTGTTGTTTTTGTTTCTCACTATCCAAATCTATTTTAATTGGCAATAAAATAAATGAATTTGTTTTGCCCTTGATAGTAATTGGTAAGTGATCTCCCTTTCTTTCTCCTGACCCACAAGCCTTTCCATCTTATTTTCTCCCCTTGTCCTGTTGAGGAGGGGGAATGACAGAACAGCTTGGTGGGTGGCTGGCAGCTGGCCAAGGTCAACCTACCACAGCATTTTATTAAAATCAATAATACTGTCTTATATCCAAATGAATAGGATCTGGATTTTTTTCCTGAATTATAACTGAGGTCTTCTTCAGAACACACTTCGTCTTTGATATTTAGTGTGACTAGCATGTTGCAAATTTGGAACTGTAAAGCAGATGGAACGATACTAATTGTTTTATACTACAACTATTCTTTGTGAAAAAAATTCCAAACTACACCTTTAGACAGTATATTCCCATCCACCCAGTTTAGATCTTATCTACTTTTTCAATGTCGGGGTGGGGAAGAAACAGCCCCCTCTCCAAAACCCAGTTAAATCACTGAGAAAAAGAGAATTTATTTTCATAACTTCATACTCAGAGGTGGATTTGGAGATCCTAAACCTAAGAACTACAGTACAGGAGTTAAAAGAGGCTTTTTAGGAAGCTGAAATATTAACAAGCAGAAGAGGAATTGACTCTCTGCTTTCCCATCATCAGCAGAATAATTCTGTCCAGTCATCAGTAGATGTCCTCAGTTCCATGCTTTATCCAGGTTACTGCATACCAACTGTTTGATGTAATCCAGTACAGACTCCTGTGTCTTATTTAGTTCCTTCAACCATCTGATTGTAATTTAAGAAGCCAGCTCTGGCTAGCAGAGGATACTTTCTTATTTCACAAAGAAACGTGATGGAATTAACACGTGCCAAAAAAATTATACTCAGGTATGTCAGGAAGGGTTGACAGAGTTAAACCAGGAAATGAGACATGCTGCTACAGAAAACAAGTCTCAAACATGTTAAGATACCATGGTCAGCTTGATTTTTTCTCTTTATTTTTTATTTTGAAAAGAGAGCAAGTGAAGTGAGTATAAGGGGAAAAAAGTGGAAATTCTTAAATAAACAAGCAAAAGACCATCCTTCTACCACAAACAGGATCTCCTGGTACCACTTAATACATGATTTGAATCTTCACTGGCTATTCTGTCAGGGCCTGCTGTAATGTGTAAGTTAGTTGCTTAACAAATCAAGAATACAACACATGGTTTTTATTGAAACAATTGAAATGTAGGTCCAAGGACTACAAGTTTTCCATATTGCTCTAGTGCACACGTGGATGCAAAACATTCACCTGAAGAACTTCATTATAAAAGCCCTCCTTCATAGCGGTACCTACCTACATCATGGTAGGTTTAAAACCAGCATACTGCAAGAGTTACTTTTCAGAAGTGCCTGCTTAACTATGAAAAAGAACACATTGCATGGGGCATGTTTTTATTTAATTCAAGTGTTTCAGTTCTTAAACAATCCTGAGCAAGTGTGTCTCCAAGATAAGCCTTCTATTTTTATTGGCTTTGCACACTGTAAGAATTCAAAGAAACTGTCTGTCTATACAAATACTTCATACATCAGTGTGATACATAACATAGATATAAGTTTTGCTGCTATTTTCAAGAAAAATCCCAATATATGTGAAAAGGGAATTTAGTATCATCTCCTATGTTTTATTCATCTAAGCCTGCAATTTTTATTCCCACTAAATTCTCCATCAAACTACAAACTGTGCTTAATCAGTCCTTTAAAAATGATAGTATGATAAGCTCTACCAATTCTAAAGCAGAATTTTTTAGAAAATCTTTTATTATATCTTGAAAAATTGATTTCTGTATAATTTCTGACTTATTCCTATATAGCTCTTGCAACACACCACAATTCCAAGCTCTCAAAGCATGTATCTTTCTCTATTCATCTGTGAGGTTCTTTACTAACTTTAACTTCTCTGAGATAAGAAATGGAAGGAGGATGGCATCAAGTGAATATTTCCACATGGATTTTTCATTATTTTATATGTTTTATTCTTGTTGCTCAGAAGTCAATGCTGTCTGTAATAGGCCAGGCACAAGGAAAAAAGAAGTAATGATTTGGATTGAGATTGACTGCTAGAAAAGATGTGCATGTTTAGTAAGTTGCATTCATTAAATAATGATTTGATATTATTAGCAATATAGGTGAAGCCATTGTGCAACTCAAAACAATGTGCATCTGCTTAGGAAGAGTGAGTGTCAACCAGAAAATACTTATGCTCTTTCTAAGAGCAAGTTGCTCTTCAGGAAATTATTACTTTGCTCTTTATTATCTTGGTTAAGGATATTTTTTCTTGTCAATAAAGATAAAGGCTATATACATTGTTTAAATACTGAAAAATAATTGAAAACTGCATTCTAATTCTCTTCTTATTGCATATGGGTTAGTGCTGAAGGCTTTGGAAAAATCCAGACCTAAAGATAATTATCATTAAGAGGCAGTGGAAGCAAATTGCAGGAATAAGGGATACAAGTTTTAAGATAGATTCATAATAAATCAGGTGTTATTCAAGCAGCCATTCAAAAATTATGTCTGGTATCTTGAATCTGAGTGTTATGGTATTAGCTGATTAACAGAACTAAAGGTAGGTACTGTAATGAATCTGTGGCCAGCTAAGACATGTTAACAAATCACCAGAACTTTGGTCACAAAATTCAGGTGGTGCTTTTACAGAAAGACTTGCCATTGCTTATCTGAGCTAGAGACTCCTGTTTGGAGAAGACCATTATTTGAACAGAACTTCAAATGCATAGACAAGTAGTTATCTCATTTAATAGATTGTAGAAATACTCATCAGCACTAAGTGATTCCTTATAGTGGTGTTTATAATCTAGAACCATTCTGTTTAAAGAATAACACTGATGCTACGGTCAAAGAAAGATTGGTGAGAAAAAAAGTTATTTCCTTGACAAGAAGAGGCAGAAAGAAGTAATGCAGGTATGTGTTATGTGCATCTCTTCTGCTTAAAGGTACTCTGTATATGCCCAGAGATATTTTTTCTCTGTGATACGTTGCACAATGGTGGCCTGTGGAAGTGCTCAAGGAAGGGTGTTCTCTGTGAAGTCCCTGGAGTTTACTAGCTCTTAGTCTGATATCAGTCAGATTTAATGAGCTTTCCAGAATACGGCAAAGGCTGATTGTTTCATAGAGTTTATGGGGAAGGATAAGAATACGTATTTGGTACAATTTGGGGCCAAAGACATTTTTTTGTTGAGTTGCCTTTTTGTTGAACTTAACTGTTATCTTCATTTAAATACTTAAGGCTTATTAAAGGATCTGATGAATCTTTTATATAAGATCAACTGAGTTTCCGGTAGTATTGGATCTAGAAAGCGCAAGAAAATTTTGTGGTCTTTCTTATATTTGTATAGGTGGGTTTATCTAGGCAGATGTATTTGGCTAGTAAAACAGAGTGCTATGTAGCAATGTCAAATTCACAAAGAGCAAACTTAGACAAAATCCTTTCTGCAACATCTTCAACAGAATTTTTTTTAAATCAGTGACTGTGGTGGGTTGACCTTGGCTGGACACCAGGTGCCCACCAAGCTGCTCTACCACTCCCCTCCTCAGCAGGATGGGGGGGGAGAAAATGAGATGGAAAAAAAACCTTGTGGGTCAAGATAAAGGCAATTTAATAAAGCAAAAGCAAAGGCTGTGCACAGAAGCAAAGGAAACCAAAAGATTTACTACTCTACTTCCCATCAGCAGGCGATGTCCAACCACTTCCCGGGAAGCAGAGCTTCAGTATGCATAGTGGTTGCTCTGGGAGACAAACGTGGTAATAACAAATGCTCCCACTTCCTCCTCCTTTCTCTTAGCTTTTATTGCTGAGCAGAGGTCATATGGTATGGAACATCCCTTTGGTCAGTTTGGCCCTGGCTATGTCCCCTCCCAAGATCTTGCCCACCCCCAGCCTACTGGTGAGGGGGGGATGTTGGAGAGTCAGCCTTGATGCTGTGGGAGCACTGCTCAGCAGTAGCCTAAGCACTGGTGTGTTATCAACACCTTTCTAGCTACCAATACAAAGCACAGCACTATGAGGGCTGCTATGGGCAAAGTTAACTCCATCCCACCCAGACCCAATACAGTGATACTGTTTGTTCTTTAAATTGGTGTTCCTTTTACCACATTCTTATTCTTTGGAAACATTTGAAGGGCTTTTTCTGTTTGGGTTTGTTTTTTTTTTTACTTCAGAAGTGCTTTCAGAATTTTTTATTATAAATAAGTGTCTTGTTTTAAAGTGGGCTTGTGTAGAGATCATGCTAATTTTTGTACTTTATGTGAGCTATTGAGCCCAAACATAATTTTTAACTTGCTTAGAAAAGCAGTTTATTTTTCATCTAAGAACTGGTTTCCCCTTGGAAATGGAATAAGGGCTTTGTTGTCATCGAAACAGGTTTCAGTAATTCTGAAATTCTGCTTTTGAGGGCTTAGGAATCCATGAGCGCTGGTCACTCTTTAAGAACCACCTTTTAGAAGCACAGGAGCAGGCAATTCCACTGCGTCGAAAGTCAAGCAAGAGGGGCAGAAGACCAGCTTGGCTAAAGAGGGAACTCCTCGTGGAGCTCAAGAGGAAAAAGAAATTGTATGATCTCTGGAAGCAAGGTCAGGCTTCACAGGAAGATATACAGAGCCGTGGTTCGTATATGCAGGGAGAAGACATGAAAGGCCAAAGCTCAACTAGAGCTGAAACTGGCCAGTGCTGTGTCAGACAACAAGAAGGGCTTTTTTTAAGTATGTTAATAGCAAGAGGAGGTCTAAAGAAAACATTGGACCGATACTTGTTGAAGATGGTCACCTGACTAGTAGGGATGAAGTAAAAGCGGAGGCATTCAATGCTTTCTTTGCCTCAGTCTTTACTAATACTGATAGACCTCGGGCTGCCCAGTCCCCTGAGTCAGAGGACCACGAGTGTGGGAACAGTGACTTTCCATTTGTGGACACTGATATTGTAAGGGTCCAGCTGTATCAGCTGAATGTTCACAAGTCCATGGGGCCTGAAGGGATTTATCCCAGAGTACTGAAGGAGCTAGCGGATGTTATGGCAGGACCCCTCTCAATCATCTACCAAATGTCTTGGGAGTCTGGGGAGGTCCCTGTTGACTGGAAGCTAGCCAATGTTATTCCAGTCTACAAGAAGGGCAAGAGGGAAGACCCAGGGAACTATAGACCTGTTAGTCTGACCTCAGTTCCTGGAAAAATTATGGAGAAGATCATACTGGGTACTACTGAAAGACATTTAAAGAATAATGCAATCCTCAGGCACAGTCAACATGGGTTCACAAAGGGAAAGTCCTGTTTAATTAATCTGATCTCCTTGTATGATAAGGTCACCCACCTGGTGGATGAAGGGAAGGCAGTGGATGCAGTTTTTCTGGATTTTAGTAAGGCTTTTGATACTGTCCTTCACAGCATCCTTCTGGACAAGTTGTCCAGCTGTGGGATGAGCGGGTTCACAGTGCGCTGGGTGAAGAACTGGCTGAAGGGCAGAGCTCAAAGGGTTGTAGTGAATGGGGCTACATCTGACTGGTGACCGGTCACCAGCGGTGTTCCTCCAGGCACAAATCTAGGGCCAGTTCTGTCCAATATATTTATCAACTATCTGGATGCAGGAGTTGAATGCACCCTTAGCAAGTTTGCTGATGGTACCAAACTGGGAGGTGCTGTTGACTCTCTTGAGGGACAAGAGGCCTTGCAGAGGGATCTGGATAGATTGGAGCATTGGGCAGTCATTAGTGGCATGAAATTTAACAAGAACAAATGCTGGATTCTGCACCTGGGATGGAGTAATGCTGGGCACAATCACAGAGTGGGAGAGGAGTGGCTGGAGAGCAGCCCTGCAGAAAGGGATAGAATCATAGAATCATATAATGCTTTGGGATGGAAGGGACCTTTAAAGGTCATATAGTCCAAACCCCCTGCAATTGGCAGGGACATCTACAACTAGATCAGGGTGCTCAGAGCCCCATCCAGCCTGTCCTCGAATGTTTCCAAGGATGGGGCATCTACCACCTCTCTGGGCAACCCGTTCCAGTGTTTCACTACCCTCATCGTGAAAAATTTCTTCCTTATATCCAGTCTGAATCTACCCTCTTTTAGTTTAAAACCATTGTCCCTTGTCCTATCGCTACTGGCCCTGCTAAAAAGTCTGTCCCCATCTTTCTTATAAGCCCCCTTTAAGTACTGAAAGGCTGCAATAAGGTCTCCCCGCAGCCTTCTCTTCTCCAGGCTGAACAACTACAGCGCTCTCAGCCTTTCCTCTCAGCAGAGGTGTTCCAGCCCTCTGATCATCTTTGTGACCCTCCTCTGGACCCAGTCCAACAGGTTTATGTCCTTCTTGTACTGAGGACCCCAGAGCTGGACGCAGTACTCCAGGTGGGGTCTCACCAGAGCAGAGTAGAGGGGCAGAATCACCTCCCTCGACCTGCTGGCCATGCTTCTTTTGATGCAGCCCGGGATACGGTTGGCTTTCTGGGCTGCGAGAGCACATTGCCGGCTCATGTCCAGCTTTTCATCTATCATTACCCTCAAGTCCTTCTCGGCAGGGCTGCACTCAATCCCTTCTTCCCCCAGCCTGTACTGATACCAGGGATTGCCCTGACCCAGGTGCAGAAACCTTGCCCTTGGCCTTGTTGAACCTCATGAAGTTCACACGGGCCCATTTCTCCAGCTTGTCCAGATCCCTCTGGATGGCATCCCGTCCCTCAGGCGTGTCAACCGCACCACTCAGCTTGGTGTCATCTGCAAACTTGCTGAGGGTGCACTCGATCCCGCTGTCTATGTCATTGATGAAGATATTGAACAGCACTGGCCCCAGAACGGACCCCTGAGGGACACCACTCATCACTGATCTCCATCTGGACATCGAGCCATTGACCGCTACCCTCTGGATGCGACCATCCAGCCAATTCCTTATCCACCGAACAGTCCACCCATCAAATCCATATCCTTCCAATTTAGAGAGAAGGATATTGTGAGGGACCGTGTCAAAGGCCTTACAGAAGTCCAGATAGATGACATGCGTAGCTCTTCCCTCGTCCACTGATGTAGTCACTCCATCACAGAAGGCCACTAGGTGGGTCAGGCAGGACTTGCCCTTGGTGAAGCCATGCTGGCTGTCTCGAATCACTTCCCTGTCCTCCATGTGCCTTAGCATAGATTCCAGGAGGATCTGTTCCATGATCTTCCCAGGCACAGGGCTGAGGCTGACATGGTGACAGTTCCCAGGGTCCTCCTTTTTACCCTTTTTAAAAATGGGTGCAATGTTTCCCTTTTTCCAGTCCCCAGGGACTTCACCTGACTGCAAGGACTTTTTGAATATCATGGAGAGTGGCTTAGCAACTACATCAGCCAATTCCCTCAGGACTCTGGGATGCATCTCATCGGGACCCATAGACTTATGTACGTTCAGGTTCCTCAGGTGGTCAGAAACCTGATCTTCTCTTACAGTGGGAGGACCTCTGCCCTCCCGATCCCATCAAATGGTCCATTGATTCCAGGGGTGTGGGAAGAGAGGTTGGCAGTGAGGACTGAGGCAAAAAAGTTGTTGAGTACCTCAGCCTTCTCCTCATCTGTTGTTGCCAGCTCGCCACTTCTGCTCATCAGAGCGGGTACGCTTTCCTTAACCTTCCTTTTCTGGTTGACGTACCCATAGAAGCCCTTCTTATTATTCTTTGCGTCCCTCGCCACTTTCAACTCCAGCTGAGCCTTGGCCTTCCTGATCCCGTCCTTACACAACTGGGCAGCATCCCTGTACTCTTCCCAAGATACCAGTCCCTTCTTCCAATGCCTGTGCATTCTCTTCTTGCCCTTTAGTTTGACCCACAGGTCATGGCTCAGCCATGCTGGCCTCTTCCCTTCCTTGCCCGATTTCCTGCACCTGGGGATCGAGAGCTCTTGTGCCCCATGGAAAGCGTCCTTGAAGACTTGCCAGCTCTGTTCTACTCCCTTGTCCCTGAGGGCCATTTCCCAGGGGGTCCTGTTGATTAACTCCTTGAAGAGCTGGAAGTTTGCTTTCCTAAAATTCAGGGTCCTGACTATACCCTTCACCTGACCCTTATCTCTCCGGACTGTGAACTCTACCAGTGTGTGATCGCTGCAGCCGAGGCTGCCTCCAATCCTGACATCACCAGTGAGCTCACTTGCATTGATGACCACCAGGTCCAGTACTGCATCCCCTCTGGTAGGGCTATCTATTACCTGGCTTAAGAAGTTGTCCTCCATGCACTCCAGGAGCCTCCTAGATTGCCTACCGCCTGCCGTGCTACTTTTCCAGCAGATGTCAGGGTGGTTGAAATCCCCCAGCAGGACGAGAGCCTGAGAACGCGAAGCTTCCTGTAGTTGGAGGAAAAAGGCTTCATCAATAGGCTCCCCTTGATCAGGCGGCCTGTAGTAGACCCCAACCACGAGGTTCCCTTTGTTGCCTTGGTCTCTAATTCTTACCCATAAGCTTTCAACCTGCTCATGGCTATTCTTCAGGGACAGTTCTTCACATTCTATCCATTTCTTGACGTAGAGGGCAACCCCTCCACCCCTCCTTCCTCCCCTGTCCCTTCTAAACAGCCTGTAGCCTTCGATAGCTGCACTCCAGTCATGGGATTTGTCCCACCAAGTTTCAGTAAAGGCAACTAGGTCATAGCTTTCTAGCAGCACGGTGGCTTCCAGCTCCTCCTGTTTGTTGCCCATGCCGCGTGCATTGGTGTTGAGGCACTTCAGCTGGGCTGTCGTCCGTGTCATCTTCTTGGAGGAACACCCCTTGGTTCCCTTGAGGAATTTCTGATATTTCCCTGTTGGCTCCTCTTACCTCAAGAGCGCCCTACTCATCCCCGTAAGACTTCTAGCTGTGCTGCAGTGTCTCCAGCACGCCTCAGATCAACAGGCTGAGGGCCCCTGCTAGCATCCCATCCCCCGCTAGTACTCTGTCCCTCTAACCACAGCGTGCCATCCCATCCCTTGTCACAGGAAAACCTGATATCGACCCCCTCCCCCTTCAAATCTAGTTTAAAGCCCTGTCAATGAGCCCCACAACTTCCTGAGCAAAGACCCTCTTCCCCCTTTGGGAAAGGTGAACCCCGTCGGATGCCAGCAAGCCTGGTGCCATGTAGGGATCTGCAGGTGCTGGCTGACGGTAGGCTCAATATGAGTCAGCAGTGTGCCCTGGCAGCCAAGAGGGCAAGTCACATCCTGGGGTGCATTAAACACAGTATAACCAGCCAGTCAAAAGAGGTGATGATCCTGCTGTATTCAGCGTTGGTGTGGCCTCACCTAGAGTACTGTGTGCAGTTCTGGCTCCCACAATTTAAGAAGGATGTTAAGGTACTTGAATGCATCCAGAGGAGGGCAACAAAGCTGGTGGAAGGGCTGGAAGGCATGTCCTATGAGGAGTGGCTAAGGACTCCAGGTTTATCTAGTTTGGAGAAAAGGAGGCTGAGGGGTGACCTCATTGTTCTCTACAGCTTCCTGAGGAGGGGAAGTGGAGAGGGAGGTGCTGATCTCTTCTCCCTGGGATCCAGTGACAGGATGCGTGGGAGTGGTTCAAAGCTGCATCAGGGGAGGTTCAGACTTGACATTAAGAAGCATTTCTTTACCGAGAAGGTAGTCAAATACTGGAACAGTCTTCTGTCCTGGTTTTGACTGGGATAGAGTGTATCAGGAATAGGTGAGGGGTCTAGAGCACAAGTCTTATGAGGAGCGGCTGAGGGAACTGGGGTTGTTTACCCTGGAGAAAAGGAGGCTCAGGGGAGACCTTCTCACTCTCTACAACTACCTGAAAGGAGGTTGTAGCTAGGTAGGGGTCGGTCTCTTCTCCCAAGTAACAAGTGGTAGGACGAGAGGAAACGGCCTCAAGCTGCACCAGGGGAAGTTTATGTTGGATATTAGGAAAAACTTCTTCACCGAAAGGGTAGTCAGGCACTGGAACAGGCTGCCCAGGGAAGTGGCTGAGTCCCCATCCCTGGAGGTATTTAAAAGACGGGTAGACGTGGTGCTTGAGGACATGGTTTAGTGGTGGACTTGGCAGTGCTAGGTTAATGGTTGGACTCGATGATCTTAAGGGTCTTTTCCAACCTTAACGATTCTATGATTCTATGAATTCAGCCATTGGCAACCTTTCTTAATTTTGAAAAGTTTCTTTTGGACTTCAGTGCTCAAAAGAAGTCACAACAAAAATCCACACTAATCCATTTTACATATCTGCAAGTGAGGTAGAAAGTCTAGAGTTCAGATCCACAGAAGTAAAGTTAGCATGTGTTCCCACTGAAGTCCAGAGCTAAGCCCTTATTACTTTTTCTACTTAAGAAGTTTTGACAGAGCATAAAACTAAACCAGAGCTCCTACCAATGCTCTAATCACTCCTTCTCTCCTCAAACAGGCTCAGAGTATATGGTGGTTAAAATCTCAACAGTTGGATGAGGCCTCATCTCCAATAGCAATCTTCATGTTGCAACTACTGATAGACTTGCATCAGAGGTAAAGCCATCTGGTTAATGTCAATAAAGCCATAGAGAGCAGAAATAATTTTCTGATCAGTTAAGTCTCCTCATTTTGGGGATCTAATTTTTAATATCTGTATCACAAATTTCTCATTGAAACAATGTTCAGCAAAGGCCTGCATTTCCAAGCAGCTGTGACATACACAGATGGTTTCCAAAGCAGCAGATAATCAGTAGACAAAGCTGGTGTGAATGTGAAATGAACAAAAATAGTTTTGCATTGCCCTCCCTGCTTGCTTCAGCTCTTAAAGGCACTAACAAGATGTTAAACTTATACTGAGAGTCAGCCTCTGTTCATTCTCCTTGAAGTCAGGGCAAAAATCCCATAAATTTCAATGGGTCCAGGCCTGTGTGTGGCCTTCTCACTTTCCATATGTTTTGATCATATATGCTTTGAAAGCACTGAATTATTGAAACATACAATAGATGCTGTTCTGTTCAACCACAGATTAACATCACCTGAATATTATGCAAGTCTTCAGGCCAATCATTGAAGAAAAGGCTAGTTAAAAACATGGAGACAAATGGGATAAAATGCAGGATCAGTTGTGCAAACCATATATGAAGTACAAACATGATATAATTTTTAATATAGTACCTGATTTTCCCATTTTTTGAAGAAAATCTGGTAAAACTCATCAGAGTAGACTTTGATAATGCATTTAATGCATGGCTCAACACTGACATGGCACAGAATTTTTACAAGTTATATAGAAGTTACTGTAGATTAATTAAAAATGAACTTGATGGTCAGATTGGATTTTGAGCTGCTCACACAGTTTCAGATCAGCACACTAAGCAGTGATATGACATGTCTATTCTTTGATAGAATCTTCTCCCCATTTCATTGTTCTTTGTACCAATTTTCCACTGCCTGCAGGACTGAGTGCTAGCTACTTGGAAAGGTGTCTGTGGAATGTGTTTGAATTGTTTTTAATGAAGACTATTTCTTAGGGCTTCACACTTTACTCTTTGGCTTTCAGTTTACCCATTGTTAGAGAGTACCTATCACTTAAGCCCCATCATTCTCTGACATTATCCTTTAAAATGGTGCTCTACTCTCTGGGCTGTTTCAGGGAATCATAGATCTGGCAGAGCTAGCAGCAAGGACAGCAGAAAGAGTATCAGTCTTACACTGTGGCTATGTCTGTACCAGCAAACTAAGCAGCCAAGGTGCAAGCTAAAGAATAAGCACATGATTAACTATGCTATGAAGTTGTTAGCATGGTTTCTTGGCACGGTTTTGACCTATGCCAACTAGAGATTTCCCAGACAATGCCTAGGCATGATTACAGGATAGCAGAGGCCAGGGACCATTCCCAATAGGCACTTTGGGTCATATTAAGAGATGGGTGCAAGCTATGTTGGGCCATTTGGCCTCAGAGCCAGGAGCAGCCCTGACTGCTTTTATTTACAGTCTATAGGTCCAAGAAGATATGGAGAGGGAAAACGGGTCTTTTCACTTTATACACACCAAGGAGTCTCCTTGAATTAAAGCACTGGCTATCCCATGATATGTGTACGTGTGCTTGTATAATTTTAGAAGGGGAAAAGTGGTTTTGTTTTGTTTTTTTTTTTTTTAAATCTTCTAAACTATTTGCTTATAATATTAAAACCTGTATATTGAAATCAACATGCTTATTTGTACTTTTCCTATACAATAAGGCAGTGCTCACCAGACAAGCCCACAGTGACAAGGCAGGTTCAAGGTCAATCTGGGAAGTTGAGTCAGCAAGGCACAGTCAAGGTCAGTGACGTACTGCATACATGCAACGTAGCTCAGGTGGGGACTGAGGGTGAGGGCCTGAGCTTAAATGCAGCTCCCGAGCTGTCGTGGTTTAGCCCCAGTTGGCAACCAAGCACCACACAGCCGCTGGCTCACCCTCCCCCCTGGTGGAATGGGGGAGAGAATCTGAAGAGCAAAAGTAAGAGAACTCGTGGGTTGAGATAAGAACAGTTTAATACTTTAAATAAAATAAAATAATAATAATAAATTGTAATGAAAAGGAAAACAAAGAGAGAGAGAGAGAGAGAGAGAGAGAAACAAAACCCAGGAAAAACAAGTGATGCAACCACTCACCACCCACTGACCAACGCCCAGCCAGACCCTGAGCAGTGATCACTGCCCCCTGGCCAACTCCCCCCAGCTTATATACTGAGCATGACATCATACGGTATGGAATAGCCCTTTGGCCAGTCTGGGTCAGCTGTCCAGGCTTTGCTCCCTCCCAGCTTCTTGTGCACCTGGCAGAGCATGGGAAGCTGAAAAGTCCTTGACTGGTGTAAGCACTACTCAGCAACAACTAAAACATCAGTGTGTTATCAGCATTATTCTCATCCTAAATCCAAAACACAGCACTATACTAGCTACGAAGAAGAAAATTAACTCTATCCCAGCTGAAACCAGGACACGAGCCAAGAGTGGAGGCCCCTGCCAAGGGGCCCTGCCCAGCTCTTTCTCCTACCATAGCTGCTTTCCCAGCAGTCTGATCACAGGTTACATGGCTGCATTGTCTCAGAGCTGGGCCTTGAACAGAGGCAGACAAACCCTGGGGATGGGGGGAGGGAGCAGCTGCAGAGCTGTTGGTGCAATTGGGCACTGACACACTGTCTCTGAAAAAGTGCGTATCTGCATCTTCACCTGACCATCTGGGATACTGCATGGCACTAAATCAATTACAAAGACAAAAAGGGAAAACAGGGAAAAGTAATTAGATTAGAAAATGGAGAACAACTCCAGGAGCTGATTTCCGTTGAACCTCATTAACCAGAGGAAGTGGTGTATACTTTTTTTGAGCACAATGTAAAAGGAGAATTACAGAGATCCTAAATACAAATAAGCATTATTTTAGTGGTGCATACACCTCTTATTTCCTTTTGAATTCCTGCACTTCCCAATGGCCATAATGTCAAGAAAAAATATGTCAGTATAAACACAGAAATATTGGAAATCCATTGAATTCAATAGCTATCCCTCAGTTCCTGGCAAGCCTTAGCACTGTTTAGCATGAAGATAGTAATTTAAATGCAACCTCAATATTTTCTTAGATTTCAAGTCAGGTGTTTAACATGGCTGTGAGTTTGATGGCAGACTTGCAGGATGGATTTAATGGGACACTCAGGTTTCAAAAAATATGGAATTCTCAAGAACTAAACCATTGAAGGTACTATATAACACATCTTGGGCCATGAGGGAGGTTTCGGGGGGGGAAGCTAATGTTGCATCAATATGTAAAAGGTTTTCAGGATCTTGGTCAAAATCATGGAAAGACTGATACAGGACTCAATCAATCAGTAATGAATTGCCATCTACCTGAGTAACCTTGTCTGATCTCATAGCTGACCCTACTCTGAGCAGGCAGTTAGACTGGATCACCTCCTGAGGTCCCTGCGAACCTGAATGATCCTATAACTAATGCCAATTAAAAAGGTCTTACAGAAAGTAGCTCTTTTCCAGCAAACCTGATAAGTTTTCTGAGATTACATCCTTGGTTGCAAAAGTAACTGTGCTGTAAGGTATAATCTTACACAAGATCACATTATCTGACATGAGATTCTTATTAAAAATAGAAGAATTATGCCAAATCAATGTAATATATCATGTAGATTAAAAAAAAAAATCTCTATTTGGTAGATTTCAAAAAGTAACTGCAGTGTTGGGTCATTACCTAGGTGGAATATTTCCAACAGAGTTCTATGGGGAGGAAAATGTAAAAATATTGCTTTTAAAGTTGGCAGACAATGCCAATATAGCACTAAGGAACAGGGGACTGGCTCGCTGAGTCTATTCTCTGCAACTGCTGTATCTAATTCTTATCTGTTTCATGAATTTATCAAATGTCAACTGAAGGCTAGTTAGGCTTTTTGCCCTTGCAGGTCTAACTGGAAGGCTGTTCCCAGAAGTTTGTGACACTGATTGTTAGGAATATTGTAATTGCCAGCTTACATTTATTTAGGAATGTTTTATAGCATTTTTTACTTTGGGCTAATGTTATCCTTCAGAAATAGCTCTTCTGCTCTCCCTCAGAGCATTTATAGACAACAGTTACATCCCTCTCAACCTTGTTCTACTATTCTTGCCTAGCTATTTTAGATCCCTCTTCTCTGAATCTTTTCCTGTCTGAGTTCACCTTCCTTGAATATAGCAAATGCAAACTGTACGCAGGATTCCAGGTGAGATTTTATAGATGCTTAGCACTATAAACTGATTTCATTTACCCAACAAACACTGTAATACATCCAAATGTATCAGGGAACAAGGCGTTTTCCTTATAGAAGTAAGGAGTAAGTGTTAGAGGATTCAGGGGTCTTGGTAGGTGACCAAGCAATGCAGCATGATGGATCAGCATGCAGACAGAATCCTTGAATAGAGAAGCAGGAGCACAGGGAGCAATTTCAGCAAGTTCAACTAGAGTAAGAGGTGCCAGCAACTGGTGTAGCTCTTTCAGGGAATATTTCAAAGGTAGACTTACTTTGATTAAAATGTGTGTAAGCTCAGGGTCTGCAAATCATCAATTTCCTTGTACATATTTGGTTTTCCTTAGGAGCACACCGGTCATCTTATATTTAAGTTTGTAAATCACACTCTGTAATAAAAGCCCTTTCTTTGTCTCCCCTCTCCATCATACTCTCTTCTGTGAGCTTCCATTTGTTGCCCATTTGTTTGATATCCATTAGTTCCGTCCTTCTAGCAAACAGATAAACTCTATTTTTAGCAAATATAAAAAAATCATTAATACAGCAGGCCTAGAACAACAACTACCAAAATCATCATGTTTTCCTGGCACATCCAGTTTCATTGTAGAGAACGTTAATATTGGTTCCTTAATGCTTTGTTACAGCTCACATGGAAAAACACCATTTTTAAGTGTTCGGTATTATTATATTCATGGATATCTTCACCTTTCTTTTACTCAAAAGGAAATGCTGTTTTTAACACCAAATTAAGCAATTAAAATTATGCATTACAGGCTTAAATTTTTGAAAAATTAAATACTTGCTTGAAAGGACATTACTGAGATTGAAACTACTATCATTATGTCATAGAATCATAGAATCATTTAGGTTGGAAAAGACCCTTAAGATCATTGAGTCCAACCGTTAACCTAGCACTACCAAGTCCACCACTAAACCATGTCCCTAAGCACCACATCTACACATCTTTTAAATACCTCCAGGGATGGGGACTCAACCACTTCCCTGGGCAGCCTGTTCCAATGCTTGACAACCCTTTCGGTGAAGAAATTTTTCCTAATATCCAATCTAAACCTCCCCTGGTGCAACTAGACAACATCCACAGCCTTCCCCTCATCCACCAAGTGGGTCATCTTGTCATAGAAGGAGATCAGGTTAGTCAAGCAGGACCTGCCTTTCATAAACCCATGCTGACTGGGCCTGATCACAGACTCCCACCATGATATCTGCTTTATTGGCCTTCCCCCTGATTCTTACCCATAAACACTCAACCCTATCATCACCATCATTAAGCTCTAGACAGTCAAAACACTGCCTAACATACAGGGCTACCCCACCGCCTCTCCTTCCTTGCCTATCCCTTCTGAAGAGTTTGTAGCCATCCATTGCAGCACTCCAGCTGTGTGAGCCATCCCACCATGTTTTCGTGATGGCAACTATGTGATAGTTTTCCTGCTGCACAATGGCTTCCAGCTCCTCCTGTTTGTTACCCATGCTGCGTGCATTGGTGTAGAAGCACTTCAGTTGGGCTGCTGATCCTGCCACCTTTTTTGGGGGAGAAGCCCTAATTACTACGTGACCATTCTCAGGCACTTCTGTGGTTTCTAACACATCCATAGCCCTTGCGTCTTTGCTGCCGCATGGATCTCCATCCCCTGCCTTCACTGAGATGGCAGACCGAAGGACCTTACTAGCACACCATCCCTCAAATATTGGCGTGCCACCCTCAGGCTTATCTCTAGCGAGCCTGGTTTTATCCCTTTCCCCCTTCCAATCTAGTTTAAAGCTCTTTCAATGAGCCCTGCTAACTCCTGTGCTAGGATCCTTTTCCCCCTTTGAGACAGGTGTACCCCATCTGTCGCCAGCAGGCCTGATGTCATGTAAACCGACCCATGATTAAAAAACCTGAAATCTTGCTGGAGACACCAGGCTCAGAGCCAGGTATTGATCTTCTGGCTCTTCCTGTTTCTTCCCTCATCATTCCCTGCAACTGGAAGGATAGAGGAGAATACTACTTGTGCTCCTGATCCCTTAACCAGTCATCCCAAGGCCCTGAAGTCTCTCTTGATTGCCCTTGGAGTTCTAGTTGCAACTTCATCGCTGCCTACCTGAAAAATCAATAATGGATAGTAATCTGAGGGCCTTACCAGGGTAGGAAGCTTTCTCTTCACATCTTTAACCTGGGCCCCAGGGAGGCAGCAGATTTCCCTAAGAAGTGGTTCCGGTCTGCATATCAGGCCTTCTGTTCCCCTCAGAAGGGAGTCTCCTATGACAATGACCCCTCTTTTTTTCTTTGTGGAAGCCATTTTGATGCAGGGCGTAGGCTGACTTAACCTTGGCAACACCTCTGAACTGGATGTACCATCATCCCTGTCATTGTTTGGTTCTACTTGCAGAGCTTCATACCTGTTTTGTAAAGGCACCTGGGAAGGTGGGGTAGTCACAGAGGAGACACACCTGCTGCACCAGGCAGGAACTTGTCACCATTGCCCCATATCCCTTAAGTCACTTTGTTCAGCCAGGGCGAGAGAGGATAGGGAATCTTCTGTGTCATAGGTCCTGTCTGCCTGCTGGGCCTGTCTGAGGGAAGGTAGGGTGTGATTCCAGTAGTCTGTCTCTCTTGGACTCCCTGATACTCCTCAGCCTACTCACCTCCTCCCGGAGCTCTGTCACTAAGCAGAGGAGCTCCTTGACCTGGGCACACCTCCCACAGGTGTGCTCACTGCTGTTCTCCGATACTGGCATAAGAGTAGGGCACACACTGCAGCCTGACACCTGCGTGGCAGCATGTTCCCACCAGAGCTCTGTCTGGGCAGCTGCGTCCATCATGGTGGGTGCAGAGCTTAGAGAGGCCATGGCTTTTTGCCGGGTGGAGACCATTGCTCCCTGGTTGATCTTCAGCGCCCTTCTTGCACGCCCTTCCGCTGGAATTGCCGTGCAAACTGACACACCTCACCCTGGTCGCTTGCGCTCCCTAAGGGCTTGCTTTATACGTGTGGAGGGGCTTGGCCGCCGTTGCTCCTGGCCCCACCCAGGTCTCATCAGCCGCTGTCGCCTGAGCTGCAAGCTTCTGGCGCCTCTCTCGGCTCCCCTGAGGCTCCCAGGGATTGGGAAACCCCCCTGTGCACCGTGCTAGAGTGCTCCGCTGCCGATCCTGCCGGCTCCAGAGCTGCTCACCTCGGCAACTGCTCCGTAGTGTTCCTCTCTGCCAGTCCAGCTGCCCCTGGATCTCATTCTCCTCAGTTGCTGGCACCTGGACGTATGTGCCCCCAAGGCTGCAGCCCCACTCCAGCTGCTCCCCCTCTCCCAATGGTCTGTTCTGACTATCCATGATAGTTTTGGAGAAAATCATGTTTTTCATGACAGTCTTTTTTAAAGAAGATGTAAATCAGAAATCTCCAGCTTTTATGACCATTTATCTTCTCTTGATCTTTTTCAAAAGAACTGGCTGTATTCCAGGTTAGGAATGACTTTGTTTTTTTAATATTACCTCTAGCTTCCTTTCCCTAAAGATTCCTTACTGAAGTCCTGAAATTTTCATATTAAGCATGGTGTTCTGATTGTTTGACACGCTCTTTTTTCTAGGGATATCTGTGCTTCACTATTGGATGAAGCATCAGTACAACATCGTACATGTTGTAGTAAATGGCTTGGTATTGCACTGAATGAAATGTACCATAGAAGCGCAAGGCATGTTACCGGGTTTTTGGGTTTTGCACCTTTTGTGCATTGTCATGTAGTCATTTGGAAGACTAAACTTCAGAATCTTTATCCTTAAAGGGATAGCACTAAAGAATAGGAGAACCCAAACTGATCATGCAGCACATCAAAGGGACTGGACTGTGTGGGCTGTGCCTTAGCATTGCTTCATATCTTCAAAATTAGGCCTCTAATCTTACCAGCATCCAAAGGAAGGACACAAGAAAAAGTGTCAAGGAAGTCTTAAAATGATGTAAATTTTATTCCTTTAAGAATCAGTAATATCAGTAGCACCTCACTGTAAGTTGTGTTTTCCCAAAAGATATGCGTAGATTGTATAGGTTAAAGAATGTGCAAGCTCAGTTGTGAGGCTTGAGTGTGTTTTTTTCGAGACGTTTGTTCCTTGTGTTTTTTAGTAACAGCAGAATTTTTCTAATACAATTGTTCGTATTTTCTTTCTTTTCCAGATTCTAAAAGTGAAAAGTCCAATAAAGCAAAGTAAATCTGATAAACAAATAATGGTGATTGTGATAAGGTAAATGTGAATGAGAGCAATAAGCTAATTTAGAAAGTGATATTGAATTAATGTATTTTTTACATGCCTAGCTGAAATAGCAGTATTTTTTGTTACAGAAGGACAACTCAATAGTTAATACATCTTTACTTTGAGTTCCTTTAAGTGCAGAGCACTTTTTAATTTTTCTTCACCCCACCTATTTTGAAAGCACTTTCCCCTCAACAGTTTATGCAAATGTCACCAGATGGGTATCTGCCACCTATTTTATTTATGCTCCACCATAAATTTTCATAGTGCTTTCCAGAACAAATAAGTGATGATTTTTGCATAGGAGACTGCACAGTTGAAGTGTCAGGCCATCAGTCAATAAAAAAATATTTTCTGGGTTCTTTTCCAAGGGCTACATACTAGGAAATGGCAATGTGATTTAACACACTAGCTAGACTGGTGTTAAAGTGAGTTAGCATTTACCACAGAAAATGGCAGTTTTGTTTAAAAGTGTCAGCTGGCTGTGAATAAGAACTCTAACACTGTATGCGTAAACACAGTATAATTTCCCAGTGTGGACAAGCTCTTCTGAAGATTTAAATTTTACAAGTTGCAGTAACTTCTTTGTGATATCCATAGCAATATCCATACCGCCATTGCTAGATTTTCAGTGACCTAATATATAGCACTTTTTGGTTTCTTAAGATGAACGAAAATGCTTCTTTTTTTTTTTTTTTTTTAAGTTTCTTATGTCTCAGGCTGAAAGAGGAAATTAATGATTGAATTGAGAGGGGCACATGTCTCTGGGATAGTGCAACATCCTAGGAAGGGGAAAAGTGGAAATTAGCGTTGGAACAATGGTATGATTTCAATTAAAAAGCTACCAATTATTCCACTTCCTCTGTAAGAATTGGTGTATCCTCATTGGTTAATTATGTGTTCTTATCACACTAAAAGTCAAGCACAGCTACCTGAAAGTCTTTTGAATCCCTGACAGAATAACTTGCATATGGTAGCTTAGTACTTCTAAAGCAGTACCTTAAGGGTTTCAGTATTAGGTGTTCTATTAACATTATTAAGGATGGAACACCTCTCCTGTGAGGAAAGGCTGAAAGAGCTGGGGTTGTTCAGCATGGAGAAGAGAAGGCTCCAGGGAGACCTTATTGCGGCCTTTCAGTACTTAAAGGGGGCTTATAAGAAAGATGGGGACAGACTTTTTAGCAGGGCCAGTAGCGATAGGACAAGGGGCAATGGTTTTAAACTAAAAGAGGGTAGATTCAGACTGGATATAAGGAAGAAATTTTTCACGATGAGGGTAGTGAAACACTGGCACAGGTTGCCCAGAGAGGTGGTAGATGCCCCATCCTTGGAAACATTCAAGGACAGGCTGGATGGGGCTCTGAGCAACCTGATCTAGTTGTAGATGTCCCTGCCAATTGCAGGGGGGTTGGACTAGATGACCTTTAAAGGTCCCTTCCATCCCAAACCATTCTATGATTCTGTTAAAAAAAAATCACAAAACCCCCAAAATAACCAAAAATCCCAGAGAACTTATAGGAAAATATAGTTGAATTTAACTAAAGAAAACCAATCTATTAAGGATATTTAGCGCAAATGAGGCTTAAAATAAGATTTTATTTGTGTTGTTTTTGAAGAAAGTCTGGAGATTTTAAAATATACAGATATGACTTGATGAACAAGATGTTTATGGGGGGGTGGTGTTTCTAGGCATAGTAGAGCTCCACAGAAGATTAATGGCATTGATGTTGTCCCAAAAGTGGGGTCGTTAACCCAGTGTGCAAACGCCAATTAACACACAGAGTAGAGGTATTTTATTCATGTTTGCGCACAAAGATGGGTGCTAGGTGGTAGTTCCACAAAGCTAGCACACTTCCGTGAAAACTACAGCATATTTATCTTGCTACATGATTAGTATAAACCCGCCCAAATTTACACTTATTGGTTAGTGATTAACATTTCATGCACTATTGGTTTGCTGTATTTAAATTAGCCTTGCTTGCTATGCAAATTAGCACGCATGATCCTTTCAGATGGGGGGGGCAAGTCTTTCCAGTCCTGAATTGAGTCGGTGGTCTCGATCTCCCCTCACCGCTTTTACCTTTCACCCAGTTACTGCAGTTTTATCTGATTTCATGCTTCTTTGGCAATCACCCAGCCTTTGGCGCCAGGATGTTCCCTTTTATCAGTCTATTAGCTCCTCCTCAAGGGTATAGTCGTTAGTTTTTCACGGTTCTCTGATAAAACAGATGATACTTCCTTATCTTTTAGCTCCTTCTCCTAATTGCCAGATCCTTTTCGCAGAGCACAGGTGGTTCATAGTTTTGCTCAGTGGAAAACTCCACTTTCTGCGGGATATCATTGAGAGAAATGTATGTACTGCAGCAGGTGAGGAGCGCTCTCATGCAATATCATAGCGTGCTCATTGAAGTAACGAAGCTTCATTTAATTTGCCTCCATTAACCTAAAACCTTATAATCAGACTTCATAGCCCTCAAGCTCATGGGATGCATAATATACTGCCTATTAAGACTTTCATCGCAGCTTAAGGAATTTTTGCACATACACAATTATGTTGTCAAACCAATTGACAAATATAATAGTCATTTGACCTGATTTTTTTCACCAGTTGATCAATATCTTTCTCAACATATTGAATCAGTAATAATGGAAAACATCCTACAGATAAACTCATTGATTTGATAAGAATTTTGAGTCTGTTTTATTAAACATGACAAGTGCTTTGTCAAAAGCAGTTTCATATGGTTTCTGAGAGGAGCATGGAATTTAAAACAAGAGTCACTGTAGTGAATATTCCAATATACTTATTGACTTTTTTGAAATCATGGTGGCAGTTGATTAATTTGTATTAAATATGGAAATGTTCAAACCAGGAAGGTTTCAAATTCATTGATAAGTTACATGATACAAGCATTTGTATTCCCTACGTTGATGTGTGATCTTAGCATTGTCAAGTACTATCGGATTATGAATGGTGAAGATGAAACAAGTGTTATTAATAAATCAGATTTAATTCTAGTACAAATGGCTTTATTGTGTTTACACCAATAATGTCATTTATAGACATTTGTAAAAAGATTTTTTTACTGCTTCCAAGTGATTGTAATCAGTCAATATATGCCTCAATAACTGGATAAGTGTGTGTGTGGGGAAATGCTTTGCAAACCTCTAGCATTAATCTGAGTGTTTATAAGCTCAGACTTAATATTGTGAGTAAAGAGCAGAAAACAGTTAAGAGATCACTGAAAAGGAAGATCTCAGTTAAGACTATTTTTAACTGAAGAGGAACCCTGAGGACTGTATCAGATTTCCTTCATTATGGTACACTCTTGTGCATATTGATTATCCTTCATACTTAATGCACTGTTGTTTCCAAAGTTCATTCTCTCTCTAAGAAAGAACTGTAGAATCATAGAATGGTTTGGGTTGGAAGGGACCTTTAAAGGTCATCTAGTCCAATCACCCCTGCAATTGGCAGGGACATCTTCAACTAGATCAGGTTGCTCAGAGCCCCATCCAGCCTGTCCTTGAATGTTTCCAAGGATGGGGCATCTATAACCTCTCTGGGCAAACTGTTCCAGTGTTTCACCATCCTCATCGTAAAAAAATTTCTTCCTTATATCTAGTCTAAATCTCCGTCTTTCAGTTTAAAACCATTACCCCTTGTCCTATCACTGCAGGCCCTATTAAAAAGTCTCTCTCCATCTTTCTTATAAGCCCCCTTTAAGTATTGAAAGGTTGCAATAAGGACTCCCCAGAGCCTTCTTTCTCCAGGCGGAACAACCACCAACTCTCTCAGCCTTTCCTCATAGGAGAGGTGCTCCAGCCCTCTGACCATTTTTGTGGCCCTCCTCTGGACCCACTCCAATAGGTCCATGTCTTCCTTGTACTGAGGAGCTGGATGCAGTACTCCAGGTGGGGTCTCACCAGAGCAGAGTAGAGGGGCAGAATCACCTCCCTCGACCTGCTGGCCACGCTTCTTTTGATGCAGCCCAAGATACGGTTGGCTTTCTGGGCTGCGAGAGCACATTGCCAGCTCATGTTCAGCTTTTCAACTATCAGTACCCCCAAGTCCTTCTCGGCAGGGCTGCTCTCAATCCCTTCATCCCCTGGCCTGTATTCATACTGGGGGTTGCCCTGACCCAGGTGCAGGACCTTGAACTTGGCCTTGTTGAACCTCATGAGGTTCACATGGGCCAACTTCTTTTAGTACAGGTCCCTCTGGATGGCATCCTGTCCCTTAGGAGTGTCAACCACACCACTCAGCTTGGTGTCATCTGCAAACTTGCTGAGGGTGCACTCGATCCCGCTGTCTATGTCATTGATGAAGATATTGAACAGCACTGGCCCCAGAACGGACCCCTGAGGGACACCACTCATCACTGATCTCCATCTGGACATCGAGCCATTGACCGCTACCCTCTGGATGCGACCATCCAGCCAATTCCTTATCCACCGAACAGTCCACCCATCAAATCCATATCCTTCCAATTTAGAGAGAAGGATATTGTGAGGGACCGTGTCAAAGGCCTTACAGAAGTCCAGATAGATGACATGCGTAGCTCTTCCCTCGTCCACTGATGTAGTCACTCCATCACAGAAGGCCACTAGGTGGGTCAGGCAGGACTTGCCCTTGGTGAAGCCATGCTGGCTGTCTCGAATCACTTCCCTGTCCTCCATGTGCCTTAGCATAGATTCCAGGAGGATCTGTTCCATGATCTTCCCAGGCACAGAGCTGAGGCTGACTGGTCGGTAGTTCCCAGGGTCCTCCTTTTTACCCTTTTTAAAAATGGCTGCAATGTTTCCCTTTTTCCAGTCCCCAGGGACTTCACCTGACTGCCATGACTTTTCAAATATCATGGAGAGTGGCTTGGCAACTACATCAGCCAGTTCCCTCAGGACTCTGGGATGCATCTCATCAGGACCCATAGACTTATGTACGTTCAAGTTCCTCAGGTGGTCACGAGCCTGATCTTCTCTTGCAGTGGGAGGGACTTTGCTCCCCCAGTCCCTGCCTTGAGGTCCATCCACTCGAGAGGTGTGGGAAGAGAGATTGGCAATGAAGACTGAGGCAAAGAAGTTGTTGAGTACCTCAGCCTTCTCCTCGTCTGTTGTAACCAGATTGCCAGTTGTGTTCATCGGGGGGGTATGCTTTCTTTGACCTTCCTTTTTTGGCTGACATACCTGTAGAAGCCCTTCTTATTATTCTTTGCGTCCCTTGCCGAGTTCAGCTCCAGCCGCGCCTTGGCCTTCCTGACCCCATCCCTACACAACTGGGCAGCATCCCTGTACTCTTCCCAGAATACCTGTCCCTTCTTCCACTGCCTGTGCACTCTCTTCTTGCCCTTTAGTTTGACCAGCAGGTCTCGACTCATCCATGCTGGTCTCTTGCCTTCCTTTCCTGATTTCTTACACCTGGGGATCGAGAGCTCTTGTGCCCCATGGAAAGCATCCTTAAAGATCTGCCAGCTCTGTTCTGCTCCCTTGTCCCTGAGGGCAGTTTCCCAGGGGGTCCTATTGACTAACTCCTTGAAGAGCTGGAAGTTTGCTTTCCTAAAATTCAAGGTCCTGACTTTACTCTTCGCCTTACCCATATCCCTCAGGACTGCAAACTCCACCAGTGCATGATCACTGCAGCCCAGGCTGCCTCCAATCTTGATGTCTCCAATTAGCTCATTTGCATTGGTGACCACCAGGTCCAGTATCGCATCCCCTCTGGTAGGGCTGTCTATACCTGGTTATTACCTTAGCTATCCTCAATGCACTCCAGGAGTCTCCTGGATTGCCTACAACTCGCCGTGCTACTTTTCCAGCAGATGTCGGGGTGGTTGAAGTTCCCCAGCAGGACAAGAGCCTGCGAGTGCGATGCCTCCTGGAACTGGAGTAAGAAGGCTTTGTCAATAGGCTCCCCTTGATCGGGCGGCCTACAGTAGACACCGACCACAAGGTTCCCTTTCTTGCCTCAGTCTCTAATTCTTACCCATAAGCTTTCAACCTGCTCATGGCTATTCTTCAGGGACAGTTCTTCACATTCTATCCATTTCTTGACGTAGAGGGCAACCCCTCCACCCCTCCTTCCTCCCCTGTCCCTTCTAAACAGCCTGTAGCCTTCGATAGCTGCACTCCAGTCATGGGATTTGTCCCACCAAGTTTCAGTAAAGGCAACTAGGTCATAGCTTTCTAGCAGCACGGTGGCTTCCAGCTCCTCCTGTTTGTTGCCCATGCCGCGTGCATTGGTGTTGAGGCACTTCAGCTGGGCTGCCGGCTGTGTCACCTTCTTAGAGGAACACCCCTTAATTCCTTTGAGGTATTTCCCTGGTGTTTCCCTGATGGCTCCTATTACCTCAGGAGCCCCTGGCTCATCTCTGTAAGACTTCAGGTGTGCTGCAGTGTAGCCAGCATGTCTCAGATCAACAGGCTGAGGGCCCTCACTAGCACCCTGTCCCTCAAACATTGGCATGTCATCCCATGGCTTGTCATGAGCAAGCCTGATATTATCCCCCTTCCCCTTCAAGTCTATTCTAAAGCTCTGTCAACCAGCCCCGCTAGCTCATGAGAAAAGTCCCTCTTCCCCCTTTGAGAAAGGTGAATCCCATCTGATGCCAGCAGGCCTGGTGCCATGTAGGCCATCCCATTATCGAAAAACCTGAAATTGTGGCGGTGACACCAGCCACTCAGCCATGTATTAATAGACTGGGTCTGTCTGTTTCTTCCAATGTCACTTCCCACAACTGGAAGGATAGAGGAAAAAATAACCTGTGCTCCAGAATCCCTTACCAACCATCCCAAGGCCCTGAAGTCTCTCTTGATTTCCCTTGGACTGTGCGTTGCGGCTTCATCGCCACCCACATGGAAGAGCAGCAATGGGTAATAGTCCGAGGGCCGTACCGGGCTAAGAACTTTCCTAGTTATGTCCTTAACCCGGGCCCCAGGGAGGCAGCAGACTTCCCTTTGAGGAGGGTTTGCCTGGCATATTGGACCCTCTGTTCCCCTCGGAAGGGAGTCGCCTACAACTATAACCCTTCTTTCCTTCCTCGTGGAGGTGGTCGTGATACAGGGGGTAGGCCTTTCTGACCTTGGTGACACCTCTGGTGTAGATGGACCGTCATCCACATCATCCTTTGACTGGCCTTCCACATCCAGAGTCTCATACCTTTTGTACAGAGGCACCTGGGAAGGCGAGGTGAGCAAGGAGGGGGTTCGCCTGCCACCCTGAGCATGGACTTGCCTCCATTCACTCCTTTCCTTTAAGCTACTGCCTTCAGCCTGGTGGGGGGAGGATACAGGATCCCCTTGGTCTTGTGTTTTCTTCTGGTGGCTGTTCCTGTTTCTGTCTCAGGGAGGGCAGAGCATGGTTCCACCAGTCTATCTCTTTCTCAGCCTCCCTGATGCTCCTTAACCTTTCTACTTCCTCTCCTAGCTCTGCCACCAGGCTAAGCAGATCATCCACTTGGTCACACCTCACACAGCTGTTGTCACTACTGCCATCTGTTACCAGTGAAAGGCTCTGGCATGCCCTGCAGCCTGAGACCTGGATGACTGCATGTTTTCGTGGGAGCTCTGTCTGGGTTGCCACATCCATTCTGGTGAGTGCAGAGGACATAGCTTTCTGCCTCTTGGATACCATAGCTAAGCTCCTTCTGAGAGGGAGATGACCACCAATTGAACTCACCTCTTGAGCTGGTAGGGTGACAACACCCTTCCTGGACGCCCTGCCATGTGAACTGCTGTGCAAACTGCCACACCACACTCTGTTTGCCCGCTCTGGTCACTAGCACTCCCCAGGCTGCTTTTTATAGGTGTGGTGGTGGCCACCGTTGCTCTGGCAACACCCAGGCCTCATCAGCATCTCTAGCAAGAGCTGCTGACTCCCAGCGGGTCTCTCCGCTGCACTGGTGTTTCCCTGCCTCAGGAAACCACCTTGTGCGCTGAGATCTGCCGCTCTGCTGTGGATCGGGCCAGCTTCGGAGCAGCCCACCTCTTCAGAATAAATTAATTCTTCTATCACCAAAACACACTTTCAGAATGGTGGAAGAGATAAACTTTTATCTCGACGGGGAGATAAAAGATAGACATGCTGGAACCAGTCCAACAGAAGACCACCACGATGGTCAGGGGGCTGGAGCACATGAGATATGAAGAGACACTGAGTGCACTGGGTTTGTTCAGCATTAAGAAGACAAGGCTCCAGGGGGGATCTTATGAATGTGTACAACTAACTAATGAGAAGGTGTAGAGAAGACAGAGCTAGATTCTTTTCAGAAGTACACAGGGATATGATAAGAAGCACAGACACATGTTGCAATATGGGAAATTCTGAGTTGATATAAGGATATTTTTTTTCCATCATGAGAGTGGACAATCACTCTAACAGCAGCCCAGAGAGGCTCCATCCTTGGAGATACTCAGAACTTGATTGGACATGGCCCTGAGCAACCTGATCTAACTGGCCGTGTTTTTAGAAGTGGGTTGGACTAGATGGCCTCTGTAGGTCCCTTCCAACCTATGTGTTTCTGTGATTCCATGATATTAAATACTATCAAAGAGCAGGAAAGTCATTAAAATGAGCTGCCACATAGCGATAAATCCTCTCTCAATACTGTTTCACACTCAGAAGCAGAATACCAATTAAAAACATTTATCAACCTTTGAAACCTTCACATTGGACACAATTCAAGTTAGTTTATGTCAATGGGAAACAGTTTCTTGCAAAAGCATTATAACATTAATCAGAATGTTTCTTTCTTCATAATAAATATACTGGAAAATTCACAATCAGTTTTGCTTCTGTCATTTACCTGATACCCTTCTTGATGCAGTTCAGAGCAGCTGTGTGCAAAATCATAAATGCTGGTCCATATTTCATAGTTCATTTAGCAACTGGAGAGTAAGATTAAAGAAACAGAAATGAAAAATAAGTTTGTTGGCATGTTATGTACTTTCCCATCTACTCATGAATGGTATTAGAATTCCAGTATGCTACTGTGGTGGGCTGACTTTGGCTGGCTGCCAGGTGCTCACCAAGCCGCTCTCTCACTCCTCAACAGGACAGGGGGAGAAAATAAGATGGAAAAGCTCATGGGTTGAGATAAAGACAGGGAGATCACTTACCAGTTATCATCACAGAAAAAACAGACTCAACTTGGGGAAAATTAATTTAATTTATTGCCAATTAAAAATAGCATTGGATGGTGAGAAACAAAGACAACCATTAAAACAACGCCTTTCCTCCCACTCAGGCTCAGCTTCACTCCTTCACTCCCGACTCCTCTACTCCTGCCCTGAGTGGCAGTCAGTACATATCAATTTCTCTCTGCCATTCTTCCCTTTCAGACTTTTCCTCTGCTCCAGTGTGGGTACTCCATGGGCTGCAGGAAATATCTGCTCCACCATGGAGCACCTCCTCCTCCTCCTTTCTCTGATCTTGGTGTTCCCTCTGCTGTTTCTCACACTTTTCTCTCTCCTCCTCCTCTCTCTAACTGGCAGGTTTTGCCCAGACTTCACTTGTTTTTCACAGACTTTGCAGATTGGCTCAGCTTTGGCCTTCGATGGGTCCATTGCTGAACTTGCTGGAACGGTCTGTGTCTGGCACAGGGCACAGTCAACATGGGTTCATACCCATGTTGAAGGTCATACTGGGTGCTATTGAAAGACATTTAAAGAACAATCATCAGGCATAGGCGACATGGGTTCACAAAGGGAAAGTCCTGTTTAATTAATCTGTTCTCCTTCTACGATAAGGTCACCTGCCTGGTGGATGAAGGGAAGGCGGTGGATGTAGTTTTTCTGGATTTTAGTAAGGCTTTTGATACTGTCACCTCACAGAGGTGGAAAGCTGCTGTATGGAATCCTGTACGACAAGTTGCAGGAACTGCTGAAGGAGAAGGTGAATCGAGTCAGTTTGCAGAGGTGAAAACCATCCAGATGGCTTTAGATATTGCTGAATGAGAAAAACGGCCAGTACTTTATCTCTGTACTGATTCATGGATGGTGGCAAATGCCCTGTGGGGGTGGTTACAGCAATGAAAGCAGAGCAACTGGCAGCGCAGAGGCAAACCCATCTGGGCTGCCGCATTGTGGCAAGATATTGCTGCCCGGGTAGAGAACCTGGTTGTAAAAGTACGTCACGTAGATGCTCAGGTACCCAAGAGTCGGGGCACTGAAGAACATCAAAACAACCAGCAGGTGGATCAGGCTGCTAAGATTGAAGTGGCTCAGGTGGATCTAGACTGGCAACATAAGGGTGAATTATTTCTAGCTCAGTGGGCCCATGACACCTCAGGCCATCAAGGAAGAGATGCAACACAGAGATGGGCTCGTGATCGAGGGGTGGACTTGACCATGGACACTATTGCACAGGTTATCCATGAATGCGAAACATGCGCTGCAATCAAGCAAGCCAAGCGGTTCAAGCCTCTCTGGTATGGAGGACGATGGCTGAAATATCAATATGGGGAGGCCTGGCAGATCGATTATATATCACGCTCCCACAAACCCGCCAAGGCAAGCGCCATGTGCTTAAAATGGTGGAAGCAACCACCGGATGGCTGGAAACATATCCTGTGCCCCATGCCACCACCCGGAACACTATCCTGGGCCTTGAAAAGCAAGTCCTATGGAGACATGGCATCCCAGAAAGAATTGAGTCAGATAACGGGGCTCATTTCCGAAACAACCTCATAGACACCTGGGCCAAAGAACATGGCATTGAGTGGGTATATCACATCCCCTATCACGCACCAGCCTCTGGGAAAATGGAACAATACAATGGACTGTTAAAGACTACACTAAAAGCAATGGGTGGTGGGACATTCAAACACTGGGATACACATTTTTCAAAGGCCACCTGGTTAGTCAACACTAGGGGATCTGCCAATCGAGCTGGCCCTGCCCAGTCAAAACTTTTATGTACTGTAGAGGGGGATAAAGTCCCTGTAGTGCACCTAAAAATATGACGGGGAAGACAGTCTGGGTTACTCCTGCCTCAGGCAGAGGTAAACCCATTTGTGGGATTGCTTTTGCTCAAGGACCTGGGTGCACTTGGTGGGTGATGTGGGAGGATGGGGAAGTCCAATGTGTACCTCAAGGGGATTTGATTTTGGGTGAAAATAGCCAATGAACTGAATGGTATGATGTTAATTGCTATATAATACTGGATGTCATCACTTCAATGATTACTATATGTGCCATATCAACAGTATACAGTAAGAATCACCCAAATTAATGAAGAATGAACTCTGAGGAAACCTAGCAAGTGCAGTGGTGATAGAACTAGAACTGGCTTCAGCATGCAACAGTCTGACACCACACACCATCTCTCCTGCCCTGAAAGACTGTTATGACAGATGGAGCCCAAACTAATGGACCGAATGAACCCAACGGACATTTTAGAAGGATGGCCCATGGACTAAGGGAATGATATCTGTCTGTATATATCAAAAGATAGGAAAAGTGGTGGTGATTAATTGGAATGTATTGGAAAGGGTAGGACCTGGACATGAAGTAGATGGTATGGAATAAGGGGTGGATACTGTCCTGGTTTCAGCTGGGACAGAGTTAATTTTCTTCCTAGTAGCTGGTATAGTGCTGTGTTTTGGATTTAGGATGAGAATAATGCTGATAACACACTGATGTTTTGGTTGTTGCTAAGCAGTGCTTACATCCGTCAAGGACTTTCCAGCTTCCCATGCTCTGCCTGGCGCACAAGAAGCTGGGAGGGGGCACAGCCAGGACAGCTGACCCAGACTGGCCAAAGGGCTATTCCATACCATATGATGTCATGCTCAGTATATAAACTGGGGGGAGTTGGCTGGGGGGAATGATCGCTGCTTGGGGACATGCTGGGCATTGATCAGCGGGTGGTGAGCAATTGCATTGTGCATCACTTGTTTTGTATATTTTTTTATCATTGTTATTATTTTTATTATTATTTCCTCTTCCTCTGCTGTCCTATTAAACTGCCTTTATCTCAGCTCATGGGTTTTACTTTACCGGGGGTGGAGAGGGTGAGTGAGCGGCTGTGTGGTGCTTAGTTGCCGACTGGGGTTAAACCACAACACTAACAAACCAAACCAAATATAAAACATATGTCTCTACATTTCCACTCAACCTACACTTTTCCCTCACATTACCTGTGTTTAATTTGTGTATTGGTTTAAGATAATAAGAGGATGATCATGCTAGAAAATCAGATTCTAAACACTTTTAGGTCAAGAAGCTTCCTCAGCCAGGAATCTGATGGAACATATAACATGGATTAAAAAATATGAATTCTAGATACAGGTCTGGATTTAAACTTTACACGTCAACTTTATAAAAGCTCCCCCATTGTTTCCATATGACCTTATGGCACAACTGTTGGGATATAGTTCAGAATCACCAGTTAGTAACCTGTTTTTTTTGTTTACAGAGAATTTTGAAAATTGGGTCACTTGAAATTATAGATTTTTATAAGAATTATTCTACCTATGATTGCAGTGATGGTATTCATAGCCCTAGAGATGAAAAAGCAGTTTTAAAAAAAACATAACTGTTTAAATTATTTTGAATTAGATCACAATTAAACTACTGGAAACTTGGCAGGGAATTAGACCAGACAGCCAAAATCATATCATCTGTTCTGTATGTGTTAATACCATGGTTACACTCAGGCCTGCCTCACAAAACTGGATGGAGTATTTGACGTTTAGCTGTTCTATACTGTAGGTCTCTTCACATTACTCTGTGCCCAGTTCTGTACTTGCTAAGAACATTGTCAGTCAGAAACCAGTGGAACATACTGACCAAAACATGGCAAGGATGTACCCAGGCAGATTTTATCTTCTCTAGTACCCAGAGCTTTACAAAAGCTTAAGTTCGTGCTCCTTTGTGAATGGGAACTTGCTCTGGCCTAGTACCAGAGTGCTTGTGTAATGGGGACCATGCTGGAATATAGACTTGCTGCTCGCTTCCTGCGTTTTAGCACCAAGTACAACACAGCAGAAAGTGCTTCTTTCCTTTTTTTAGTGGCAGTTTATAGAAAGTTCTTGGATGAATGATTTCTATATGTTTACCAGAACAGCCTCAAAGTACTTGGCAGAGTGTTTCTGAACTGTCTGTAAAGAACTGTTTTCACATATTGTATTTGATGTTTTACTTTGATTAGAACTGAATGTGAATGTCATGGAGAAAGCTGCTAATATTGCTCATGGACAGCAGAATGAAAAATTTATAAACAGCAGAATGAGAAATGTATAAACAGCAAAGGATTTCAGAACAGCTATAGCTTAAGACAGGTTTAAAACATTCTGTTGTGATTAAATTAAGAACCCTGATATTGGCTACCTACAAAATCCTGGCCCAGAATAAGCGATAAATGCTGCTGCAAGCCCTGCAGAGCAAGTGTTATGGAGCCTTCTCAGTCCCTATCAGTGAAGGATTACCTTCGTAATTGATCTGACTGCTCCTACAAACAGATAAAGACGTTTTCATGCATGAATCTAAGCACTGTAAAAAATGCTCTCATAGAAGAAGAAAATGTCTCAATTTCCTAAGCCAGGTAATTGATAGTCCTACTACATCCTAGGGGATGCAGTACTGGACCTGGTGGTCATCAATGCAAGTGAGCTCATTGGTGATGTCAGGATTGGAAGCAGCCTCGGCTGTAGCGATCACACACTGGTAGAGTTCACAGTCTGGAGAGATAAGGGTCAGGTGAAGAGTATAGTCAGGACCCTGAATTTTAGGAAAGCAAACTTCCAGCTCTTCAAGGAGTTAATCAACAGGACCCCCTGGGAAATGGCCCTCAGGGACAAGGGAGCAGAACAGAGCTGGCAGGTCTTCAAGGACGCTTTCCATGGGGCACAAGAGCTCTCGATCCCCAGGTGCAGGAAATCGGGCAAGGAAGGGAAGAGGCTGGCATGGCTGAGCCATGACCTGTGGGTCAAACTAAAGGGCAAGAAGAGAATGCACAGGCAGTGGAAGAAGGGACAGGTATTCTGGGAAGAGTACAGGGATGCTACCTGGTTGTGTAGGGATGGGATCAGGAAGGCCGAGGCTTGGCTGGAGCTGAACCTGGCAAGGGACGCTAATAAGAAGGGCTTCTACAGGTACATTAACCAGAAAAGGAAGGTTAAAGAAAGCGTACCCACTCTGATGAACAAATCTGGCAAGCTGGTAACAACAGATGAGGAGAAGGCTGAGGTACTCAACAACTTTTTTGCCTCTGTCTTCACTGGCAGCCTCTCTCCTCACACCTCCCGAGTCAATGGGCCATTTGATGGGGATCAGGGGGGCAGAGGTCCTCCCACTGTAAGAGAAGATCAGGTTTCTGACCACCTGAGGAACCTGAACGTACATAAGTCTATGGGTCCCGATGAGATGCATCCCAGAGTCCTGAGGGAACTGGCTGATGTAGTTGCCAAGCCACTCTCCATGATATTTGAAAAGTCATGGCAGTCAGGTGAAGTCCCTGGGGACTGGAAAAAGGGAAACATTGCAGCCATTTTTAAAAAGGGTAAAAAGGAGGACCCTGGGAACTACCGACCAGTCAGCCTCAGCTCTGTGCCTGGGAAGATCATGGAACAGATCCTCCTGGAATCTATGCTAAGGCACATGGAGGACAGGGAGGTGATTCAGGACATCCAGCACGGCTTCACCAAGGGCAAGTCCTGCCTGACCAACCTAGTGGCCTTCTATGATGGAGTGACCGCATCAGTGGACGAGGGAAGAGCTACGCATGTCATCTATCTGGACTTCTGTAAGGCCTTTGACACGGTCCCCCACAATATCCTTCTCCCTAAATTGGAGAGATATGGATTTGATGGGTGGACTGTTTGGTGGATAAGGAATTGGCTGGATGGTCGCATCCAGAGGGTAGCGGTCAATGGCTCGATGTCCAGATGGAGATCAGTGATGAGTGGTGTCCCTCAGGGGTCCGTTCTGGGGCCAGTGCTGTTCAATATCTTCATCAAATGACATAGACAGCAGGATCGAGTGCACCCTCAGCAAGTTTGCAGATGACACCAAGCTGAGTGGTGCGGTTGACATGCCTGAGGGACGGGATGCCATCCAGAGGGATCTGGACAAGCTGGAGAAATGGGCCCGTGTGAACCTCATGAGGTTCAACAAGGCCAAGGGCAAGGTTTCTGCACCTGGGTCGGGGCAATCCCCGGTATCAGTACAGGCTGGGGGAAGAAGGGATTGAGTGCAGCCCTGCCGAGAAGGACTTGGGGGTAATGATAGATGAAAAGCTGGACATGAGCCGGCAATGTGCTCTCACAGCCCAGAAAGCCAACCGTATCCCGGGCTGCATCAAAAGAAGCATGGCCAGCAGGTCGAGGGAGGTGATTCTGCCCCTCTACTCTGCTCTGGTGAGACCCCACCTGGAGTACTGCGTCCAGCTCTGGAGCCCTCAGCATGGAAAGGACATGGACCTGTTGGATTGGGTCCAGAGGAGGGCCACAACAATGATCAGAGGGCTGGAACACCTCTCCTGTGAGGAAAGGCTGAAAGAGCTGGGGTTGTTCAGCATGGAGAAGAGAAGGCTCCGGGGAGACCTTATTGCGGCCTTTCAATACTTAAAGGGGGCTTATAAGAAAGATGGGGACAGACTTTTTAGCAGGGCCAATAGCGACAGGACAAGGGGCAATGGTTTTAAACTAAAAGAGGGTAGATTCAGACTGGATATAAGGAAGAAATTTTTCACGATGAGGGTAGTGAAACACTGGAATGGGTTGCCCAGAGAGGTGGTAGATGCCCCATCCTTGGAAACATTCAAGGCCAGGCTGGATGGGGCTCTGGGCAACCTGATCTATTTGTAGATGTCCCTGTGAGTTGCGGGGGTTGGACTATAAGACCTTTAAAGGTCCCTTCCATCCCAAAGCGTTCTATGATTCTATGATCAGCACTAGTCTCCAAAAGCAAGGTCACAAATATATGTTTCTATGTGATCCCTGTGGGCAGAAAGCCCACAAATGCCTTGGACTTGTTGCCTTTTTATAGTATCTGCTGCATCCAGGGCATTTGAGATCTCTCTGCACAATCTGATACTTGTAGTGCAGTGAACCAAGGCTGACATGACACCCATCAGTCACTCAGTAACCACTCAGCTACAGTCCTGGGCATTGGAAAAGAGGAAAAGAATGCCTTGGGGTATCATGGTGGCAAAATTCCTTCTAAGAGGGGTAGGTCTTGCATTCCTTACTCAGTTCATAGCCAGGAATCAAAATGTGCTTTTTCATCTGAGTAACGCTACAAGATTTAGGTTTTAATGAGAGTAGGAATATTATGAAAATATTGGGTGCACCTTCTCTTGTTTGAAAGAGATGCTGACCTCTGTCTTGCCGACTACCGGAGACAACGGCTGGCCCCTATCATGTAGAGGACAGCATCTCAGTGGCCCTACACTGTGAATGCAGGGCATAAGTCTAAGGACATAGACCTGTACATTACATTGGAGATACCTGAGCTGACCCCACTCGTGCTAATTCTGGAGCCAGAAGTACTGTCCCTGTGTGCTAACTCAGGTCAGAAAGCCCAGACTGTCCATTGCTGTGCACAGGCTAAAAAATCATCCCTTATTAAAAATACTTTCACAGATGAAGAGACAGGAGAAACATGGCACTACAGCTCAGGACTCCCCGTCCAGGTTAGTGCTAGCGTGGGGATCTTGGCTCTCCACTCTTCAGTGGGCTGTAGCCTTACCACAAGTCCCATCAAGCTCCTTAAAAAGACACGCTCTTTAACCACATGGTAATACCACTGATGCCAGCATTTTCAGGGGGAAGTATGTCTAGTAGCCACTTGCACAAGTAGGATTGATGCAAGTAGAGAATCATTTACAGTTCCTCTCGTGTTCTTCGGTTTCTTTACTGTGCTTTGGGCTGACCCTGACCCCAGTGAGTACCCCTCTTCTGCTGATGAAGCATGCTGCTCCCGAGCCCTGAGAGCTAATACAGAAGCAGCAGCAGGTAGGTCTGTGTACAGAGAGGAGACAGAAAATTGTAGGACCAGAGTGGGCTTCAGCACATAGCGAGCAAGGAAGCCCATCAGAAGTGTCTCAGGGGAGCAGGAAAAACACTCCAACTGGTTCAGAATATATATTTATATATTTTAAGATTTTAAGGAAAAATATTTAAACCTCCTATGAGAAATATTTGACTTTTTTATACAATGAGCATTTTTAAAGGGCTGAGAAAGACATTTCAAAATTACTTTAACTAAATTTAGGTTGTTAATAGAAAAGGAATACCATATGTGGACTAAACCCTTGGTGTGCTAGAATGAAAGAATACGACACCTACTATCTTCAGCTACGTTTCTTTTCAGTTGCACATCCCTTTAATTTTCCCATCCATTAATTGTACATTCCTATCATGTAAGCAGAGATACCATGGCAGAATGTCCAAAAGTTTCATTTGCTCTTAGCAGAGTTGGATGACATGGGGCTTAAAGTGTGAGTGCCCTATCTAAACTAGCCACCCCAAAATTACTACAGTCAAGTCCTTATCACCTCATGCTGGTTTACTGATTCACTGTAAACTAATCAACATGCGCAGTCATCTCTCTTGTTGGCTCTGCATGGAATTGGTTTGATCCAGCAAGACTTCCTCATTCAGGTGCCACTGTGGAGCCTCCAGTGCCATCTGGCGTCTCACTCTCTCCTACCACAATATTGATGCAGCACAGAGCTCAGCTGGCTGCTCCTGCAGCTGATTCAGATGTCCAAACAGGGCTCCTGCAAATGGAGGCACTTGGGAAACACCGTATGGAAGCAGCCAGTTGGTGCCACAAGGGGCCAGGTCACACACAGCAGGGGCAATCAGCCGGGCTCCAGCATTAGATGTGAGTGGTTCCCTGTGAGTGGATGGCTGCACAAGAGGTAAGATGGATCAGAAGATGTTTTGGGGTCCAGTGGCAATAATTCCTTTATTATTAGTTCCACTCCTCATTTTCCAGGATATCCCGCTCTCCTCTTTTAGCCTGGATACTGGAGTTAACTGTTCCACAGATGCTGCAGCAGTGCAGTGGTGTAGGCACTTATAGCAGGCATAGCATTTCTGAGTGAATGAACTGATTTGAGTTTGGATGTTGGGTTTAAATAAGTCCAGGTCTTTAATAGCGATAGCATTACATACATACATCAAATTAATGAAGGGAAATGATTTTCAGAGTGTGGTTTGACAAATAAAAACATAATTCTTGTACTCTCTTTTACAAGGCAGACAGAAACTCATGAGCTACCTGCAGTGGTGACAGCCATATGCATTTTAATAGTATTTCAAATATATTTTTTGTAACTTTATCATAATTATCCAAGTCCTGGCATCATGATCAGTATGCATTGTACAAGATGCACCATAAATACAATCTCTGCCTTAATGTATATATGAAGCCTGAGGGCTTGATCCTGGAATGAAACTGATAGGGACTCAGTGCAGATTAGGAGACTCTGAGGCAAACGTATTCAGAAATATGAATTCCGAGACTCATTCTATCGCACTACCCATAGCAATATTTATCTGAGACCTTCTAGAAATTTCAGCCTGAAATGGTTACAGTGTGGAGACAGTTAAGGTTTCCAGATTTATAGGTTTAATGGTCAGAAGGATCAATGATGATCCCTAGTGTGATCCCCTGAACAGAACCCACATCGTCTCACTTGCTAATTTCCTCATGAAGCCCATAATATGTTTAAACAATAAGTAAGACATCAAATCTTAATTCAAAGACTTCACTTGATAGAAAACCCATCACACTCCTCCATAAATTGTTCAAGTGTTAATAATCACCATGGCCAACAAAAAGCAGGTTTTCCCTAGCCCTCTGAGATTTGCTCAGTGATATAAATTTAACCCTAAAACTAAAAGTAATAGTCTGGACAGCTCTTGGGACAGTTTTTTTACTACTCTGATGTTGTGAGTTATTTTGTGTTAAAAAGATATAAATGTTTAACACCTGCTGCTAAACACCCTCTTTAGTTACTAAGAGAACACAAAGGAATTCATTGTCATTAAAAACTGTGAATATCATTTTTCCACATAAAGAGCAGAAATATTTATTTAATACCCTTTGATATATTTAATATCTCTCCTGTATCACAATTGGCAGTTTTGTCATCTTCATGCCATACTCATCTAAACTATTGTTAGGATTTTGTTTATTCCTCTGGAAGTCCTGCCTGTTGTCCCACTGGCCATATAATTTTTAAAATACCTTTAGCTTTTTCTCATAACTGTCAATTGCTATTTCTTGCTATCAACTTCTTAATTTTTCCATTTCCACTTTCACTTGCCCTTTTTGTAATAATGTATTTTAAATTCAGATAATTCTACTTATATGAATACAGTTCTGTATTCTTCTAAATGCATACAGAGCAACCATAGGCAGGTTCTGACACTGTTTCTATTAAAAATTATCATCTCTTAACATTTCACTAATGATATGGGATGCCCAGTATGTCTCCAACACTGAAATCCCTTCTAAAACAAGGGTTTAATAAGGAAAGTGACAGGCTGCACCATCTGTGATAAGGAATTCATACCTCTCACCTTCTCACCAATACACAGCCCAAACCAGGTACAGCAGGAACTTTCTTCACCACCTCATCCTTTGCAGGCCTCTATGTTTGCCAAAAGACCAGCAAAACCTAAAAGGTAAAACATTTACCTTAGAGTAACTTAATGCCATTTTCAGCCACCGAGGTTCTCAGAACTCATCTCTTGAGCTGACACAGACAACATGAATGCCTCCTTGGCCATCCTTTCTTTACTGCATGTCCTCAAGCAACAACGCAAGCTAAAATTTTCTCCTTGAAGGTAAGACAGCAATCTCACTTTTACTCAAAATTTAATGTCACTGCCTCCTGCTAGCAGAATGCACTCTTAGCTTAAACACAAGCACTGAGAGAATGGAAGATACTTTGATGGCAAAACTGCCATCAAAACTGGTCTGTTGCCTAAGTTAGCAAGAACTTGTTCTGGTTTCCAGGCTGAGACTGAGAAGTCACTCATAAGGTTCCACAATGGACAGTAAAAACTCATGGACAAATAAACTTGAGTTAAGGCTCATTCATCCTGATCAACTGACAGGTATAAGCGAGGAGCTGCCAGTGACTAGTCCTTCACTCTGAGACCAGCCTCTGCCAGCCACCTCTCTGCACAAGGCCAGAGCAACTTGAGGGTTGATGTGAACCTCTTCAACCCAAAGGACCCAAGTCCCATGGATTTCTAGAACCCAACAGCATTTATTTGCCCATGATAAACCCCTGTAGAGAGTGGCCAGGGTTAGCACAGGCACAGAACCCACTAAGAAGGTCCTCTCTGCAACTTTTTGTCCTGGGTGAGGATAGAAATACCTGCATGTGGGAAATGAATGAATGCTCAGTCCTTCATTCTTTCTTTATGATACTTTATTCATCCTATACAATGGGTTTGTTGCTGAGGTCACTTTATTACTGAGATGCATGTCAAGGACTGGCAGTCAACCCGGGCCCATTTGTCTGTAACCACGAAAAACTCTCAGCACCATCCAGAATGTCTGTCTAGCACATGCCCCCACTGGGGGCATGCCACAGCATGGAAGAACTGCATACATAATGGATTTATCTTGACAGCATCCTTAGATGGTTGTGAAACATTAGCTCTTCAGACAGAGAACAGACAGACATGCATTCCAAGCAATATTAAATGGAGGTTAAGAATTTCTGAGTAACAGTCATCTATTACACAGACGGGGGCTGAGATAGCTAATACATATTGCAAAGGTCAAACAAGAACCTCAGTGCTTCTGTTCAATTATCTCTAATTTTACACAACCTAGTTCGAAAAAAAATTCTGCAACTTTATGTTCCCACTTGAAAAATATTTTTTCTCCTAAATTCTACCGCATCTTTTCCTAAATTCCATAGCACACTATAAAGTGTCTCCATTTCTGATACCTGTTTTATGTTTTCAAGTATGATTGTACAAAACATTTAAAAGCTAATCATATTCGATCTTTTAGAAGCCGAAAATTTAAAAAAAAAACAAAACCACCAAACCCTAGAATAACATATGTGTCACATTTATTGCATTTTCTTCATTGCTTTGTTAGTTCAAAGTCTTTACTTGCTTTTAGTCTGGTAACTTCAGTGTTTAAAATCATTTTGTGTCCTCTAGTGGCAGCCCTGCCAGGCACGCCGAACTGCTGCTCTGGGAGGATTGGGAATTAGACATTACAGTTACAGATGATGTAGAAATGGAAGAAAAACAGTTTATTACCCTTTTAAGTGAAATTTATTATCCATCTCTATAGTTCAAAAAAATTACAGTTGTTTCTAGTTATAAGATAGTACCACCAGCAAAACAAAATCTAGAGATATAACATAAATAGCAACAATAAAAAATCACATACTGAGTAAGCATTTAACTGAGTTTGCTCTTAGAAATTATATCGATGAAAATTAGACTGTAGCCATTTCCTTGCACAAAGCACTATTCAGTGTGTTTCCTACTAGGAAATTGTCCACTATGAAGATGCACAGTTTTTCCAGGGTCCACAAAGGGGTATCGTCATAATGGTGACAGTGAAAAGATGAAATGCCACCAAAGCTTCATCTTCTCTCATGGAAAATCACTTTGATTTTCTTACTAAAGCAACAAAATGATATCATAGAGGAAAATTAATTGTGCTGGTTTTGGCTGGGATAGAGTTAATTTTCTTCACAGTATCTAGTATGGAGCTATGTTTTGGATTTGTGCTGGAAACAGTGTTGATAACACAGGGATGTTTTAGTTACTGCTGAGCAGTGCTTACACAGAGTCAAGGCCTTTTCTGATTCTCACACCACCCCGCCAGCAAGTAGGCTGAGGGTGCCCAAGAAGCTGGGAGGAGACACAGCTGGGACAGCTGACCCCAACTGACCAAAGGGATATTCCATACCATATGACTTCATGCTCAGCATATAAACCTGGGGGAAGAAGAAGGAAGGGGGGGACGTTCTGCATGATGGCATTTGTCTTCCCAAGTAACCGTTACGCGTGATGGAGCCCTGCTTTCCTGGGGATGGCTGAACACCTGCCTGCCAATGGGAAGCAGTGAATGAATTCCTTGTTTTGCTTTGCTTGTGTGCGTGGCTTTTGCTTTACCTATCTCAACCCACGAGTTTTCTCATTTTTACTCTTCTGATTCTCTCCCCCATCCCATTGTGGGGGATTGAGCGAGCGGCTGTGTGGTGCTTAGTTGCTGGCTGGGGTTAAACCATGACATAACAAAATAAAGAAGGAAACATTTGGGGGCTTCAAGGAAAAGTTACCCGGGGGTGATACACATTTTTATTATTTTTGGTTTTAGAGCCTCTATTCATTCACTTTTTCTTAATTCAAGATAACCTAAACTCCTTACCTTTTCCCCAAAATATTCCCAAATTTTTTATTATAATAAAGCTTCTGCACCTGAGCAGAAAAATAAATCACAATGCTTTCAAACACCCCTTTCAGCATAGTTTCTCAGGGGTCTTGAGATGCCTAACTCCAAATGAAAATAATGAGATATCCCATACATAGACATCTGTAGCCATTTGGCTTTATTTTGGCTTTCAGTTTCACCCCCCAAATTACAAATCCCTAGGAACACATTAAATAATAAACATTTTCACTGAATTATAGCTTATCAGTCTCAATAGGATCAGAATAACATTCACTTTGTCTCTGAAAATTTAATTCCCAGTGAAGATGGTAGAAATTCCCAACCAAGCAAAGCATTCAGATACATGTTTTGTGCAGCTAAAATGCCACAAGTCAATATGTGCTATTCTTATTTTGAAATCCTTGCCCCTGCTAGTCTGAACAAGAAGCAAAGCTCAATCAGTCCAGCTCTTCTACTTGGTACTGTAGATGGTTACCAAGGGCCTAAAAAGTTGGCTTCTTCAAACCCTTTAAAAAATCTTTTTTAGGGTGATTTCTAATTTTGCAGGTTGATTTTCTTGAAGATAATCATTGAGTTTTTAAAAATGTTAATTTTAACATCCACAACAGATTGCCCGCACACAATGGTAATCAGAGTTGACTCACTGATGGGAGTGAGATGGAAAATGTAATTTCAAGCTAGTTATTGTTCCAAGTTCTCTTTGCAGTTTTGTCCACCAGGGAAATAATATAACACACTTTTTCCTTTCATAATTTTGCCTTATTGATTGTTAGTGCCTGAAAAAACATGACAGTTTCATGTAACTTAATTTTTGTTAAAATCTCAAGATAAAACTGGAAGATTTTAGAGAATAACTACTTCACTAGTTTACACTTATTTATTTAAGAAATATTATTTTCATTAGCTTTACAGATTTTATGCCTTCAAATTCTCCTGGTAGCAGTTTTTGTACCTGTTGAGCTTGACGCCTTTGCTTGTGTCCGTTTGAGATACAAATAATGAGACAGTAATTATTAAGAAAATGTCAGATCTAATGCACTAAGGGGGGCAGGGGGAAGCAGGACAGCTGCCACCTCCACCACTGCACCCAAGGAAGTAAGTCAGGCCCTCTGTTCAACTTTGTCCCTTCTTCCTGCCCTGGCCATGACAGCCTCAGCCTGTCAGGCATCAGCACAACTCCTCACCACTTGGAGCAGCAAAATCCCATTCCTGAACTGGCTTTGCAGCTGCGCAAGGCATCTTGTTCATCACTCCAGATTGTTCAATGAAACAAATCTTAAACGTGTCTATTTACACAAATCAAGTAGGTCAGCATCATTTCCAGTACTGATCACCTCCATGTGAAAAAGACTATTTCAGAGAAGACAACAATAATGATTAAGGGCATTGAAAAGTAAGATGAAAAGGGACTGAAAAGTTTGGGAAAGGAGTTGAATCAGATGCAGTAAAATGTATATAAAACAATAAATGGTACAGAAAAGGCAGATCAGGAACTAATTTTCCTGTAGTTTAACCTGTGAGGATTCATGTGAATGCACAAGACTGCCCAGATCAAATCATGATCAATGATAGGAGTAACTTTGGAAGGAATACAAAACCCCGATCACTTATCTTGATTTGCAATAGTCAGAATTTGGGATGAAATCTAAGACAGAGGTTAAACTGATCCACATCTACCTCCTGTTGGGGTTTTAGCCCTTACTCTAAGATGGCCACATGGGTGGAGGGCAGCATGCTGGACCTTGGATCAGGTACCATAGGAATCCCTGCATTTGGCAGAAGAGAACCACATCTGCATCAAAGGCAGACACTGACAGCACACTGGCTGCAGCAGCAGAGAGATGATGATCACTAGTCTTGACAGAAAAAGAGCTTTGGCAGTTCTAAGAGCGCTGATGCAGGGCTTGAGGAGCACCTCGGAGACTGCTGGGGGGTTAATTGTGACCAGGCCACGTCAGGGTGCTTCTACTAGTACCAAGTGAGCTGGCTGGGAAACCCAGAAGCCTTGATACAGAGTTGTTTGAAGTCAAGATCTTCAGCTGTACCATCCTGGGCAGCTGCCAGCTCTCTCTCAGGAGGAGACTGATGCTTCTCACTTTATCACTGATGTGGATATTCAGTATTGCTCTCTGTAAACTTGCTGCTGCAAATTTAGCACTTGGGTTTGGAGATAGTGGCACAGATGATGAAACATGAATGTGTTCCACTGGGCTGGCCACCGAGGAGCTGGTTGTGTGGTGAACTATGTGGTTCTTTGGGCACTATTGGTATAGGCTAATTAAAACAGATTTCCAGAGTTAAGCAGTGAAGGAATTTGGGGCTAACATGCTAGGCTGGGGTGAGCTGATATATTCAAAAAATGTTAAGTACACAAGCCAAGCAACAGTAATAGAAAAGTGCTATGATAATATATGCACTAACATTGGAAAAATAAAGGTCAGAAGAAAAAAGTGAACAAAAGCAAAGCCCAGGTATCAAACACTAAAACCAGTAATGAAAGCAAGCAGTGGGTCTTGTAGGATTCCAGTGAATCGCCCCCAGATGAAGACAAATTATTTGACACAAAGACCTTTGAGAAGTAACATACACTTTGAACTATGTCAGAGAAATAAACAAGAACTGCGTATCTGGCAGGATGTTGATGGGAAAACATGAAGACCTGGGGGCCAAACAGGCACAATCTCCTCCAGAGAACTTCTTTCCTAGCAGGGGCAAGAAGCTCACCACAACACGGCAAAGGCAGCGTTTACACCCAGGAGGAAGACAGCAGGCAGAAAAAAGTTTGTAGCCAGTGTGTGCCACACAAACTTTATTTCAAATTGGTCTTTAACAGGTAGAAATCTTGAGAGAAACTTGTATCCAGGGATCCAAAGACAGCTCATCATTAATGGGATCGGATCCATGTGATTAGACAACACAGGACCAGGTGCCACAGGAGTTATGAGGGGAAATGATCAGGGCAGGGAAAAAAGCACAGGGACGGGATTGAGGCTGTTCCACAGAAAACCAACATAAGCAGCATGATCACATTTTTCAAGAGAGATAAAATACACATTATCCACAACTAAAACACATGCTTTCCTAATTCTAACCTTACTTTTCTTGCTTCTTTGTAAGCAAGAATCAGCTGGAGGAGGACCACCAGAAACAGTGTAACCTTCCCATAGCATCTGCGTAATACACCTACTGCAGAAAAGTTCAAGAAGTGATGGCATAAATTCTTCCTTCTCACAACATGGAAACCCTGAAAAGAAAACAAAGCATCTGAGAAGACACACAAGCTTCATTGCCAAACCTGGAGAAGTGCTGAAACATCTTTGAGGGGGGTCAGAAGTAATCATCATGCATTTGAGTCGCAGAAATCTTGTAGACTTATGAAAATTTAATCAACAGATTTAAAGAGACTGAACTTGCAAGTATTAGAACCTGTAAAACTTAGTATAAAACACTCAAAACACGGCAGTTTGGAAACGCTACCAGATTATAACCGTGTTATTGTTCTGGCCGCGAGGCCGGAGTGCCTTTCTCGGGTGAGGGCAGAGGCCGTGGAGGAGAGGGTGAGCAGGTACATGGCTGGGGTTTGGCGCCCACACCGCGGCCGGTCGGACGCCAGGGGGCAGGCGGGGAAGGGGCGGGCCGGGCCCATCGATGGGGGCGGCCGCTCTGCGCTCGGCTCTTCCGTCCTGCCTCTCGGCTCTGGATTAGCGAAACTGGCGACGTGGGACGGTTGCCGGCCCGGCCCCCGCGCCCTGCCTCGCCCGCCGGGGTGAAACCGGGACTCGGAGCCGGCTGCGCCGTAGCGTAGCGGAGCCGGGGGAGCCAGCCGCCGCAGCGTCCCCGCCGGCGGGACGCGGAGGCAGGGGGCAGTCGCGGCGCTCTCCTGCCGCAGCCCCGCCGGCGCGGCGCGGTGTCACCGCGGCGGCGGGGAGCCCCCGGGGGGCGGCAGGGCGGTGGGGCCATGGCGCTGCGGGCCCGGGCGCTGTACGACTTCAGGTCGGAGAACCCGGGGGAGATCTCGCTGCGGGAGCACGAGGTGCTGAGCCTCTGCAGCGAGCAGGACATCGAGGGCTGGCTGGAGGGCGTCAACAGCCGCGGCGACCGCGGCCTCTTCCCGGCCTCTTACGTGCAGGTGATCCGCGCCCCGGCCGCCGAGCCGCCGCCGCCCGCCCCCTACGCCAACCTCCCCGCCGGCGGCTTCGAGCCGCTGCCGCCCCCCGTCGCCTTTAAGCCGGCGACACAGCAGGCCCCGCCGGCGGCGGCGTCCGAGCCCTTCTCGCTGCCCCCTGCTGTCGGATACCCCTTCCCGCTGGCGCCCTACGGCGGCTCCTACCAGCCCAGCCAGGGCAGCGATGACGACTGGGACGACGACTG